>NC_083111.1:75026892-75326892 GCF_949774975.1 Lagenorhynchus albirostris | reverse complement strand
TGAAATAAAGCAGAATTCCAATATTCCTTAGCCATGCAACCTTCATAAATATCTTACTGCCACTGAGACTGAACTCTACAAATATAAATGGAGATAATATCACCCACTGAGTGAAGGTCTGGAAAATAGTGGGCCAGGGCTGGGCGTACAGTTGGGTCTCGATATTGGCCACATGCCGTACAACGCATGTGACACACACATGGCATACGTCATTGCACGTTGAACGTGAGGTCAGGAGTTGCAATTATCATCCCCTTGTTACAGACTAAGAAGCCAAGTTTACACAGCTAGAAAGTGGCGGAGTCAGTATTCACACACAATCACAAAATCAGGAACAGGAGCTGTTAAATGCTATTATACCCTGTGCGCCTCAGTAAGTCCTACTTCTTTATACTGATTTTAAATCAGTAGTGAAAGCACTACAAAAACTGCCAAGTGCTGAGAATTTAAGGAATGACCATTTTTTTCCAAATATCCAAAGTGGTGGGGGTCCTTCTCAGAGTCAAAATCGATCTGAATCAGCAGTTTCATCTCTAGAATGCTCTGCTAAGTGATAACTCAGGCTCATTTCAAGTGGTTTCTCAAGGTCATTTGATTATAGTTCCGAACATACAGATCATCTGATTGCCTTGGCATAAGTACACGCAGGACCGACAAGGTCCTGGGTATGAAGTAGAAAAATGTAAATCCTAGAGACAGCTGCAGCATTAGCAGTCTGGAACCCCACAGTCCTACTGCTGACTCCACCACTTACAGCCCTCGTGACCAAGGACACGCTCATCAACCGTGCTGAAGCTCAGTTTCTGCATCCATAAAATGAAGACTGATACTAAAAAAGGCAACATAGTATTGTCCCATGTGTCTTAGCCAGATACTGACAGATTTAAATTGGAAGTTCAAGATTCTCTGGTCCAGGGCTCACAAACTCAAATGCCTATAGGTGCTGGGCAGATAATAAAATGAGTGAAACAAACTTAGTGTTAGACAATAGGGAGTGGTCGGGATTGTGGTGAACTAAGGATGCTCACTGAGAGAACTGCTGAATTCCAGCTTTGCACGGAAATAGGGGCTCAGGAATTCTAGATTTCTCCCATTATCAATGGAAGGCAGAAATTTCTTCTTTTTTTTTTTTTTTTTACATTTTTATTGAGGTATAGATGATTAACAAGGTTGTGTTAGTTTTAGGTGCAGCAAAGTGAATCAGTTATACATATACATGTATCCACTCTTTTTTAGACTCTTTTCCCATATAGGCCATTAGAGTATTGAGTAGGGTTCCCTGTGCTATACAGTAGGTCCTCATCAGTTACCTATTTTATAGATAGTAGTGTGTATATGTCAATCCCAATCTTCCAGTTTATCCCTCCCCCTCCCCCCCACCATTAACCATAAGATTGTTTTCTACATCTGTAACTCTATTTCTGTTTTGTAAAAGTTCATTTGTGCCATTTTTTTAGCTTCTGCATCTAAGCAATATCATACAACATTTGTCCTTCTCTGTCTGACTTACTCACTCAGTATGACAATCTCTAGGCCCATCCATGTTGCTGCAAATGGCATTATTTCATTCCTTTTTGTGGCTGAGTAATATTCCATTATATATACGTACCACAACACCTTTATCCATTCCTCTGTCGATGGACATTTAGGTTGCTTCCATGTCCTGGCTATTGTAAATAGTGCTGCAATGAACACTGGGGTGTACGTATAAAAGCTATTCTGAGTTTTAAATGCTGATAATTAAAGTATTTTAGGGACCATATAGGTCAAACAGACATTTGTGAGGGCTAGATTTGTCCCTTGGGCCGATGGTTCATGACCTGTGAGTCTAACCCATCTCCCTCCCAACCCAGCCAAGGACACTGAGATTCTGTGAGGTGAAGAGTGGCCTGTCACCACCAGGACCAGAATCCACATGTCCTGTCACCCAGTTCTGGGCTTTTCCATAGCAGAGCTGCTTCTTTGATTCTCTGGAGTGGACTAGAAAAGGGAGATTACAAATTCAACACAGCAGCAAGAAAACTCAGATGCCCCACCCTCCTCCCTGGACAGGTCATTTGGTCAGAGTACAAGGCAGAAAAGAGATGATTTGCTTCCCGGTCTTCTGACTGTGAGGTAAGTAGTGGGAGGAAAGAAACACTGGACTCATGTCAAGGTTCAGAGAGATTTCATTCTCTTTCAGACACTGATGTATCTGCATATTCATAAAGTCTCAATCATTATTCTAATAATGCCCACCATTGCTGCTCTATTTTCTCAGGTGTTACCTCTTATCTGCTGAGCAAAGAATACCCCCAAAGGGCTGTACTTCTTCCTCCCCCAGAAAGATAGGCTGTTGCCAGGAGAACCAGCTTCAAAAGTCAGAACCATGGAGAACAGAAGGCATCAGGTTACACAGAAACAATTATGCCCAAGACCCTAATTGGATTATTAGCAGCCCCAAATTCAGCTTTAAGCAATTATCTACTCCACGCCTATGAAAAAATAAAGCACAAGTCATTTCTTGACTGTGCTTCCTAGCGAAGGAGAGGAAAAGATTCTTCTTGCAATGTGTGGAAGAGTTTCTACTAATGAGGCAGAAAACAATTCTTGGAAGAAAAAAATTGCATATATCCACACAACCCATTGGTGACTCTTCTTCCATTATTAAAAGGTTTTTTAAAAAATTGAAGAAAGCAAGTAATTTAAATCTCTATTCATAGCCCAGTTATATTTCTGTATCAAGGTCTGCAAAAGATCAGATAATCCTTTTCAAATTTCCCAGATGACTTCTTATCTCCTGTGAATCACCAGAGCTTCAGTTCAAGACAGCATGGAAGGATTTCAGACCACCCATATGTCAGCCCCTGTGCGGGCTCCAGAGGTGAGGAGGACTGATTGGTAAGACCTCAAGGAGCTGAGTCTCCTGAGCTCAGAGCTTAGGGGTGAAGAAGCTGACACCAAACCAGCTCATCACAGGACAATGCAACACATGTGAGTCTGAATGTCTACACCAAGTTCTGTGGAAACAGAGGATCAAACAACTAGCAGTATCTGGGAAAGTCAAGGGAGGCTGCATGGAAGAGGTGACATTTATGGTCATTGAAGGATGAGTAGGAGTTCGCCAAAGAGACAAGGTAGTAGATTGTCATCATGAGCAGAGAAGACAAGTAATATATGGTCACAGGTGTGAAAATCCTTCAGGAGACCCTGTGCAGTTGGTGATGGGGTCCTCTGGTGCACAGGGTGGAGTGCAGCACCTGTGATTTTCTGCAAAGTGTTTTCACCTCATTATTTTATTTTATCCTTAAAATAGCCCAGAGCCCATGAGGCCAGGACTTGTAAAGTCCCAGGCTCTGGGGTGAATACTTGGCATTTATCATTTAATTTAATCTTCCCATCAGGGCTTTGCAGGGGATATCCTTCCTATCCCCATTTTGCAGACCAGATTCCAAGGCGGCAGGCCATTAGTTACCTGCCCCAGGTCAAAGCAGGAGAGATGGGATTCAGACCCAGGCACTGTGGCTCCAAGCGCCACACTCTTCACCATGCACCTGCCGCCCATGTGATTCAGGTGGTTAATAACTAACCACAAAGGCACAGAGAATACAAGGCAGGGTCCGAACTGTGGGGCTGGATCTTCACCTCCAGCATTCCGGCTCTCTCTACTCCTCGTGTGGCCCAAGGTGATCAGTTTCCAGCAAACCCACACAGCCTACAGTCTCTATGGAGAACAAGAGTTTGGGCAAATAGGCACCAGATACCACTGGTGGCTGTGACATTTCAAATCACTGGCTTTTCTTCCTTCCCTGCACATAGGCCTGGGGATTACATATCAACCAGCACAGCAGCTCTGCTGGAAATTCTCCTTGTCAACTTATTAGAGCCACCCTCAGACATGAACTGATACAGTTTCCCCAGGACGTTTTAATTTAATTATTTATTCCAAACCTTGGCCTCACCCTCCCCCCGTCACACACACCAGCACCACCCATCTCTAAACCTCTTAACAGTGGAAGATGGGCCAACTCAGAAGCAGAGGGTGAATTTGAATCCCAACTTCGCATTTTATTAACATCTCAGGAATGGAGATCTCTTGGCTATAAAATGGGATTTCTCCATTCAACACATATTTATTGGGGACCTACAATGTGCCAGACACGCAGAATTCCCGGTCAGCAAAATGAACCTATTCCTGCCTCATGGAGTCTACAAACTAGCAAGAAAGAAAAGCAATGACATCAATCACTGCGATCAATTTGATAAGCATTCAGTCAGAGGAAGCATGATTCTTAGAGCCGGGAGGGTGATGTTTCCAACTCATCCAGGGTGTTGAAAGCAGACCTACATCCAGTGCCTGGGAGCATTCTGGAAGAAAAGTGGTGAGAATCAGGAGGCTGTGGAAAGAGGAGAGGCTTTAGATTCAGACAAGATCAGGTGCCACTGCTCACTGGACACACTTCTCCTCACCTGTAAAATGGGTATAGCAGCAAGATCTACCTCTCACATTTGTTCTTTTTTGGGGGCGGGCGGGGAGAACTAAATAAGATAACGTCAGTTCCAAATCTGGAACATACTGGATTTTCAACCTGTAGTCATTCCTGTCCTCTGTGCCCATGAGTGCAAATGATAGCACCAGCCCCACACTGCAAGGCCTGAGCTTGGAGTGGTATCAGGACACACACAGTCACTGAGTCACTCTTTTAATCAGTTCCTCGTAAGCATAGTAAACCCAAAAATATACACGAAGCAGTGTGAGAAGCAAAGAGGCCTGAATAAAAATATAGAAGAAATCTGGTTCCAGCCACAACTGGGGACCAACTTCCCTGGGCCTCTCTGGTCAATTTTATTCTCACCTGCCAACAGGACAGTAGTATCTACACCAATCGTCCCATGGTAATTAATGGTACAAAGACCAGAATCTGATGAAACAAGTAAATGAGAAGCCGTGGAAAGCCATCCAGGTAGAAATGATTAATGCTCTTATAACTTCATGATTCTTATTGTTCAGAAGCTGGACCATGTTCTTAAATGGAGTTTATGATAAATCGTGGTGATGATGTGCCCACTTCTCTTACCATGGGCAAAATAGAAAGATCATGGTCATCACAATCAGAAGACAAAGATTAGAATCCTATCTTGGTCACTTTCAGCTGTGTGACCTTGGTGATCTGAATTAACCTCTCTGAGCCTCCAAGACTTCATCTGCAAAATGGGGAAGAGCAATACATTCTCCATGGCATAGTGTTCTGAGGAGTAAAAGAGCCCACGTCAAGTACCGGAAATATCGTAGGAGCTCCATTAACGTGTGAATCTAGGTGAGCAATGTTAGCTTCCCCCCCTGCCCCTCGGAAGCCTGACTCCCCAACTTCTTAGTGATCCCACATAGCCAAGCGTTTCCTGACCCCAAAATCATGCTCATCTCCAGGGAAGTTGCTCTCTGAGATTCTGCCAGCATCGTGAAAGTTCTACGCCAACAACAGCTGGCCCCTCAGGCTCCTTCCTCTTCCCCTCAGCATCCTCCTTTCCCCTCTCACGAAGAGGTCTCCCTTCTCCTGTCTAAGTCCAGCCGCTCAACCCACACACTCAGGCCCTACCGGTCCAAGCTGGTTCCACGTTCTTTCTGGTCCCTCACATTCCAGCAAGGTGGCAGCACTCTCTTAAAGGGCCCTCCCCCCAGCCAACCAGCCTCAGAAGGTCTTTACTTCCACCTTCTTCTAAGCTCCTCCATCACAGCTCAGTCTTATCTGTTGCTAATGACAGAACCCATTTCTTGCCTCTCAGCCTAATTCCTTTGGGCTTGTACCTCCAAGCTGTTTCTTTCTGTCTCGCTCCTTCATCCTGGCTGCGATGCTCAAATTCCTTGTGGCTCCAAGAAACCACAGGACTGCACTGACCACTGCCCACACACGTATCCAATAGCACCGTGGCCCTGCTCCCCTGGGAGGAGAGTTCTGACAACTCCCACGCTTCATCAGGGACCCTGCTCCCTCATCAAGTGTCTTCCACTTAGAACCTAAGCAGGCTGATTATTGCACTTTTAATTACTTAACATCTAGCACATTAACAAAGATCTACCTAAATTTCCCTTCAGCAAGTCACCAGCGATGTCCATCTGAACGCTGAAACAAGGATCCATCCTGGCCATGGAAGATTCCGTGGGGTCAGAAGGCGGACAGAGAAGGAGGGTCTCCTGTCCAGAGCTGCAGGCAGCTCTGAAATCAAGAGCCAATTTGGAGTCCAGCGTGAGAGTGGACCAGAACTGGGAGCCAGAGGAGAGTCTGGCCAGCCTGAAAGCTGAAGGCAGGAGCAGAAGAAGACATCAGAGCCAGCGGAGGGGCTGGGAACTCAGAAGCTACATGCAGGGAGCGAGAGGCCAGACATCTAAGTGACTGGGTGGGTCCGAGCCAGCCTGCTGCCCACGTGCCCGCCTTGGTGTAGTGCCTGAGCAAGAAGGTTTCATTTATGAGGTCAGAGATGCACGTGGACAGCCTCCTCGTTGTCAAACCCAGCGGTCACTTCCCAGGTCTCTTCCTCCTCAAATGCCACACTGCTTGGCCCCACTCGCCATCACCGACCACCCTTCCTACCTGAACCTCTCCCCTCTTCAGCATCCTCCCAGCCCTCTGCTTCTTCTCTGGATTCAGTTTTCAAGTCCTCTCCTCTTCTTTTTCTACATTTTCCCATTGTCAGTAAGATCACCAGGTTAGTAAGTAGAAGAACTAGGACACTGTCTTCCAGTGGCCAAAGGCTCTGCCTGTCCCACATGTGTCGTAGTACAGACAAAAAGCAGCTAAGAAACCAACGCTGTTTAAAATTCATCAAACACTTACTGGGGTCTGGATCTATGCCAGGTGTGGTGGATAATTCTGAACCCTCAAGGAGCTTTAGATTAGAAGGTGGCTGGAGGGTGGACATTTCACAGCAGACACAAGGCTTCCCAACCCTCTGATCTAGAGTCATTTTTAGACCAGCGAGAAGGCGTCTCTCCAAGGTCCTGATCAGTATGTGGGTACCCAGTAATTGTTCCCACATGCACTTGTACTTTTCTACAGCTGCTGCATGCTGTATCTACAAAAACTATCAGCCTCACCATCAATCCCCAAGCTTGTATGGTCTCTGAATTATTTAATGCTACATTCCAAGAGGCTGTGAATAATGGAATGGGGTGTAAATAATCTTATCTCTGTCTCTACACACAGAGATTGTGAAGGGGCACCTAAAGAGGCTCTATTCTGCCAGAATCTTCCAACACCTGTGCATGATTAAAAACCAAACCAAATGCCCCCTAGATAACTGCTATTCCCTAGCGGGGGAAAGAAATGAGCAAGTGTCTCGTCACATTTCATATAGAGAGAGAAGCAATTATATATCAGGTTTCAGGTTCAAGTGCATCTAGGATAATTACAGCACTGCTTTCGAGTTGTATAGAGCCTGACAGATCACCTAGTTCTTTCTGCCTTATAGGGATGGGCGGGGTGGCTTTCCTAATTGACAGACAAGGACACTGCTCCCCAGGGAGACTACCTGGCTTACAAATAGAGTTACAACGAGGAAGAAGCAAGCCTGGGGTTTGGGTCTTCTGACTTCCTTGTCAGCAACCTCTCTTTTCCACCTTCCCACTTGGCTATTGGGGCATCACGCAAACATGCCTTTGTCTCCCAGTCATCATGCAGTGTTCATGTGACCTGCCCACATTTCAGGCTTGTCTTCATGTCAGGTCGATTTTCGCGAGGGCATGGGAAGGGATTCATGTGATTTTCATGCCCCACACTGAGTGTCAGATGCTTGCCTATCTACTCAGGTTAATGAGCCACTAAGATAAAGGAAGGAGAAAAATGAAAATATTCAGGAGATGAAGGGCTCTGTCAATGAGCCCCCGCTAAGCGCTATGGTGTGGTAGCAACAAGCTCTGGACCAAGAATCAAGAAATCTAGAAACCAGTTCTGATTCTGCCGCTACCAGCTATATGATCTCGGAGAAGTCTCATCACTGTAAACATCCAACTTCTTACTCAATAAAATGAGATAAATAACAGTTTAGACCCCACAGGGTTGGGGGGAATGACCAAAATGGGAACCATGTACATTAGTGGAAGTGTTATCCCCATCTATGAATGGATGTGCCTAGGATTGTAGTCATGATGCAGGAAGATAAATGCTCATCAGGCCTGGGGTAATTTGGGAGAATTTTCAATCTTCCCAGAGACAAGGAGCCAACACAAAGGCAGAAATGTGAGTTCCTCAAGCCTGCTTCACAGGAATAGTCCATGTTAACCAAAAGTCTTCTGTTGTAAGTCCTCTCCCAATTTCAAAATCTCCATCATAAAATCCTCCTTCCCTCGGGCTTCCCTGGTGGCGCAGTGGTTGAGAGTCCGCCTGCCGATGCAGGGGACGCGGGTTCGTGCCCCGGTCCGGGAAGTTCCCACATGCCGCGGAGCGGCTGGGCCCGTGAGCCATGGCCGCTGAGCCTGCGTGTCTGGAGCCTGTGCTCCGCACCGGGAGAGGCCACAGCAGTGAGAGGCCCGTGTACCGCAAAACAAAACAAAACAAAACAAAACAAAAACATACCTCCCCGGACAAGGATGGAGGAGAATATGGTCAGAAATGATAAAAGCAGTAAACACTCCACTGCAATCTTCACCCTCATTTCAGCAGTGTTTATCCTCAAATTTCTTTCTTCTCTTAGGAGCTCGGAATCTCTTGTGACAACTATCGCCTACCCATGTGTCCCTAAAGGACCATTTGAATCTGTGTCTCAGTACACATCTTGGGTCCTCCCTCATGTCCACCTTAACTGGACACCTGACTACCAAAACCACGTGGACATCAACCAGGAGGTGGGTGAACAGCATCTTAAGCTAATTAAGGAAAGCAGGTTATTATAGGGAGGCCCTATTCAAAAAAATAAGGAAATCCGGTATGACAGAGAGCTGAAACATCACCTAATTGGGAGAACAATTGCGAAGAACTATTAACCAGAGTAGATTCAGTTCCAGACACCCCACTGCTTAAGTGTCAAGACCAGAATAGCTTCCCAAAGTCTGATGGATGACTCCACTTCCTCTCCAACACTGTGAAAGAGCAACAAGGTAGGATGATGAAAGATTATACAAAAGGTGAGGTTTGTTCTACCTGTTCTCATCCTTTCTCCTCTTCTCTTCCCAGCTTTATGTATTTATTGTGCATTGAATTGTGATTATATCTCTGATACTTCTGTGAGCATCCTGAAGGGAGAAAACTGTATCTCATTTTTCTTTATTTACTCAATGATTCACTGAACATCTCCACACAGGTGATCCACAGACATCTTCTTTTTTTTTTTTTTTGCGGTACGCGGGCCTCTGCACAGGCTCCGGACGCGCAGGCTCAGCGGCCATGGCTCACGGGCCCAGCCGCTCCGCGGCATGTGGGATCTTCCCGGACCAGGGCACGAACCCCTGTCCCCTGCATCGGCAGGCAGACTCTCAACCACTGCGCCACCAGGGAAGCCCCACAGACATCTTTAAATCAAAATGTCTAACAGTGAGTTCCTTAACTGTCCCTCATATTCGCCCTTCTTCCGAATACCCTACCTCAGTTGATGGCACTGCAAACACCCTAATCACCAGGCAAGAAGGTGCCACCCTTGACCCCCACAACTTCCTCATGCCCTACATCCATCAGCCCTAAATCTGATTCGGTTTTGCCTTAGTCTTCAATTAACTCCCTGACGTTTGTTGAATTCCTTACGTGTGCCATGCACTCTAGCTCCAGGGGCATCAGGGTGGACAAAATGGACATTATGCCTGTCCTCGTGGGTTCAAATCCAGCTCCATCCCTTACTAGTTTGGGAAAATTACTTATCCTCTGTTTGGCTCCAGGTCCTCATCTGAAAAATGGAGATAAAAATAGTGCCTACTTCTGGATGGATGAATGAATTTTAAAAACTGGTATATACATATGATGGAATGTTATTCATCCTTAGAAAGGAAGGAAATCCTACGTCATGCTACAACATGGATGAAGTTTGAATTATGCCAAGTGAAATAAGCCACGTACAAAAGGACAAATACCGTTGATTCCACTTAGATGAGGCTAAACGAGTCGAACTCATAGAATCAGAAAGTAGAATGGTGGCTGCCAGGGGCTGAGGGAAAGGGGCTCTGCGGAGTTGTTATTTAAAGGGTATAGGATTTCAGTTTTGCAAAACGAAAAAGTTGAAGAGAATTATGGCACCACGGTGTGAATATACTTAAGACTACTGAACTGTGCACTTTGAAATGGTTAAGATGCCAAACTGAGAAATCCTGGGATGGATGTAACTTTAAGCACGGCTAGATTCAGGGGCTCAGAGGATGTGGTCAGGGAGGGCCTTGTCCCCGTCTGCTGGCTCTGCCTTCCTGGAAGGGTGATGGGGGTATTTCAGGCTGGCCTGACCCCAGGGAGCCACTGGCTTTCAGGTTTATGTCCTGTCACAGCCCAGCAATTCTTGCAGAAGGAAAGTCTCTCTTTCCCTGTAGTTCCAATAAAAGTCTCAAGGTTGACTCTGAATAAATAAATAAATAGAATGGTCAAGATGATAAGTTGTGAATTGTGTCTTTTTCACCACAAGTCAAAAAATTTTTTAAATCAACCTAAGAAAATAGTGCCTATCTCTCAGGATTTTCATGAAGATTCAATACATGAGTTAATACGTGTAGAGCACTTAGAACACAGTAAGTGTTCATAGCAAGTACCATGTGCATTTGCTGTATACAAATGCTCATTGTAATAAGTGGTACTGAAGAACAAGGGCTCCCCCGTGCCCTGGTGACCTTACACATAGGCACATAAACCAGGCAGACAAAGCCTCAAGCCACAGCCCGTCTGAGTCTTGGCAGAAAGAAGAACCTGAGGATGAGAGGCTTCTAAGAAGCCACTACGAATTCATCTCCACTCACTCCCCATCCCCCCTGGGAAGCTGTTAGAAGATAGTTTCTCATGACTTCTGATGAGATATGAGACTCTTCACCCCTCCCCCTCCCCACACAGCTGCACTCAGCAGCGAGTGTCCCACCACTTTGCTACGTTGTCATCTGGGCCCTGTGGCTTTGGTGTTCTCCTTTTGGGGTGTGCGAGAGGGATCTGAGTAGCTAGCTAGTGGCTTGGGCTCCTCTCCGTTTCACCGTCTATGTGTGTAATAAACTGTCTCCATCTAAACATGGACGATTGTATCTTGACTGGACAAATCTGTCAGCCTTTGCCCTTGGCCTTGTGCTCAACAGAGAGAAAGAAAGTGTCTCATATAATAAAGAGACTAACAGAGGGACTGTCCAGGTCAAGGGCATCCATAAGAGGCTCTCCATGGACTGCCCCACATTTGACCCATCAGCAAATACCATCACTTCTGCCTTTAAAATACACCATCTGGTCTCTCCTCCTCTGCTTGTGGTCCCTCCCGTGAGGTTTCCTAGAGGAACCAGGGCAACCTTGTAAATATACAGAGAATCATGTCATTCCCCTCCTTCTTGCTCTTCAAAGACTTCCAGTTATATCAAATAAATGCCATTCTTATCAATGCCCTACAAGACCCTTCACGACCTGGCTTCTGCCTACATCTACAGGCTCGGTCACGAGCCAAGCTCTTGCCACACAGGCTTCTTCTAGCCCATCAAACACGACAAGAACGTTTTGCACCGTAGAGCCTTTGCACACGCAGCCCTTCCCCCTCTGGAGCTGAGAAGAGAAGATGGTAGAAGACAAAATCCTGAAGGAGTCCTAAGAATGGGAAGCAAGTGATGAGCAGGTGGAGATGTGGGGCAGTAACTCAGAGAGTGGTGTCAGGAATCCAGGTGAGGAGAGCATCTCAGGAAGGAGAGATTAGTGGACTCCGTGGTCTGATGGGAACTCATGTGAGACTCACGGTGTTCAACAATTCAGCATGATGCGAGGTCACTGGTGGCCTTATTGTGAGCAGCCCTGGAGAGATGGGGGGTCGAGGCCAGCCCATGGGGTGTCAGAGAAAATCAATGAGAACCAAGTATGAGGAAAGGCTGGAGATGAGGATGAAAAGGGAAAGTAACAAGAATGAAGTTGTGAGACGGCAGGAGAGGATGGATTCCAGAGAACAAGCAGAAGAAGTAGCCTTGGAGGAAAGGAAGATGCTTGAAAAACAAGAGTAAAAGAGAGAAGAGGGGGTGCTTTTAGACGTCCCATGTGTCTTTTTTCTCAAACTTCACACTGAACTTCTCATGGTTCAACCAAATGCATCACACTGGCCTTCTCCTCTGCACTTTTGCTCAGACTCTTTGTTAAGAATGTCCTTCCTGAGACTTCCCTGGCCGTCCAGTGGTTAAGACTCTGAACTTCCACTGCAAGGGGCGCGGATTCGATCCCTGGTCAGGGAACTAAGACTCCACACGCCGCGCACCTGGGCCACAAAAAAAAAAAAAAAAAAAGTCCTTCCTACTTTCCTTTGCCTACCTGCTCCTAGTGACTTTACATGCACACTTTGAAGACCCCCTCTTCCCGCTTGGGTGACGTATTTCTCCTCTTAATTCCCCAAACCTACCCTTCATAACTCTGTCACTGCATTTGTCAGTTTGGTTTATATTTACAATCTTAGCAATCTGTTTCCATCGTGAACGCACGAGCTCTCTGTGGGTAAGACGCCAATCCTATTTAGGTCTGCATTCCCAGGGATGTCTAACATAAAATGGGCACCATTGTAAACATTTGCTGAGCGACTGGAATTAGCAGCCCTGCACTGAGTCACAGCTTTGCAATTTGTTTTTCCTCTGAATAGTTTTAAGCAAATTGTTTCATCTCTTTGAGCCTTGGTTACTTACACTATATATAAGGAGACCAAACCCAACTGAATATTGAAGGAATCGAATGGAATATTGATCATGATAATGCTTTCGAAAAGCATGCTTACAATGATCACATGATTACAATGTAATATATTACCATTCATCGCTGTTACGTCTTAGGGGGAGCTGTTCCTTTAATCAGTTCTAACAGGAGTATCCACGATGTTAATGAGTTTCAGTTTTGGTTTTTGAGAAATTGGAGAGGTGGTGGTGTGGTGGATTGACGCCTGGAATTGGACTCAAGTTCCTAAATAGACTTGGGACTCAAAGAAAATCACTTAATTCATCAATTTGATTAGTTATAAATAGTTGCTGAGCACCCACCAGGCATCAGGCACTGGGGATGCAGAAGTGAGAAGGTTCTGTTCCCACCTAGAGAGAGAGAAACTTGCAAATCAGCGGTGAGAGTTCAATATCTCACAGTAACGGCTGGGATAGAGGTGGGAGAGAGCAGAGCAGTAGCACCGTGGAAGGAGAAAGAGGCAGTCAGAGAACCTTCCCAAGGAGAGCTGGGGGTGCATTTGAGCTGCAATTTGGAGGATGGGTGGGACTTGCCACAGAGAGCCAGGGGAGGGGACTGCAGCATGAGTAAAGCCTGGTGTGTGTGGCAAACAGACTTCAGGGTGGTCCCATGATCCCCACCTCCTGCTATTCATGCCTTTGGTAATATCCTCCCCTTGAGAAGGGGCAGAGCCTCTTCTAACCAATAAAAAATGGCAAAACGGAAGGGATATCACTCCTGTGACTATGTTACATTATATAAAACCCTGTCTTGCTAGCAGATTGCTCTAGGATACTTGCCGACTTTGAACAAGCAAGCTGCTGTGAATCCTACAGCTTCAAGGAAACGAATTCCAACAACAACTGAGAAAGCTTGAAAGTAGATCCTTCTCCAGCTGAGCCTTCACATAAGAATGCAGCCCAGCCACCCCCTTGACTGCAAGCTGGTGAGATCCTGAAGCAGAGAACCCAGCTAAGCTCTGCCCCAGATTCTTGACCTATGGAACTGTGAGACAATAACTGCATGTTGTTTAAAGCTGCTACATGTGTGCTCATTTATTAGGCAATGATAAAAATATATATATAAAGTGTGAGGCAACACACTTTTCAGCTCAGAAGAGACATGGCCATCTCCTAAGCCTTGGTTTTCCCAAGCATAAAGCTGGAATTGTCACAAGATCAGACACGCACACTTCTCTGGACCTTTGGGGGATGCTGGTGAGATGGGGGTTTAGCTGTGAGAGCATTTGTGAATTGCTGGATGCCATAAAGTTGTTGGTTGATCCCATCTCCTTACAGACACACTTAACCACAAAGTTCCCAGAGTCTGCCTGCCTCACCCCTATTTAGAAACAGTAAACGTTGGGAAGTAGTCAAGCTGTATTCAGGTCTCCCCAAAGCAGTGTACTTTCTCATCTCTGAAGCCTTTGGCCAGACTATTTCTTCTACAGGAATGCTCTTTCCGGGATTTCCCTGGTGGTGCAGTGGTTAAGAATCCG
Source organism: Lagenorhynchus albirostris (assembly GCF_949774975.1). Classification (NCBI taxonomy): domain Eukaryota; kingdom Metazoa; phylum Chordata; class Mammalia; order Artiodactyla; family Delphinidae; genus Lagenorhynchus; species Lagenorhynchus albirostris. The sequence continues at coordinate 75,312,582 of NC_083111.1, read as the reverse complement.
CCTGCCAGCACTATTTACAATAGCCAGGACATGGAAGCAACCTAAGTGTCCACCAACAGATGAATGGATAAAGAAGATGTAGCATATATACATATATATACATATATATACAATGGAATATTACTCAGCCATAAAAGGAAATGAAATTGAGTTATTTGCAGTGAGGTGGATGGACTGTCATACCCAGTGAAGTAAGTCAGAAAGAGAAAAACAAATACCGTAGGCTAACATATATACATGGAATATTAAAAAAAAAAAAAAGGTTCTGAAGAACCTAGGGGCAGGACAGGAATAAAGATGCAGATGTAGAGAATGGACTTAAGGACACGGGGAGGGGGAAGGGTAAGCTGGGACGAAGTGAAAGAGTAGTATGGACATATATACACTACCAAATGTAAAATAGATAGCTAGTGGGAAGCAGCCGCATAGCAGCTGAGATCAGCTCAGTGCTTTGTGTCCACCTAGAGGGGTGGGATAGGGAGGGTGGGAAGGAGACGCAAGAGGGAGGAGAAATAGGGATAAATGTATATGTATAACTGATTCACTTTGTTATAAAGCAGAAACTAACACACCATTGTAAAGCAATTACACTCCAATAAAGTGTTAAAAAAAAAATCCGCCTGCCAATGCAGGGGACACAGGTTCAGTCCCTGCTCTGGGAAGATGCCACATGCCGTGGAGTACCTAAGCCCGTGCACCACAACTACTAAGCCTGTGCTCTAGGGCCCGTGAGCCACAACTACTGAGCCCCCCCACACCACAACTACTGAGCCCCCCACTCCACGACTACTGAAGCCTGCACACCTGGAGCCCATGCTCCTCAACAAGACAAGCCACTGAAATGAGAAGCCCACGCACCGCAACGAAGAGTATCCCCGGCTCACTGCAACTAGAGAGAAATCCCACATGCAGCAGTGAAGACCCAAGGCAGCCATAAATAAATAAATAAATAAATAAATAAATAAATAAATAAATAATCTACTTAAGGAAAAAAAAAAAGAATGCTCTTTCCTCCACTTCACCTCTCCTGTATCTTCCTACCTACTTCTCATGTGCTTTTAGCTCAGACTCTGCTTCTCCCAGGCTCCCTTCTATGGCAAGGGGACATCCTCCCATCCTCTGTGACCCCAGGGCACCCTGACTGACCCTCGTGACATACTTCACTACAAGTTCTCTTTTACCTAGTGTCTCCCATCTCACCTCCAATGAGCCGTGACCTCCTTAAAGAAGGTGAATCTTATTCACCTTCATGTCCCTAATATCCGGCACAATGCCCAGTGCATAGTAGGTGATATTATACATATATATAAAATATATATGTATATAAAGTAGACCATTTACATACACATATATTTATATACGGTGGAGGCAGCTTCCCAGTCTAGGAAAATGATACTGATACATGTAGTGCAGGAAAGACTCCACCAACATATCCCCCCAGGGAAGTATATCCATTTATAATTTTATTCCATTTAATAAGAGGATGTGTGGGGGCTTGTTTAAACCCTTTTCTTTTTTAAAAAAGAAAAAACAATTGGAGAGTATTTGGTGTTCCTGCAGGTATAGACAGCTCTCCTGTTCCAGGCTCCCTAGGGAAGCTGTCAGAGAAAGTTTGCTGCTGTCTGAGTTGCCTTCTCTTCTGAGTTGTCAACTCAACTGCTTTCGAGCAGCCATCCTGAGAGGTGGGAGAAAGAGGAGGTGACTTTGCTGGTGTTTAAATCAAGAAAAGAAAGCCTTAATTATCAGGGATGGGGCCAGTTCCACTCCCTCAGGGAAGGCACAGGAGAGAGACAGGTGGAGGTGAGGAAGGAGGTCCATGCAAGCCCTGCATTGAGGCACCAGCCCAAGGACGCTGGTGGGGGAAGAGACGGAGGGATAGCATCTCACTCCCGCTTCTCCCCCAACCCAAGTCAGGGGCTCTCCTTGGCTGAAGCCATAAGGCGGAGACAAGACCACCCACCCCTTGCTCCCAGCCGGGAGGTGGGGCTTCGCTCCCCTTCCAGCCTGGCTTTGAATTCAGGCTCCACCACTTGCTAGCAGTATGACCCAAAGCGAGTCAACGAACCTCGCCGAAACCCAGTTTCCCATCTGAAAATGGAAATAGCAATCCCAGCCTCAAAGCGTTGTTGAGATAATTAAACAGGGTTAAGTGTGCATGAAGCCTGGGAGAGATAAATGATTTTAAAATGTCAGTTCCATGTCTCCCCAGCCACTTCCCCGAGCATGGCAGCCACTTGAACCCAAAGAAAAATGCACTGAAGGAAAACGAGCTACCGCAGGAGATAGCACTTTGAGGTGAGTAAAACCCCAGTGTGTAAAGTGTAATTACCATTCTTACTAGTGAAGAAAACAACAGGTATTGCACAGAGGCAAATGACAGTGGCCTGTGTACACGGCATCGCACACTGGGCTGCTGAAGCACATTGGACCTCATCTGACCCTCAGACTGTATCCATATTTCACTATTGCCTTCATCGTACAAATGAGGAAACTGAGGCTCAAATATTCCAACGGTTTTCCCAGAGAGCCCCACCTAGGACTCAGGAAGATTGGAAACTGACTCCAACTTCCTGGAGTTGCATGCTCTTTCCAGCCTTCTTCACACATTCTATCCATGAGCACTCCTGATCATCCAGTCCCTCACCCTGTAGGTTCCCCCATCACGGACACATCTCACACATTCTCCTGGCTTCTCCCATCATTTCTAAATGATAAGAACGATTTCGATTGAACATAACAGAAACTCAACTCAAATGAGATGAACAGAAAGGGAATTCATTGACTCCTCTGCCTGGGATGCGCAGGGCGTGGCTCAGGCTTTAGAGGTAACTGGGTCCAGGTGACGGGTGGATAGTGCCAGTCAGGTTATAAATACAAGGTATCACCAAATCCTACCAGGTCCTCCTTTTCCAACCTCACTGCCTTCACCAGCAAAGCCTGTACTACCCAAACCCTCTATCCTAGACAAAAACTGTCCACAGAGCACCTCCTCAAAACACACGTGGACTGTCCACACCTCTGAGAATTGCCTCAAAGAAGGCGGAATGGCTGTCCCACCTGGGTCTCCTCCTTCCTGATGCCAATTCTCCCTTCTCCGTGATCCTTCTCTGACCCCTCCTGGCCATAGCCTATAGTCTTGGAGAGGTGATGTAGCCTGGGATCTGATGGGCGGATCCGGAGTTTGGTTTACGGTTTTGTTTTTAACTGAAATAAGCTTTTAGGATTTGAAGGTTGCCTGCTGCTTTGTTCTATTTTTATAGTGAACACAGCAAATCCTTAGATAATCTACTTTAGTGGCCATTTAATTATATGCACGTGAAGCAAGGAAGACCAGCACTGGGGGAGGGTGCACTGGGACTCGGACAACAGCCGTCATTCTCTTCTAAGAAGAACATGGAAGTATTGGCCTAGGAACCCAAGAGCCTTTGGGGAACAAAGTGATTTAGACCCCAAGCCCTAACCTTTTGATGTTCAATGTTCATGGACATTGAAGACTCAGGGGGTTAAACCATGGCAGCCGGCAAGTGGGCCTTATGAACAGGGCCCCACTCCCTCTTGCATCACCTTGTCCAAGATGCTCTCTGTGGGCTCTCTGGTCTGGCCCCTGAGTAGGCGGAGAAGGCAGAGCTCACCTCCTCTGTAGGCCTGGTTCTCTTCCACTCACGGTAGATGGGTAGGAAGACCTGCGTTGGCCTCAGTTAGAAGCCACAGTCCCCAGCTCAGCTTAATAGAGGCCCCATATTCTAGAAATTATAAGGTATTTGCCCAAATTCATAGAGTTGTGCTTTCTCTTTTGACCTCCGTTTTCTGTGTATACACTCCCAAACACAAAGAGAGGTGAAGATGCTTTTTTATAGTGCCTTAGAGTTTCATCCCAGCCTCTGTTTTGCTTTGTTTCATTTTTCCTACTGGGCTGGGGGCAGTAAGGACAGAACTTAGAAGAGGAGTGACTTCCCCAGGATGGGCAGAGCAACACAAGCACAAGGTGTCAGCGGCCAGCAGGTCTGTGTCCCGTCTGTGTCCCTGACCCTCACTCAGCTCGCACTTGAGGTACCATCTCATTCCTTCCTCACAGCAACACCCCGACGTGTCCGTGTATGACACCCAATGTTTGGGATAAAGCGGGTGGAGAGAAGCTAAGCAACTAGCCCAAGGTCACCTGGTCTGTGAGTGGCAGCACCAAGCTTGTGCCCTGGGTGGCTTTTCATCCAGGACCTGACAAGGTGGCATGTGAGACCTGACTCTACCTTGTCATGCACGGTATTGGCTGAAGCCCAGTAAAAGAACAAATGCCTTTAAAAAATAACTTTGCATATAGCATTTGCCGAACCGTTTAAGAAATTAAATACACAAATCAATTTCTGTTTTATTATGAAGTTGATCTTGTCAATGCTCTCCTCGGGTCTTCTAGGTTCCTCCCTCCAAAACAAATTGAAAGGAGAGGCCGAGAACAGTGAATTCATCCTGGGCTGGGCTTACCTGCCCCTTCACAGGGCTTCCCCCCACCCCACTGACCATCAGCCCACACTTCAACCCACTCAGCTCAACAGGAATTCTCAGGTTCCCAGTGCTCTTCCGCTGTCCTGGGTGGGGCTGTCTGCTTTTCCATCGCTCTCTCTGCTCTTTCCCTGTCTCAGCATCTCCACTCTTCTCCAGCTATTTTCTCCCTCCCCTGCCTCTCTGCATCTCTTCCACATACACACACATAAATTCACTTTATGTTTTATATATCAAAGCTAATTTCCTCCAAGGTGGGGAGAAAATCTGTCCTGAAAAAATAGGTATATTTTTGCCAGTATCGCCAGGTGGTGGTAGTTTTCCCCAAAGCTCTTAAAATCCCTGTTCCTTCCCTGTGTCCGGGGAATCTTCCCTGAAGGGCAAAGGCATCTGTTCATTAATCAGAGAGCACTGAAGCCCCATTCCGTCCTCCTGGGGCTTTTCTGATCTGCTCGGCCGTGCCCCTGGGGGTCCTGGGCCTCCAAAGAGACCTCTGGCAGGAGCCGTGAGAGTCCCCACCAGATGCTCAGCATGGCCCCTTTCATGTCCTTCCCTGGGCTTCCCTTCATGGGTCGAGCTCCCTCGGCCAGGGCTCTGTCTATTGGTAGTGCCCCAGCGCAGGACACCCACACAAGATAGGGAGGCCAGGTGGACGGGGGGAGGGGGGTCCCGCACTGACTGAAGGGCTGTCACTGCAAAGGTCAGCTGGCTGTGCAGGCCCTTCGTCTATTACGGCTGCTGATGCCCACAGCTGGACGACCCTGGGTGGACCCACGGGAATTCCCATCTCAGAACTCAGCAGCTTTCTCAGGAAGGAGTGTGCTTTACAGATGAGACACGGGCAGACCCTGAGTGGCAGGCCATCTGTCATACTCACCGCATCCCATCCAGGCCTTCTCTCTTTTCCCCTGAATGATGATTTTTCCTGCTCTGATTGGACCTAAGGACATGTCAGATGTAGACAAGAATAGGAGACCCCTGGGGATGGCAGTCTTCTCCAGCTAATCAGCCTGCTGATGGCTGTCCAAGAAGAGCACAGCCACAAATCCCATGATGTCGTGGAAAGAAACATGAGCTTCAAGTGAGATTGAACTCCAATCCCAACCCCATCACTTCTAGACGTGTGACCTTGGGCCAATTACTTGGTTTCTGCATTCTGACAGGAAATGGGTAGCACACTCAGAATGAGTACCATGAGGAGAGTTTAACAGACAACTATTCAGACGGGAAGGGCAGCATTGGAGGAGAGCTAAAGGACCAGTAACAGGAGGGGAACCCTGACCAGCCCAAAGCTTGAAGGGTGGACGGGAATAGCTTCTGTGTGGACAGGAGCTGCAGCCTTCAGTAGAGGGAGGCAGGCAACCCGCAGCAGAAACACCAGAAGCTTCCTCTCCTTCCATCTCCCATCTCCTGGTGCCCCCCCATGACACGCCCAACCAAGGGGCAAGGGACCCATGGAAGCAGTCCATCCAGCTCAGCTCCGGGAGAGGAGGGAAGATACCCAGAACACGCTGAGCCGCGGTTTCTATATCTATAAGAGAGAAGCAGTAATAACCATAGGATTTTTGAGAAGATTCAACAAAACACTATCCTCTGGAACACAGGAGCTGTTCTGCATTTCCTCTCACCAATACCCTGTGCTTGTCTGGGTCTCCCCCAAATCAGGACACATTCTTTCACCCAGGAGCTCCCCCAGAAACGGTCACCAGCATCACAGGATGTCCTCTGTTTAGAAAACATTGACACCCAAAGTTTAAGCAATGGTTCACACAGCTCTCAATCTGATTTAACGCTCCCAGCAGCCCGGCAGGTGAACGCGCTTGTCCTCATTTTACAGATGAGGAACTGAGGCTCAGATTAATTGCTCTGCACAGGTGTATGTGTCATGAATAAGAGAGCCATGACTCAAACACTGATCTTTGCCTTCTAGGTCTGTGCTTCTTTGAATTTATTTTGCAGCTCACACCAGAAGGGGAGTAGAGTTTTCTCACCCACCCAGAGGAGAGGGGAGTCCTCCTCTGTGGCCAGACTCTGCAGATCTCTTTTGAGTGTACCCTCCCCCTTCCCCAGCTTCTGTGGACTTTTTGTTTCAACGCCAAACCTGAAACTTTTCACAAGAGGACTCCTCTCGGGGCTCTGAAGCACTTTGCCCCATGCTCAAGGGCAGTGGGAAGCAGCCCCTGCTGGAGGTCCTCAGCCAGTGACCCTGGGTGCTGGAGAATGACCCAGCCCCCCCTGCTTCTGGGCGTGACCCTCCAGGCTGAGGCCCAGCTGGGCTTCAGAGCTCCCTGAAGGCTCAGGCTATGGTGGCCTCCTCAGGACTTTGCTGAAATGGCACCTTGGCTCTGTTCCTCTCCCATTCCCAGTCCTGCTTGCATCCCCATTCCTTCTCTGGCATCTCCTGAGAGCACATCCTTCAAAAACCACCCGCACACAAGTGCTTGTTTCAAGGTTTGCAACTGAGGAACCCCTTTCCCCAAAGCCCCTTCATGGGTGCTAGAAATATCCTCACAACAATGGAGAGATTGTCGGACTGGACCACTTCTCCCCAAAGCAGAGGCAACCTCTCTTCTGCTCCAGACCCTCGAGCTTTCTGTGAAATTACACACTATTCAAAAAAATTAAAAAACATCATTCTCCAAGAAGCCAGGAGAATCTCCATGATTCCTGGCCCCAGGTCTACCTATATAGCACAGTACACAGTGTCCTGGATGGTTTTTCTCAGGGATGCACAAATAGTCCTAATTGCCCTCAAATTCCATCTCCTCTGCAGGTTCTCACCTGAAATTCCACTATCAGGGTTTTGGTTGCTGCACCAACAGAACATCCTAGTGGGAGTCATATGGAAGCTGTAATCTCAAAGCGGTTACACTTCAATTTGAATGAAATATCAGTTTCTTCATCTGTAAGACAGAGATAATGCCACGATCTTGGGGGCTTAGAGTACAGACGAATAAAGGCACAGTACGTGTGAAAGAGCTACAAAAGGGATATCATGATTTGAGAAACTGCCCTTGTCACAATGACCATTTCACCCGGGAGCCCTTCTGGGGCTGAAGGCAAGCGCTACTTCCACCCCCTCCAGCTTCTAGGGAAGGAGGCTGGTCAACCTAGAAAACCAGGGACAATGCTGTCTCCTGTAAGGGACAGACTCAGAATGGCTTAGGCAATGCAGAAGACTTATCCGCTCACATAAAATAATCTCAGCATAGGTTTTCCAGAACTGGTTAAGTCACAGTTCAATGACTTTATCAAGGACCTAAGATCTCCCCATATTTGCAGTGCCTCATCATTACTCGTTGGGGAAATGCAAATGAACAACACAATGAGATACCCTGACATACTTATTCAAATGGAGAAAATTTTGAAAATTGACCACACCAAGGGTTGGTGAAAATGTCGAGGAACTGGAACTTTAATATACTGTAAAATGGTACAACCTCTTTGGAAAACAGTTATACCCACCACGTGATCCAGCCATTCCACTCCTGGGTATTTACCCAAGAGAAGCAAAAGCATATGTTCCTACAAAGACTTATCTATGAATATTCAGGGAAACCTTACCTGTGTAGCTGAAAACTGGAAACAATCCACAAGTTCATCAACAGTTGAATGGATAAACAAATTAGGGTACCTGCATACAATAGAATACCACTCAGCAATGAATAGTAATGAACTAATGATACACTCAACAATTTCGATGAATCTCAAAGTAATTATGCCCCATGACAAAAGCCAAGCAAGAAAGAGTACATACTGTATGATTTGTTTATATAAAAATCCAGGAAATATAAACTAATGTATAGTGACAGGAAGCAAATCAGTGGTTGAAAGGGGACAAGAGAGCGAGAAGGACAGGAGAGAAAAATCACAAAGGGGCGTGAGGAAACTTCTGGAGGTGATGAAAATGTTTCTTATCTTGAATGGACAAACAACAATATCCTACTGTATGGCACAGGGAACTATATCCAATCTCCTGGGATAAAGCACAATGAAAAAGAATGTACATATGTGTAAAACTGAGTCACTGCTGTACAGAAGGGTGACACAACACGGTAAATCAACTATACTTCAATAAAAACAAATGTTTCATACAGTTGATGATAGTTTCACACATATATCAAAACTTATCAAACTGTATGCTTTAAATATGTTCAGTTTACTGTAAGTCAGTGATCCTTGGTAAAGCTCTTCTCTCTTTTTTTTTGGGGGGGGGGTACGCGGGCCTCTCACTGCTGTGGCCTCTCCTGTTGTGGAGCACAGGCTCCGGACGCGCAGGCTCAGAGGCCATGGCTCACGGGCCCAGCCGCTCCGCGGCATGTGGGATCTTCCCGGACCGGGGCACGAACCCGCATCCCCTGCATCGGCAGGCAGACTCTCAACCACTGCGCCACCAGGGAAGGCCTAGACTTCTTTATTGAGTGTCTACTATGTGCCATTCATGTGTTGTATGCTGGGGATGCACCAGTAAAGACTCTGCCCTCTGTAGTCCAAACTCCAGCAGAGAAAGTCAGCAAGAAACAACAACAGCAAGATGGCACTCACACTCACTCCCCAAAGCATTATGTCTCTTGGCGCTACTCACTGACCAATTTTGCTCCTCTGAATCACAGTTTTTTTCTTGTGGTGATCATCTATCCTCCTTTGGGAGCACATCCTTTCTTCTAATGATCTTCTATCATTGCTTAAGATACAGTCAAGTGCCTGCCAGCAAAGATTATACGATGCTCTGTCTTCATACTTCACATTGACTTTGAGGACATTCAACCATCATACTCTGAATCCATCAACCACATCTTCGACTGCTCCCTTTTTGCATCCATCTTGCCTTCTATTAGTAGATTAGGAGAAAGCATGGTACAGCAAAAGGACCATGGGTTTTGGTAGCAGACACACCTGGATCCCAACCTATCTCACCACTACACTATCTGTATAACCTCGAAAAGGTAATAAGTCTCCCTGAGCCTCAGTTTTTCCATCCATACCATGGGGATAATATATAACTTCTGGGATTAACATGAGGATGGATAAGAGATAATGCATGTGAAGAACGAAGTATGGTGCCTGACACGTAGTAGGTGCTCAGCAAATCGAAACTATCAATATAATAAAGATGATGGTTCAAAACCAAGCTCTATGGTTCATTAGCACTGTGTCCTTGGGCAAGTTATGTTACTGCTACCGTGTCCAGTTTCTTCATTTGAAATGTGAGAGTTACAATGTTGATTCAACAAGCTGGATGTCAGGATTTCCATGAGAGTCACATTAGAGACTCATTACATTAGCACAAACTGAGCACTTGCTAATTGCCAAACAATGTGCTTGGTGTTGATACAATAGAGATGGAAAAAAGAAAGACAGAGTCCTTGGCCTGCAAAAGCTCAGAAAATATAAGCAGCAAACTCTACTGTAGTAAGAAAGGAAGTTCTAGAGGCTAAGGGAGGGTAGAGGGACACTTCTTCCAGTCTGGAGAAGAGAAATCAGGAAAAGCTTTTTGGAGGGTGTATTATCCGAGTCAAGGCTGAAAGGATCCATAGGGCTTATCCAAGGAGAAGGGGAGAAGAAACATTTTCCAGATCAATGATCAGCAAGAGCTGGTCTTATCACAAGACTGCAAGTCCGGCACGGCGGGTGCTGAGCTGGGTAGCATGCCCAGCACCTTACCTGACCACAGAAGGCACCAGGTGGAGGCTGGCCTCCCTTTCCATCCTGCCCCACCAGCAGCCAGCATGGAGCTGTGCTGGCAGAAGAAGAATTTGGCCCTGTCTCCATTTCCAGACTGACCCATATGCAAGCATCCCCAGAGACATAGCACCCCCCCCCCTCCTGTCAGGCCCTCCAAAGTGACTCCCTGCCCCTGGCGCTGACACAGCCTGGTGACAATTACAGGGTAAGAGCGACTCCTCACCACAGAGCCTTCAGATCGGTGCTATTATCTTTATGTAACATTTATATTTCCTTTTGTCCTCTGCAGCCTTAGGACTTCCGGCTCCTGATTAGTCATAGAGTGTGACTTCTGCTGAAGAGGCTGGTGCGGGAAAAAGGTTCTGGATGGCTTTATCCGGCTCCCTGTCAGGTCCCTCTGTTAAGCCGTCCCCTGCTCCCCACCCCACACGCCCGAGACGTGGGGCTGATTCCCCACGGCAAACTGGGAACAAGAAGAGAGAGACTGCCAACTTTTTGGAGCCACTACACATGCTGGTAAGTTTCTGCCCATTTGTTACACAGCAAGAGAAAACTAACACAGGCTCTCAGGCAGAAATGGACTTGCTGCTTAGAGAAGGAGGGGGGGAGGGGGGAGGGAGGAAATGAGGGAGGGAGGGAGGAAGAGAGGGAAGGAAGGAAGGCAGGAAGAGACGGTAGGAAGGGCGAAGGCCAGAGTGGACAAAATACGCTGAGAGGAGTCAAGTGCAGTATGAGATGTAGTCAAAGCCGGGCGGGGGCCAGCTCATAGAATGATTTGTTTGGCGTGGCAAATAGTTTAAATTTAAATGCAAGTGGGAATTTTTGAAGGTCCTTAAGTTGATGAGCGACGAGATCTGATTTACAGTTTTCAAAGAGCACTCAGTATGCTATATAAAGAACAGATTTTAGGAAGCAATGCTGGCGACATAGAGACCAGTTGGGAGACTGCCGTAACAGCTGAGGGAGAAATGGTGGAGTCTGGGGCATTTGCAGCAGAAGGGGAGCTGGAGAGAAGTGAACAGATTCAGAATCTCTCTTAAGGAGAGCAGCCACAGGGCTCACTTGTGGGCTGGATGTGGGGTGAAGTGCTTAGATGAATTAAAGGTGATTCCCGGGACTGGGGCTTGAGTGACTGGGGAGAAGATGGTGACATTTACCAAGATGGCGAACAGTAAAGGAGGAGCAACTTTGGAGGTAAGGTGAGAAAATTAAGACTTTTTTGATGTATTAAGTTGAGATGCTCATTAGTCATCTAAGTGGAGATGTCAAGTCACAGGATATATGAGTCTGCAGCTTCACGATGTTAGTGCTGGAGATATAAATTTGGAAGTCATTATCATGAAGATGGTATTTAAAGCCACGGAAGTGGATGAGGTCACCTAAGGACAGAGTGCAGGTAAAGAAGCAAAAGGGACCCAGAGCTGATCCAACGTTCAGACCCAGAGCAGGGGAGGGCATCCAGCAGAGAACACTGTGTGAAGACGGCCTGGGAGGGAGGGGTGGGAGCTGGAGGAAGCTGTGGGAGCGAAGCTAAAGCAGTTTCAAGAAGCCAGAAGAGCCGGGCACGTGACGTGTGACTAGGAGACAGATGTGATGACACGGAAGAGACCCTCGAACTCGCCAGCTTGGAGGTTGATGGTGACCTGACAGAGCAGTTGCTGTAGCGGAGGACGGGGTCATATTCAGCCCAAACGGTGGTGGCAGAAGAGGGAATGGATGATGAGGGAGGTCAAAGGACATTGAGGATGGGATCCTATGATGGAGAGCAGAGGAAAGCACCCGAAGCTAGTGGGGCAGTGGTAAAGGCGGAAAGTATTAGCGTTAGAACATGCATCATCCCAGTAGAGGAATCATGTCCCAGGTCTGACCCTGTAACGCAGACCACAGGTGGGAGTGTCCCTTTGATAGAAGCAGGAAGCGTCATCCACTGAAACAGGAGGAAATGGAGAGAGAGCAAAAGCAGAGGCAGGAAGGATTCCTAATCTGATTGCTTCTAATTAATGCCATTTTGGTGCTGGGACACCAGAGAGCATGATCTTCTCAGTGGAGTTTCCAGAGATGGCCCCGGGCTGAATGGCCGGAGATGCCTGGGGCAAATCACTGAGGGGAAGAGGTCGAGGAGCAGAGGCCAGTGGGTTACACGTGCTCCTCCTGGATGGCACTGGATCTGCCTGGAGGCCGCTGCCAGAACACTTTTCCCTGCTCTGAATTGCCTGACTCCTTACGCTCAGGCCCCAACTCAAACGGCCCCTCCTCAGAAGAAGTCTTCCCGTGACCACCCTGTGAAGTACCCACCACTCTGGCCCGCCCTTACACTCCATCACAAAACATTGTTTCTTTCATCACATGAAACAAAGACTGTAGTTATTTTATTTCTGTTCACTTGTTTGTTTTCTTACCCTTCCTTCACTGGCCCATAGGCTCTCATACATCAGGACCCGTGTGATGTTTTGCCTGGCCCTTCCGCGTATAACATGCAATCAGCAAAAGTTCACTAAACAAATGAGAGTAAGTCTGTGACGTTCCCGACCAATGACCAGCATGTGTCACTTGCCCTGCCCTTTGGACGCTCACTCCCCCTCACTCTCCCTCACTTACAATCTCTAAGGTTGACACACAGGGGCTGGCGCTGGTGCATACGTGAAAGTATCAAACAGATGGACGTGGGATGTGGAAAATTAAAAACAAACAAAACCCCAGAAATGCTGTCTGTGCGATCAGGAGACCAGGTTCATGTCCCAGGTCTGAACCTGACTTTCTCTTTGACCTTGTGGCACCTCCCTCCTCACCACTCCTTGGCCCCCAGACTGTGTCTATTCACCTGTTAAAGGTCTGAATTGGACTAGATCTGCGGTTTTCAAATTTTCTTTCCAAATAAGCAGAACTCCTTTGACAAAATCTTTAGGGCTGGTCTGAGGTATAAAAGAGATAAAGGCAGGCTGGTCTGATTAAGAGGCTGATGGAATCTGGTGCCCGTAGCTCAGCCACCCCCAGGTTCCCATGGTGGTTGCTCAGGCCTCTCCCAGAGCGAGCGGCTCCAAGGTGCCCAGTCTGTGAACTGCTGGTTCAGACTCCTGCTGTGCACGTGCCTCCTTGGCGCCTCCTGGCGGACATGTACAGCAGGTACAGCCCCTTATGGCCCCCTTGCTTCCTGGCGATGGAGCTCAGCTCGGCTCCAAGGCCCCTCTGGCTGGGTTACTGCTCTCTCGGTGATCATGATGGATGCTGACAGCAATTAGCAGAGAGAGAGAGCTCCCTGTAGAAAGATGGGAACATTTATTAAGCACTGACTGCCAGGAGGCAGAACACAGCCCAAAATTCATTAGTATTTAGGGCCGGCAAGCCATCCCATTCTCACTGAAGAGTTAAAGGGAAACCCAAACTCCATAAAAAAGGGCTACAAGGACCTTTTAAATCTTGGCTTGCAGTAGAGTTTCCATCTCTCTAACTTGCCGTCTTATTCCCTGGACATGTCAGGGCTGATACGAGCCTGGGGGTTTTATTAAATGAAGCACCTGTCAGGTGGAAGCTGGCTTCACTGTCAGTGACATGGCCAAACCAGCCATGAGCGAATATCCAACAGGAACCTCAGCTGCAGAGCTTCTGATCTGGCTGCCTCCTCTGGTACCCTAAAGGCTTGGGGTTGTTTAACAAATCACATTAGGGGCTCTCAGCATATCAAAATGCTGTCACTCTGCTTTTGTCTTTCATCTCTCATTCCCACTCTCATGGGTGGTTTTGGGTCCATCCGCGAGTGCACACCGAGCATTCTCTGTGCGGTAGGCTGTGTGCCAGACCCTGGGGATGTAGCTCTAATTATTCCTATCTGAATGGCCCCGCCCCCAAGGAAATCTCAGTGTTGGGATAAGGGTGAAGATCCTTGCCGGGAAAAGCGCCTGTTACGCAAAGATATAGGAGGGGAAACTCTCAGAAGAGTTGGTGAGAGCGTCTCAAAGCACGTGAGAAAGAGGCAACCAGTAGGGAAGGGCATTCCCAGGAATGGAAACTGCATGTGCAAAGTCACAGAGGACGAGGGAGCAGGATGGGCTTAGGGCTCCACAAGTTTGGAAAGGTGGGAAAGTAGAGGACAAGTGTATACAGAGAAAAGCGAGGCCAGTGAGTTAGGCAGGGGCCAGGTCATCAACTCTCGGAGGTTTAGTCAAGGAATTGGAACTTTAGCCTGAAGAGGAAGGAGAATCACAGAAAGTTCTAACGTGCTAGCAACAATCAGTCTTTTTTATGTGGGAATAATAGTTATAAGAGTTAAGACTCTTTCAGTTGCAAGTAATAGAAAATGAAATTTAATCAGTTTAAATAAGAAATTCTAGAGATGGTTGGCTTCAGGTATGGATGGATCCAGGTGCTCAAGTGATAACATCAGGACTCAGTCTCCTCATGTCATAAACCTGTACTGACTTCAATGTCAGACAGACTCTCTTCTCATGGTGACTGTTGGCAGTTCCAAGTTAACCTAACAACAGATATTAGCTAATATCTATTAAGTGCCTACTCAGTCCTGACAATATTCTAAATATTTCTTAAATATTCAGTCATTTAAAACTCTCAACATGGACTTCCCTGGTGGTGCAGTGGTTAAGAATCCGCTTGCCAATGCAGGGGACACAGGTTCGATTCCTCATCCAGGAAGATCCCACATGCCACAGAGCAACTAAGCCCATGTGCCACAACTAGCGAGTCTGCGCTCTAGAGTCTGTGGGCCACAACTACTGAGCCCACATGCCACAACTACTGAGCCCACGTGCCTAGAGCCTGTGCTCCGCAACAAAAGGAGCCACCGCAATGAGAACCCCACACGCTGCAAAGAAGAGTAGCCCCCACTCACTGCAACTAGAGAAAGCCCGCGTGCAGCAATGAAGACCCATGCAGCCAAAAATAAATAAATTAAAAAAAATAAAACTCTCAACAATGCCACAAGGTGGGTGATATTTTAATCTCTTTTCATAGATGGCAAAGTTGAGTCACTGAGAGGTTAAGTAACTCACCCAAAGTCACATGGCTAATAAATGACAGAGTTGAAACAAGAATCTAATTTGATTCCAGAGCCCACACGACTAGACTAGCCGACACCTTAAACTACCGCCATACAAGATCCTTGCATCTTATAATCACAGGAGAAAATCCCCCCTCCTGATTATTCCAGCATAGGATTGCATTTCATCAGACTGACCCCTGCCCATCCCTAAATCAATTGTTAAGTCCAGAGAAACGGAATTTAACCACCAGCCAGGTCCCTCCTGAAACCGGGAGAGTGGGAGTAGCCTAGCCAAATCTTGGGAACTGAGAACAAGGAGGGGAGGTTGTGTGAAGGAGAAGCAGGATGATATTACTGAAAAGAAAGGGGAAGGTTGCTGGACCAAAAAAAAAAAAAAAAAGATATCTATAGCAACAACAACAACCTGACATGTGCACCCTGCATTACATTTCACAAGCCATCCTCTCACGCACTGGAGCTTTGATCTCCATCCCAATCCTGCAAGAAAATCACAAGCCAGGCATGATTAGATCCATGTTTCAAACAAGGAACCGCACTGGGGGCAGTAAAACAACTTTCCCAAGATCACAGTGAGGAGAGGCAGCCCCGGAACCGAGTCCCCAACACCAACTGCCTCCTTTCGCCCCGTGTTCCCAGCTTCCTCTCTCTCCTCCTCTTCTTTCTCCCAGAAATGGAAGAAATTGAGGGGGCGGGGACAGAAACGGGGCTTGTCACTTTCACTTAATTCTCCCAGCAGCCCCAGGCAATAGGTACAACTGACCCCTTTCCAGATTCGCAGCAGACCTGAGGCTCAGCGAGGTGGATAACTTGCTCGGGTCACACAGCGGGAGAAAGCGAAGCACCGGCCCTCTCACCACCTCAGGTCGGAGGACATCCTCCCCACCCGCACCCCCTTCCTCCTCACCCTCCACACGCGCCTCGGTGCCTGGGTACCAGCGCCTGAGGCTGAGCGGCGCGGCGGGGAGCTGCTAACCGGTGGGGCGTGGGAGGCAGCTGAGGTGGGGGAAGGGCGGAGTGATCACTGGGAAACCAAGGTCAGGCCTCAGACACAGTGAGAAGCATCTGTGAAATAAAAATAAATTCCAGGGCTTCCCTGGTGGCGCGGTGGTTGAGAATCCGCCTGCCAGTGCAGGGGACACTGGTTCGAGCCCTGGTCTGGGAGGATCCCACATGCCACAGAGCAACTAGGCCCGTGCGCCACAACTACTGAGCCTGCGCGTCTGGAGCCTGTGCTCCGCAACAGGAGAGGCTGCGACAGTTAGAGGCCCGCGCACCGCGATGAAGAGTGGTCCCTGCTTGCCGCAACTAGAGAGAGCCCTCGCACAGAAACGGAGACCCAACACAGCCAAAAGTAAATAAATAAGTAAATAAATTTATTAAAAAATAAATAAAAATCCCAATAACAAGTGCCATCGAAGTACCTACGATGTGCCGAGAACCGCGCATGCCCCTCCGGATGCCCTCAGCACCCCGGGCGTGGGGGTCGGAGGGCGGCGAGAAACCGGATCCTGATTGAGCAGCAGTCATAGCAAACCCTCCCTGTGAACTGCTGCGCGCGCTGCGGGCCACGCCCTGTTCTAAGTCCGTCACGTGCATTAGCTGGTTTCGCAACACCACAAAGAGAGGTGTCATGCCAGTATGATCTCGTTTTACAGATAGGGTTCAGCGTGATCCTTGAACCTCCCCAGGACCATTCAACCAGTAAGAGCAAAGCCAGGCTTGGAGGCCACGTGGAAAGTCTCCAGACTCACGCTCGGGCCCCAAATCAAGGGCGAGACGAGCCAGGGCCAGAAGCTGGAGCACCAAGGGCAGGACAGATGGCGTTCGCGGGGAAGCTCGGGCCTGCGGTGACCGCTGCAGACTGCCATCGGCAAGAGGAGGCTGAGGCCCGGGCCGCGGGGGATCAGAGCCAGTGCGGCCTTGAAAGTTCCGCCCTGGATAGCGCGCTCTTTCCTGCCTCTCTGCGTGCCCAGGACTGTGCCTCCCTCTAACCCTTCTGGAAGCCCCACCCGTCCTTCACAGCCTGGCTCAGGCCCATCCCCACAGACAGCCTCCTGGCCTCTCCAGCCGGTTCTGAGTCCCGCTTTGTCCAACTCCTCCATCACCTTTGGTCTGCACTGCTGCAGGACAGCACTACGGGATATTCTGTTATCCGGTGGTCAGTGTTGTTCCAGAGGCCATCGAAATGGGGAAAGTCAGAATTAGAGGGAGAATTCATTCATTTACCCATTCACCACGAATGCACCCAGCACTTCCTACATGAAGATACAGAGGTGGGTAAAGTGGGGATGGTTCCTGTCACAGACACAAGTGTTGCTGGGTCCCTGCCCTGTGATCTGCTCAGCCTACCCAGGGGCCTCCAACTGACTCCCTGGACTTGCCATGCTCCCTGCATCTCTCTACCTAAGGATGTGCTCTGGCCAAAGGGCAGGCTGGACAGGCCAGGGACTCAGTGATCCAGGAGCAACCATGGAACCAACCACGGATAGAGTTGGTAAATGAAGACCCCAGGGGTGGGGTTGGTGGATGAAGACCCCGGCCTCCTCGATCTGCAGCAGGACAGTTCTGGGGTGTGTCCGAAACTGTCTCCCAGAGGTCCCCAGTGAGATGGACTTCCAGCCACCTGCTACAGTAGCCCTTCATCAATACATTCTTTGTGGCTTTCCTTCCTTCCCCAGGACCCATCCCACTCTCATCTCTTCCTGGGATCACATCCATAATAAACAAACTGCACCCAAAGTCTTGCCTCAGGGTCAGTTTTGGGAGGAGCTTACAGCGTAGTAAGAAGACACATCTGGTAAAAACAAGTTCCTCGTTTCACATTTGAAGCAAGAGAATAAGATGCCTTGAGATTTCACTTTATCTCCATGTCTACAGGAGAAACTTCTCAAAGGCTGAGATGATGCCTGTCTTCTATTTCTTCAGTGTTATTCAGACACCAAATACAATGCTGGGCACATGGTCAGAGCCCAATAGATGCACACTGAGTTGAGTTGAATGATAAATGCGGTGAACTTCTCCCCAAACTCTGATGGGTGACACAGGGCTGGTTCCCAGCGAGCTGCTCCACCAGGGCACGTGGACCTAAATTCCATCGGTTCTCACCGTCTTGAATGCACAGAGATGAGTACGTCCAGCTTACTCTCAGCACAAACAGACCTAAGTTTAAATAATGGTGGCTGACATTGGGCCAGTTACTTTCCACATTCATTCCACAAGGCTTTTCTGAGCACCTGTGAGGAGCCTGTGGGGACACAGCTGTGAATAAGATAAATAAGGTCACCACCCTCTTTCAGAGTAGTGTTAAAAGGTCAGGACATGAATCAGCTCTCATTTCTCTCCCTTTGGAGAGTCCAAAGGGATCAGACCCAGGGTCAGCCCTCAGTGGGGTCTCATTGCCCCTTCCTCTTTCCAGTGGTTTGTTTCTCTTTCTCAGACAGGCGACCTGAGCCCTCTCAGGGCCAGACACTGCGGCCGACAGCCTGTTTCTGCCTCTTTCTCTCTCCTGGGTTCCTTTTCCCTCTGGGGATGGGAGCTTTCTCTATTTCAGTCTCTGCTCGCTGAGGCAATAAGGCAACGAGGTTAAAGAGAAACTCTGGGGCGAAACTGTCAGACCCAACCACACACCACTGTGTGACCTCGAGCAAATGACTGAGCCTCTTCGCGCCCCAATTATCTCATCCACCGAATGGGTGCAATGAGAATGAATTTTGTTCCGAAGAGTCTTGGAGAAGCAGCTCACGAGTTGCAGAGTATGTAAAGCACTGCCTAACTCTCCAGGCCAAGGAAGAGCTTCTCCGGCTATTAACGAGCCCCGGACATCCTTCTTCATTTACCAGCCTTCCGCACCAGGTTTTGTGTCTCAGGGTTACTTATATAATAATCCTGGGTTACTTTCCTTCCCTTGTCTATGTTGGTGCTCAGCCCTGTTGCTTATCCCTGGATCCCCTGGCTATTATATCATCAAAAATCACCCGGTGTCACCACATCGTCTTACACAAACCCTTCTCTGTGATTGCAAAGGTTTGGCTGTGATCTCCTCCTGTGCTGAGAAAGCTCAGCGTGAAGAGAAACGCCTTCTCCCTCCTGCCTTCACCCTGACGTGCGTGCGTGCAGCAAGACAGGAGAACAACGGCTTACCCTTTCCAGACAAGGCCCCCAAAGCAGCTGGGAACGGCCCCCCTGCTCCTGTGCACATGGTTTTCCCCAGGCCAGAGGGGTGGGCGTGTCCCCGACTCCTAGCCCTCCCTCAAGTGTGGCATTGATCATATTAATCAGAGAGAGGCGGGCTGCGGCCATTCAGCCTGAAGGCCACCTGTGTTCCAAATTTGAAAATCCATTCACTTGGGAAAAGCAGAGCGTCCCATGGGGAGTCAACGGATTTCACTTCACTGAACATTGCTTTGGGCAAATAAGCAATTTTATTTCCTCTTCCCTACCCCCTTAAAAACATCAATGAAGTATTTTGTGGTGTTGCTGACAGCACATGTCACTTCGAAGCTGGAAATAAAATCTTCTTTGAGCTATTTATAACCGACTGGCAAATGGAAGGAAAGGAAGACTAAAGCTGGAATCGTGGGGTGAGCTGAGTGCCAGCCCCTACAGATCCCGCCTGTGCAGCTCTGCTTA
This sequence comes from Lagenorhynchus albirostris, assembly GCF_949774975.1. Classification (NCBI taxonomy): domain Eukaryota; kingdom Metazoa; phylum Chordata; class Mammalia; order Artiodactyla; family Delphinidae; genus Lagenorhynchus; species Lagenorhynchus albirostris. The sequence continues at coordinate 75,292,757 of NC_083111.1, read as the reverse complement.
AGTCACTCAGCGTCCCCGGACCTCTCTCTTCATCTGTAAAGGAGGCTGGATGACCCCTGCACTTGCCTACAGAGGGTGTGGAAGAAGGTGCTACGGGAATTAAGAGAGGGGACACCACAAGCTCTGCAGGGGGCACGCTTTATAAGCTGTGAAATGCTTCTGCAGTTTCAAAGAAACTGGGCAATCCTTTTTTCAAAGCAGGGGTTTTTAACCTGGGAACCAGGTTCTAAACGGCTTTAGAGGGTCTGGAAACCACTTGTAATTTTATGCAAAAGTTTCAAGTGCAAAGCACATCTCTCTGGAGAGGTCTTTAACTTAATAAAATCTCAAAAGCATCTCTAACCCAGGAGAGTTTAAACCCAACATTCAAGGTGGAACGGGGGCTGCCAACCCAAATGCCCACCGGATCCAGGCAGGTACCCTGGAAGAGAAGCTGAATGAGTCTGTGAAACAGACAGATCCATGAGGACAGTGGCAAACTGGGAGCTCCAGCCCCAGCGAAAGGGGATGACCCCCAATCAGCTTCAAGAGATGATTGCCAATCAGGAGTGTGGGCCCAAGGATTCCCCAGTCTTTTCTTCTAAAGAAAATAAATCAAAATTCAGATTTTGACTTATAATCCTCCACTTTTTTTTTTTCCTTCAGCTAATTCACAGCTTTAAATTTTGTCTGGGTAAAACAAAACACATCAACAAGCTAGATTCAGCCTGAAGACCACCACTTTGTAAATTCTGTTCAAGAGTCTTCCTATTTGCACAGCTGCTCAGGGAGAACCCAAGTCCAGTGTCATGACTCCTCCAACTGCAAAACTGAGTGATCATGGCTCCCTCTCGAGGCCACAGATGTTCCACACATTTACCTGAGCTGGGAACCTGCACTCCCAGCCCCTCCTCCCTCAGGTCCCCATTGGAACCATCTCTGAATTCCTGTCCCTCACCCCTCAGAGCCTCCGCATCTCCTCGACTCTGCCTGGTCTGTGCCCACCTGTCTCACCATCATTACCACGGCCACTAACCATCCCAGCCTTTCCCTTTTTGCCCATCCAGGGAATCAGGAGAGATGGGTTCGCCTCTTGTCTCTGCCACACACAAGGACAAAGGAAGCCAAGTCACTTCCCTTCCTTGAACCTCAGGTCCAAACAGGTTCCAATTCTCCTTGGAGGTCCTACAACTCATCATGAACTCTGCTTCCCACTCAGTTCCTTCCCCCAAATTCATTCATTGGATCGGAAGCACTTTTCCTTCCCTGTGAAGGAATGAGTGGGTTGTAGGCGTGGAGAAGAATGTCAGCCGTGCTCCTCCCAAACCTTTCCCTCTTGGAAAGTAGGACTTTCCTTCGCACTACAGAAACACAAAGAGTTGGAACTAAGGGTTCCCGTGCAACACAGCCATTCATTATTTGCAGCAAGACAGGAAAAAAAAATGACTTACTTTTCTCAGACAAGGCCCTAAAGCTCTTAAGAATCCCCCCAACACTCCCGCTCTTGTTTGCATGGCTTTTGCCAAGCTCGAAGGAGAAAATGTAACTGCTTACTCAATGCCCTCATCTCTCCCACTGGAACTAAGCCTCGCGAGGACCGGGTCTGTATTTGGGCACTTCTATAACTCGGTTCTCGGTCCTGGTGCATTGCTAGGGCTCAAGAAATGCTTACTGAAAAGAGTTAAATGAATACCCGACATGCCATCGCTCCACCAAATCTCTTTGCCCCGCCAAACGCAAGTCAGAGTCTTCAGCCCCTCTGGACCCCATGATCATGTCAGAACCTCCACCCAGAAACAAGCTTCTGATTTATAGGACCACCCTTATAACACAGTACTCCATGCAGGGTCTGAGCAGGCCAGGGCCCTCAAAGCAGAACTAGCTCCTTCCTGTGGTCAGTCCCCTGCTCTGAGTATGCCTGAGACACGGTTTGCACTTCTGGCAGCGCTGTCACCCCACCCCGTGGACCAGGGGAGCACTGCACAGAGGATCTGCATGGAGGTAGGGCTGGAGCAGCCTGCAAACTGCTACCAGAAGGATCCAGATTCCTCTGCTTGCAGGGAGCTGCCACCCTACACGTGCAGCAGAGAACTGGATCTCTTTACAGATGAGTAGACACAGACCCGGAGAGAGATATGTCATTACAGAAACAGGGATGGAATTGATGGGGGCGGTGGGGCGGGGAGAGAGAGAGAGAGAGAGAGAGAGAGAGAGAGTGAGTTCCCCCGAGGGATAAATGGTGAGCTGAGTTGTTGAAACACTGTGGTTTGAAAACAGACAAACCTCCAGGAGCAGAAAGACAAGGCCAGGACAAAATGAGACATTAGTGCCCAGAAGGTTACCTGCTGGAAGTTTTCATGAGATCTGCCTTGGTGACAGTGTAGAGTAGAGTGGAGAAGTAGCTTTGACTCAAAAGACTTAGTTCTATGATATCCAGGAAAACAACCTTAATGTCCCCAAACCTATGTTTTCTTCTCTATTGTGGCAGATTGAATTAGGTCCAGTTCTTCACACCCCAATAACAGTGTCTGCATCCCTTCTCCCTTACCACACCCCAGCTGTGGCTTAACTACATGCCCTGCTCTAGTCAATGGGGCATTAGCTGTCAGGACAGGAGCGGAGACTCGAAATGTGATTGGGCTGCCAGTGGGCTTGCTTCTGTGCTCTGGTGGTCTACCATGACCTGGGAGAGCTTCTGTTCCTTCAGCCCAGGACCCAGACCTGAGCCCAAGCTGCAGTCAGACCTACAGAAAACCAGGGCCACCAGGTGATCCCAGCCCAGGTCGGCCTAGATACCATGGATACAGTCAACAGGAAGACCCATGAACATGGGGATAATTGCCTATTGCTTTATCCCACCGGGATTCTGTGGATGTTTGTTACACAGCAAAACAGACTGGAATCCTCGTCAAATGGGGGCAGCACCAATCCTGATTGGTGCACTGTGCACTGTGCTGAGAATCAGAAGCCAGTGTATTAGGGCGAATCTCTCATACACTATAACATATGCCAGTGGTAGGTTGTGGATATCGTTAATGGGTAAATAATCCAAATATTTCTCAAATGAGGTGAAAAGAAGGAAATGATTGAATGTAAACATAAAAGCAAAGTGACTTATATTATCTCACAACCCAATTCAGCCTTTTTACAGAGATCTGCTCACATCATTACTCTGTAGGGAGAAATGATCCCTGCAGACCCTCCCCCTGGAACAAGCCTCCACGGCCCCAGCTCCTGAGAGCTGCTTGCATTCCTGGGCCCAAGGCTCTCTGCATCAAACACTGCAACCTTGTGCCCATCCTCACACCTCCTTCTCTGACTCTGCTTCTCCCACCTCCCTCTTTCCTTATAAGGATCCTTGTAATGATGTTGGGCCACCTGGATAATCCCAGATCGTCCCCCCATCTCAAGGTCCTTCATGTAATCATATCTGCAAAGTCCCTTCTGCCATGTAAGACATATTCACAGGTTCTGGGGAGTAGGACCTGGACATCTTTGGGTGGCCGTTATTCTGCCCATCACAGTGAATTTCTGACTTCTACCTTAGAAAAGTAGAATTCAGAAACTAGAAAATTCTCCAAAATCAGGAAAGGATATGCTGACGGTCATTAGCACATATATGTTCACATATATTATAGTTCTCTTTCCTTCTGGTCACATGGTAACATTGTACTTCCTTGTTCCCTTTGAAAACAGTCATGCCCATATGACTTGCTTTGGCCACTGAAACAGGAGAAGAGATTGTGACACTTCTGCATAACAAGCTTACTGTTAGCAGTGTGAGATGCACCTGCTCTTTCACTTTCCTCCACCAGGACCACTGGCAAATGGTGGCCTGTCTGTCAGCCTGAGTCCCAGAGTGAGGTAGGCCCCCAGATGTCCCATGATGAACACACAGCATAAATGAGAAATAACTTTTATTGTTTTAAGCCATGAAGATTTGGGGGTCTAATATAACCCACCCCAGTGTTCAAAGGTTCAGGGCAACCAAAGGCATGTCTACTATAATACTACATTGTAATTGTATGTTTCCAAGTAGAACTCCAAGAACTTCTACCCACTGGTCCCAACTGAGCTGTCACAGCCAAGGTCCAGCAACAGTGAAACAATCCAGAGAACAAACTAAGACTTCTAAATCCAACTAAGCGCATCCTCCCATTACTCCCTGAGTGCGTGCATGTGCAGAAACACACGTACACACACAGAACCAAGCTGTATATTCTCATAAAACTGCCCCTTCCTTGCCTTCTTCTGGGTTCCCGGTTCCTTGCACAACACCAGGCCAGGAAAGCCAGCGGAGTGGAGAATGAGGCTGCAGAGGGAAACGGCAACATTAATTCTAACGCACCAGGTCTCCCCAGAACCTAAATGGGGATGAAGAGCCAGGTCGACTGACACGGTCAAGAGATGCCCAGCTGAACAAATAGACTCTACAGGCTGGTTATGATCGTGTCTGTCACAAGTTCTCACTCCAGGAAATGCGAGGAGACAGAAATCCAGACAGCCTGCGTCCTGGTGAGGCAAGCTAGTTAAGGAAAACCCTCCCCGGCATGTGTACTCACTGGAAAGGTCTTCACAGGGGATGGCTATTTGCCAGAGAGACGGGCCTGGAAGACAGCTTGAAGGAAAAGGAGAAAACGGTTGTGCGCGGTGGTGTGACTTGGGGGCCTGTGTATGTCAGTGTGTGGGTTGGGATGCGTAGGGAAAACAGAACTCAGTTTGTCTTAGAAATAAATAGAGGAACTTTCCTTCAAGGGTGTGTCTGGCACAGAGGTGATTCTCAGTGCATGTAGGAGACAGGGGCTCTGTAATTTGGGGGAGGTTAAATGGTGAACATGGTTTTGGAAGCAGGCATGCCCACGTTTAAATCCTAACCACTGAGAGTATGCTTAAGCCTCATCTTACTTAACATATATATTATTTTTAATTAATTTTACTTTTTAAATTTTTAAAAAATTTTAAAATTTCAATTAACATATCAGTTTTTGTTTTCCTTGCATTTAGTATCATACTGAAACACAGATGTCATTCCTCCATCCAATCACATATTCATGTATTCATTCATTCACTTATTCATTCATTTATTCTGTATTGTGAAAAGCATAAATGGAGCAGTAATCCTATAATCTTGGAAGAGATAATTAAGGCACAACCTATGCCCTTTAAAAATTCATGCAGAGGGCTTCCTGGTGGCGCGGTGGTTAAGAATCCGCCTGCCAATGCAGGGGACATGGGTTCAAGCCCTGGTCCAGGAAGATCCCACATGCCGCGGAACAACTAAGCCCGTATGCCACAACTACTGAGCCTGCGTTCTAGAACCTGCAAGCCACAACTACTGAGCCCATGCATCTAGAGCCCGTGCTCTGCAACAGGAGAAACCACTGCAGTGAGAAGCCTGCGCACCGCAACAAAGAGTAGTCCCTACTCACTGCAACTAGAGAAAGCCCATGCACAGCAACAAAGACCCAATGCAGCAAAAAATAAAATAAATTAAAAAAATAAATTTATTTTTAAAAAATCATGCAGATAATACAAAGGCTAACCATATTGGAGACCACTGGTCTCCAAATTGGGAGAAGGAACACATTTACCAGCAGTGCCCAAGACAACCATTTGGAATTAAAAAGAAAATGTTAGAACTTCTGTTTCTATTTATTTTTATCTCATATTTTCAAAATGTATATTTTTGTATGTTTTATAACTTATATGATAAAACAATACAATGGCACATGTAACTAATAAATAAATTAAGGAACAAGAAAGAAAATATATTTTGAAGGTATGTGCTCCAAAACGTGTACTGATGGAATGTGTAATCAAAAATTTAGAAGCAGCTATAGATTTTTGATTTCCTGGTTAAGAGAACAGCAAGAGGACTTCCCTGGTGGCGCAGTGGTTAAGAATCTGCCTGCCAATGCAGAGGACACGGGTTCGAGCCCTGGTCCGGGAAGATCCCACATGCCGCGGAGCAACTAAGCCTGTGTGCCACAACTACTGAGCCTGTGTGCCACAACTACTGAAGCCCGCACGCCTCGAGCCCATGTTCCGCAACAAGAGAAACCACCGCAACGAGAAGCCCGCACACCGCAATGAAGAGCAGCCCCCGTTCACCGCAACTAGAGGAAGCCCGCGTGCAGCAACAAAGACATAACGCAGCCAAAAATAAATAAATAAATAAATTTATTTTTTAAAAAAAAGAGGACAGCAAGATAAGAGCACTTGATTCATCCTTATCCACCTTCCCATTGAAATACTTATGAAAATAGACCCAGGAGAATTAAAGGTGCAATAATACTGAAAACCAGAAATAATGTGCCATTATCTACCAGAACACAAGAGGAATTTCTACTAAGTGGAGAACTGAGTGCTGTTATGAAGCAGAACAATAACACCAACCAGAAGACAGGAGATTTTCAGCATCTCCACTGTCTGCCCCTACCTCAGAGACCAGAACATCTTTATCAACAGGAAGGACAGCAAGAGAACTGTATCAAGTATCTAATGCTGTGTGACAACTAACCTGACATTTAATGGCTTAAACAACAGGAACCGTTTATTATCTCTCCCAGTTCTGTACATCAAGGATGCAGGAGCAGGTTGGTTGGGCAGTTCTGGCTCAAGTTCTCACAGGATGTCCTCTCTAACGGATGTTGGCTGGAGCTCCAGTCCTCTAAGTTATGGACTGAGGCTAGGAGATCCACTTCCAAGGAGGCTCACTCCCATGGCCAGAAAGTCGGAACTGCCAAGCTGGTTTCTCTTCATGTGAGCTCTCCTCAGAGCTGCTTGAGTGTCCTTCCAACATGGCAGCTGGCTTCTTTCAGAGAAAATGACCCAAGAGGCCAAGGCAGAAGATGAAATGCATTTTATTACCTAGGCTTGGGTATCACACACTGTTACCTCCACCATATTTTATTGGTCACACAAGCCAACCCTGATACAATGTAGAAAAGGACTACACAAGACATGGATACCAGAACTGGGGACCATGAGGCTGTAGTAGAGGCTGGCTACCACAGAAGCTAACTCACCATGGATCATTTCTGAGGTAGCCAGAACCCTCTTCTGTCTCTTTGTCTCTCTCCCTCTCTCATTGTTCTTAATCTCTTCTTATTTATCTGTCTACATATTTTCAAGAACTATAATATCCACCTATGAAAAGGTAAAATCTTTATTGATCTCACAACTAGTACTAATGAAGAACTAATGTAAGCACAAAAGGAATATAGTAAGGGCTATTAGACAGCTCAGAACATCTCTGAGAAGAGCAAAGAATGGACTCTGAATCTACCAAGTGCAAACACACTTGTGTGGATCCTCTAACAAAAACATCACAACTGCCACTATGTAGCAGTTGAAATGATTGGGACTGGATGACAGAAATTCCACCACCTCTGCCCCCAAAGAGCCAAACATCTCCACCACTTTCTGGACAAGGACCTTCCCCAGCCAGACTAAAGCCTCATGTGGCTCACTTCTGACTCCAAGTCTCAAACAAGCTCATCTAACTATAGGGACCTAGGTCCTCTGCTACTATTAGTGGCTGAAAGCAAGCCTGAGGATGAAAATTTTCTGGATTCTACCTTGATAAGGCAGGAGTCGCAATGTGAAAAACAATTAAGACATACAGAGGCTATTCAAAAGATATTGGACGGGGGCTTCCCTGGTGGCGCAGTGGTTGAGAGTCCGCCTGCCAATGCAGGGGACACGGGTTCGTGCCCCGGTCTGGGAGGATCCCACATGCCGCGGAGCGGCTGGGCCCGTAGGCCATGGCCGCTGAGCATCCGGAGCCTGTGCTCCGCAACGGGAGAGGCCACAACAGTGAGAGGCCCGCATACCGCAAAAAAAAAAAAAAAAAGATATTGGACAGCTGCAAATGACATAATGTCAACGGCAGAGACAAAATTGGCACAAAGAATATAAGTTAATGAGAAGGAGAAGGAAAAGGGAAGGTGTTTCCCATTCATGGCTACTTGGCCACACTCTCCAGGAAAATACCAAGACAGATATCGGTATTGCTGACACCAATGCTGATTGTTACTGGAAACGTGAGTACACTTAGGGTTGTACATATTCGAATCCATTATCTTATTTATTCTCACAGAGTCTCAATGAAGTCAACCAGTTTGGGGTTATGAGACTGAAAGAGAACAGGCAAGACAATTCCCTGGGGCCTCCACTAAACATCTAGAGATACAGAAAGGTGAGTCTCCCTTGGCACCTGTATCTGCATCTCTGCAGGGGATTCCCCATTACTTGTCTTGGTAGAAAACCTCAGCTCTGTAGACTAGAAATGGGTCCACCTTCATCTACAAGCATCCTGTTATAATTTCCTCCATACAGAATCCAGGGACACAGATGTTTTTCTCTATCAAAATTCATGCGTGATCAGCTCAGTGCTTTGTGACCACCTAGAGGGGTGGGATAGGGAGGGTGGGAGGGAGGGAGACGCAAGAGAGAAGAGATATGGGAACATATGTATATGTATAACTGATTCACTTTGTTATAAAGCCGAAACTAACACACCATTGTAAAGCAATTATACTCCAATAAAGATGTAAGAAAAAACAAATTCATGCGTAAGTTTGTTTTCCCATTCCCTTTCACCAAAGACACCACAACTACCAAACAGAGCTGCAGGTAAGTACAGCAGGACTGGAGTAACAGGTGCAGTGGTCCTTTGTCATTTTTTTGGCTACCCAGAATCCAAAGTTCTTTCCTGTTTGGCAGAAATCCCCAAACTGTGTGATAATCTTGGTGGGGAACCGCATCTATGGAAACCTAAGGAAGCTAGATAACGCCTCTTCCCCACCCAGCAGGTGGGCAGTCACATGGTCTCAGAGCGTCCAGTTGGACCTCCCATCTTTTTTTTTTTTTTAATGTTATTACCAGTGTACTTTTCTTTTTTTAATTTATTTTTGGCTGCATTGGGTCTTTGTTGCTACGCGAGGGCTTTCTCTAGTTGCAGAGAGCGGGGGCTACTCTTTGTTGCCATGTGCAGGCTTCTCATTGTGGTGGCTTCTCTTGCTGTGGAGCACAGGCACTGGGTGCACAGGCTTCAGTGGTTGTGGCTCGTGGGCTCTAGAGCGCAGGCTCAGTAGTTGTGGTGCACGGGCTTAGCTGCTCCGTGGCATGTGGGATCTTCCCAGACCAGGGCTTGAACCTGTGTCCCCTGCATTGGCAGGGAGATTCTTAACCACTGCACCACCAGGGAAGTCCTGGACCTCCCATCTTGAACACTGAAACTCACCTGTGTTCTCAGATGCCTTAGCTCCCCTGGTGTCCATCATTTTTTTGAGCCTGGTTTTCAGCCTTTTTATCAGTGCTTTATCTAGCCAGCACCCTTCTCAAAGATTCCTTTCCTGCCTAACTTACACAGAGTCCGGTATGCAGAGACAACTTTACATCTTTAATGTAATGCTAACCACTAAAGAAACCAAGGTTTTTGTTAGTCTGCCCAGCTTCATCAGGGACAAAGAACAACTTTTGTTGGACTTTCTGAAAGGCCTCTGTATTTCAACAAACATTCATTGTTTGCACCTTCTGTACCAAACACTCTTTTATGATGTAGACTGAAAGATGAATAGGCAGCAATCACTTCTAAGAGTCTGCAATTAGAGGGAGTCCAAAGCTGTTTTAAAGCTCCCCTATGCCCATCAGTATCTTTTTAGAGACCTAGAAATCAGGTTAGAAACCATTGACCTAACCAAAATTTCTTCTTCTTTATTTAAAAATTTAAAAACTAAGAACTAGAGAGGTAAAGAGATTTCTCCAAAGTCATAAAAGCAATTTCCCAGCACAGCTAGTAGCAGAAGTCAACTTCCCTTGAATTCCAGGCCAAAGCTCTTTCCACTTCATCACCTCACTTGCAGGGGATTTAAACGGCAGACGTCATCTGCCCTTTGGTTGATTTTTGCCAACTGGTCAACCCTGAGATGCTGGCAGACAGACTAGTGAATGCCCAGTTAAGCCCAGCTGGGGTCATCTGCAAAATGGAACACTCCCTGAGAAGGAAAAGAGTCTCATGAGGCCCCAGGGAGACACTGAGGAGGACAGGTTTGGAGCTAGCGAGCCCAAAAGAGAAATGGGAAGAGGATGCAGACATCGGAACATGCCAATCTGCCTTTCCAGCACACCAGCCCCAGGAGCATATGGCCCATAATTAACCACCCGGGAGAAGGTTATTGAGCCACAAATGGAGAATTATGGCTTCAGGTGAGAATCAGCAGCAGGAAACCAAGCCCTCGAAAGACAAAGAAAACCCCGTTTTCCTGCAAAAGACTTCAGTAGCTATAAACAAAAGTAGACAGAAAGGGGCCTAGGGATGACAAAGTGCAGGGCTGCCGCCGCCGCCGCCACATCAGACACTGCATTTCTGGAAGGTCTTTTAGACCCAGCAGAATCTTCCAGGCATTCCTCACGGGCCTGGGAACCCCATCTGACTTACTGCCCAACTGCAACCTGGGAGTGTCCCCTCAGGGACACAGTTGAGCCTGGGGTTCCAATGACATGCTTTTTCTGGTTGGGAAGATCTACTTTACACCTGAGAACTGGTCCAAATTCCTCTAAACAAGATTCCTTTGGACTCTTTGCCCACCACTCTCCGTCCCCTTCCAGACCACTCGAGACGTAGTGGGGCAGGAGAATCAGGAGCGCAGACTAGCAGGTTCGACCCCTGAGGCGCCACACCTGGCTGTGCAACCTTAGGCTCTTACTGTACCTCTGTGTAAAATGGGGATAGAGTTGTGTGGAAAACATAAGTTATTACACTGAAAGCTCTTAGAAGAGTGCTTGGCACATTATACATGTTCAGTAAGGGCTAGAGGTCCCTATTAATAGTCCTATTAGTAGTCACAGATCAGCCTTGTCTCAATAATAATGAAAAACATGAGCAGGAGGAAGGGGAGGACAGGGGAGGAGGTGCAAACGGAAGGAGGAGGAGGAGCATGAAAGGGAGGGGGAGGGGGAGGGGGAGGGGGAAGGGAGGAACTGACACTGAGTGTCTAGGTGCTAGGTTACCATAGGCACTTTGCTTGTGTAGCAGACACAGTTGTCAGTCCAAAGATTTAGATGTTTAGGAAATATCACTCTCTTCCATTCTTTGAAATCAACCTAATGTCTACTCTGTGCCCCTATCCCACGTGGGCTGACAGGAAATTCCCTCTTGATTGTGTGGTTGGGGCCCTTTCACTTTCTAAGACACGCCCAAGCCCAGGGGTCCCACGTGGCTCCCAGGGAACAGCTTCTCATCTCCACCCATTCCCCGTTGCTGGATGTCATCCTCATGCCCCAAGGGCACGCGGCCCCTTATAGCGGGGTGGGGGTGGGGCTGCAACCACACCCACACAACCTGGGCACTGCGAGGCCTCTGAGGACACCAGCACCCCAAGACCCAGGGGCCCTCTTCCTACCTCCTTTCTTGGCATTCTGCTCCACTTTGTCTCCAAGCCCTGCCAAGGAACAGGACCGGGGTTCAAAGCCCCTGGACCCCCAGCTCCCTCCCGTCCCTGCCTCAGCCTTCCCAGGGGATGGTCCTCTGAATTGGCAGGCGTCCCCTCCACACCTCCTTCTGACCCCAAACACGTTCTCCTCCTTCTGGCCCCAGCCTCCCTCCTGCTTTTCCACGATGGATTTTGATCACTCACTATACTAGAGACTAAATCTTTTACAGGAAAAAAAGTTTCCTGTAGGGCTTCCCTGGTGGCGCAGTGGTTGAGAATCCGCCTGCCGATGCAGGGGACACAGGTTCGTGCCCTGGTCCGGGAAGGTCCCACATGCCGCGGAGCGGCTGGGCCCGTGAGCCATGGCCGCTGAGCCTGCGCGTCCGGACCGTGTGCTCCGCAATGGGAGAGGCCACAACAGTGAGAGGCCCGCGTATCGCAAAAAAAAAAAAAAAGACAGCAATGAGAGTGGCCTTTAGGTTCTAGGTACCACCATCAGGAGGAATCAGCGTCAGTCATTTACTGTTTCCCAATTCCTGTTTCCACTTTTTCATTTTGTATGTTCCGCTTCCCATCACGTCACTCAAGACTCAAATCCTTGGGGGAGAGGATGTGACTGGCCAAGTCTCATGCCCACCTTTGACACCTCCACTGATATTTCACATCCTGGGGGAGCAACTTTCTCAAATGGGACGCAGGCTGCTGTCACCAGAGGGAAGCAGAATGGCTGCTGGGCAGGAAACTACAACTCTTTCTGTGACAACAATCATTAGAGAAGGTGTGGGTATAAGAGCCAAGAGAAATTCAAATGGTAGCTTGTGTTTTCCAAAGATAGCTGCACCAATATAAATCCCATCACACGTAACTGTCTTAGAGCTCGGTACTCCTCCATCAAGAACTGAGTCTTGTGTTCTTTTCCCTGGAAACGAGGCAGGCTTTTGTAACCACCCCAAGCTATAAAGAAGGGCAATGCTGCCTGATTCCCGAGACTAGGACAGAAAAGACAATAGAGCTCCCACCCGGCTCACTCACTCAGGATGCATGCCTTTTGGAGCTCCGAGCCACCTGATGGATAGAATATATGGGAAGATGACACGGAGACAGAGAGCGAAGTCCAAAAAGGCCCAGCTATTTGAGCCTTCCCAGCCCAGCCGACTCCCAGTCATGTGAGTATAGAAGCCTTGGAGATCACCCTAGCCCCAGCCACTGCCTGGCTGCAATCTCACCAGCGATCTCAAACTTCAAAGACCACCCAGCTGAATTCCTGACCCACTGAAAGCATAAGATGAGAAAGAATTATTGTCATTTAAAGTTTTGAGATGACTTGTTACCCAACCATAGTAACTGAACAGTCAGAACTATTCTAACAGGAGATAATCCATCCATTATTCAAACATTTTGCATCCTCCCACTGGGTCCTCACAACACTGCACCCAAAAACACCGTTTTCCCCTGTGTTCATCCAAATCCTTCCTCACCAGCCCATCATTCTCCTCCACATGCATATTTTGAGTTCTCCCTAAGACCAACCCTGGGTCTTTGTCTGCTATCTCTGAATTCATCTCCAGGCCCAGAGGACCCCCTACTCCAGACTACAGAACTCAAAGGTCTTATATTCCAAAAGAGACTACTGTCATGCCAACAGTCTGGAAGACTTGAGACCCCATTCAAGAGGTATAAATGAGCTAGACCCTCACAGACTCTCCCCATGGGAGTACTACTGACATTGGGGGTACGACTGTCCTACACATTGGGTAGCATTTAGCATCCCTCACCTCTGCCCATCAATGGCTGGTTTCACTCCTCAGTCTTTTGACAACCAATAAAAGACCTTCCACGCTTCCGACCACCTTTGTCTCGTTGGCAGTACCGCCCTCGCCGCAGTGGGGAGCACTGCTGTGATGATCAAGCTTTGGTGAATGACTGGGATTAAGAGCTGAAAAGTGCTCCCAAGTTTCTGACCTAAGCAACTTGGCAGACGGTGCCACCTCCTGAGACAGGACCAGGAGGATAATCAGATGTGGGGTTGGGACAGCTCATACCGGGCTGGATCGTGGACCCTGCTCGGCCCTGGTAAACAGGTCAGACAAGGCCTCTGTTCTCCCAAGTGTATACTCTAATGGGGGAAGAAACAAAAAAGGGTGTGGCCAACTGTGCCACAATGACCAGATGGCGTCAAGCGCTCCAGAGGAAGTAGAGCAGGTGACGAGCTGGAGCTTCTTTTTAATAAGGGGGTCAGGGAAAGCCTCTCAGGGACGTGACCATTAAGTTGGGACTTGAAGGGCTGGGGAAAAAGCATTCGAGGCTGAGAGGCCAGAGTTTACAAAAGCCACAGAGCCATGGGTGTGGATGGGATCGTCCAGGGAGAGTGCCTGGGATAAGGATAGCAGAGGCTCACGGCGGACCCTGGTAACCCCCAAGACAGCAACATTGCAAGAGGACAGAGGAAGAGGAATCCAATAAAGATTGGACTGAGCAACCAGAGGGGCAGGATGGAAACCAAAAGAGTACAGAGTCACAGACACCAAAGGAAGAAGGCATCTCAAGAAGACGGACATGCACAGCCGCGTCTATTGAATTTGGCCACAATCAGGTCATGGGGGTCCTAGTTTGGGCCATCCCAGTGGAGTGGCAAAAATAACAACAGACAGGAAGATGGACTCTTGGTTCTAATCCTGGCTCTACCCCTAAGGGGGTCCCTTTTCCTCTCCTGGGTCCAGATTGCCATATGGGATGTCCATTCTACCTGTGGCAGTTCATGATTCTAAAGACTTTGACTCTAGTTTTTCACTTGCATTTCAAATCACTCATATAACAATCCTATTCATGTGCTTGGAAACTTGCTGTACAACAGGCACCATGATTGATATTTTCATGTATGTGTTCTAATGCCCCTAACAACATGGTGAGGTAGGTAGCATTTTTCCCATTTTTCAGAAGAAGTACTCGAGACAGAGCCCCTAAATCTTTTCACCAGTAGCTCTGATTCTCTGATGGTTCTTTCTGTTTTCTGAAAACACCCCAGTTATGTTGCCCAGTGGAATCAGCTCTAGGTTGGCTTGAAAGCCAGGGATTAAGACCCAGATCTGCCCTGAAGTCACTCTGTGACCATGACCCCCTGTGAGACCATTTAATTACCAGGAGGAACTACAAGCCTGGCTCTGAAAACTTGCAGAGATGTGGGTGGGATCAGATGTGTTTCCAGATATAAAAATGCTTTAAAGAGGGAAACTGTCCAACCAATATAAATGATGCTTATCCTGTGTGCATCAGACCTCGCTGAGAGCACAATTCTGAAAGCATCCGAATACTCTAAGCATTCAGAACTTGTGGAGAAGAAGAAATAGGTACGTAATTTTCTTTGGTTATTGGAAGCTCAATGAGGGATTTCGAAATTGTGACTTCCAAAGCTCACAGCTTTGAGTTTCTGTGGACAGCTGGGCCTGGAGATGATGTCATCTGGCATGAGAAAGAAAGCCTCCCTTTAGCAAAAAGTGATTTGCAGGAAGGGAATTTCTGAACACCGCGTGTGGGCACAGGACAACCAAATGTTCCCTGGCAGTCACACTTCATTACCAGTAAAAATGGAGTCCCATCCTCAACCGTCCACGGGGAAAAAAGAATATGAAACCAGACAAAACCATGTCCACTCTAACCCAAAACTGAGATCCTCAACACACTTTGGAAAATAAGGGAATAATTTGATAGGTATACAAAGATATGCAGACATGCTTATTACATCACTACTGACAGTATAAAAAGTAGACACAGCCTAAAACTTCATGAGAGTGAATTGGCTACATCTATTTTATGGCAGATCCATTTATTAGAATACTGCAATGTTATCAAACGGATGTTTTCAAAGACTTGTTAATGGAATGAGGAAATGTTAATAATGTGAATGTCCACATGGCAATGGCCAGTCTCCAAAAGGTACATAAGTAACTGCTAACAGTGATGCTCTGAGAAAAGAACGTGTGTGGCCAGCAGACAGGGTTAGGAAAGAAACTTTGCATTGTTCATGGTCTCATAACTTTTGAATCTTCAAGTGGAAAAGGGCCATAAATGCTCAGCACAGGAAAGGAAATAAGGTCCTAAGACACTATTATAAGATTCTATCAACTTCCAGACAGGAAAAAAAAAAAGAGGTCCCATACAAAAAACAGGACTCAGAACACCATCAGACCATTTCTAACTGAAGAAGCTAAATAAAGACATTTACAGATATTTGCAGAGTCAAAAATGATCTTCTATGTATCCTTTCTTGGGAAGCTACTGGAAGTTGTGCTTCAGTGACACAAGAAAGTCAAGAGGAAGACGGCAAATCTAGCACAGGCAAAGGGAAGGTCTAGAGAGAACAGCGTCCCAGCCCAAAGGACCCCCACTCCAGATGGGGGGGAAAGGGCCAGGGTGCTCCTGGAGGGAGGTCTTCAGGAAAATAAAACAGACTGATGGCATGTGTGATGTTAGGTCCCTTGGAAAAAAAAGTAAGTAATAGCTTACTATTAGCTATCAGTAATAGCTAAAGGTAAGTAAATGAAATACACAAAATTTTTTTTTATTTTCTACAGTACATTACTTAACTCAGGGTTGGAAATTATCCACAGAGTCACCATGTTGCATGTGTTAGTTTGGGTCTTCTGAGAAACAAATACTGTAAGATGTGCACAATATTTATTGGGGGAAACACCTGTAAAGGACAAAGTGAGCGAGTCAGAGACAGAAGGGAGAGCCACCATGCCACTCCGACACTTGGGAAGGAGAGAAAGTTAACTTAGGAAAAATTTGGCCAGGCCGATGGGGAGCCCACCAGCCAAAGTCCCCCATTAAAAGGAGTCCCAAATCTAGTCTACCCAGCACCCTCCCACTGTTCCCCAGCTCAAGGTCCTCCTGCCTCGACAAACCCCTCACGTTCTTCTTGGTGGCCCGGGAATTTCTATTCTCTTTATTTGGGATTGTGTCTCTGATCCTTTCCCCTCTGGAGAATCAGCCTCCACCCCCAGCCCTACCAGGAAGGGACTGAGCCTTCATTCACTGGTCAGTTCTACCCTGGAGCAAGGGAGGTCCATCCCTCCAAGACATGAAGACTTCCACTCTCCCTTAGGAAAGGGACAATACTTCTCCTCCCCCCCCAGAGAACTGTTGTATAAGTGGTCCACTGTGTTAGTCCAGGAGGTGTCATTCATAT
The DNA here is from genome assembly GCF_949774975.1 of Lagenorhynchus albirostris. Classification (NCBI taxonomy): domain Eukaryota; kingdom Metazoa; phylum Chordata; class Mammalia; order Artiodactyla; family Delphinidae; genus Lagenorhynchus; species Lagenorhynchus albirostris. The sequence goes on along the minus strand of NC_083111.1, from coordinate 75,276,152 downwards.
GGATAGCTATCATGGATTGAAATACTTATTAAGGCCGTTTCTAGAATACTGAAATATGTTGAGGGAGGGGAGGGCTCTCTCTTGGGCTAGAGTTGGGGCTGAGAGGACCCACCACAAAGCAAAGCAGGAAAAGTCAAAACACCATTAATTTCTCACTACCTCGTCCTGTCAACATTGAGCACCTACTACGTCCAGGCACATCTCTCAGTACTTTAAGGCATTGTATCACATAATCTCCAAAATGATCCCATGAAGTAGACAACATTAGAACCCCCATTTTACAGGTAAGGAAACCAAGAATTAGTTAAGCAATTTGTCCAAAACTGTATACCTAGTAAGTGGAAGAGCTGGGATTTGAACCTATGTCTGCCTGACTTCTCAGCCCTCACTCTTAACCTCTATGGATGATAAAGACACACCAGGACTCAGCCTTGGGCAAGGAGGGATCAAAAGAAACGTACAAGATGAACTCAATTTTTGCATTAAAATCCTGCCGACGTCTCTTTTCACAGAGTCCCACAATGGTGGAATCATACAGTGTGAGGAAGGGGTCTGTATGTTCAGAAATCTGATTGGAGGCCAGTACCACCAGCTGGCATGTGCAACTTCAGACAATTTGCTTAAGATATCAGAGCCTCAAATCCCTTCCCTGCAAAACTAGGGCTGATGCTAATTGCTTTGCAGGAGGGAGGATTAAATGATGTATCCTCTATAAAGTGCCTAGGATACATAAATAAATAAATATACATTTATAAATAAATCCTACATAAATATGATTTTCCCTTCTGCCAACTACAAATGGGCACTTGCCATCTGCCTCTACAAGGATTCAATTATGAGCCGCTGCAGCCGCTGACCTTCAACATCCCCTGAAAGGAGTTCAGGGTGGAGAGCAGGAATGAGGCACTCTGGGCTCTGGGAGAAACTGGCAGAACAGGTCTTCAGATAGTTAGATATTTTCAGGAGAAGATTTCATGAGCCCAATTCTTGCACCTCTTCATATCTAGAAAAAGCACTAAAATCATTAATGGAGGCATCTGCTCCTCGTGACTCGCAGCCAGCCTCTGCCAACGTATGTGCCTGATGTACATGGCCCCCTCCACTAAAATCCTACAGAACACTGGCCTCCCCCCACCTCTTTGGAGCAGTTTCTCGGAGTTATCTGAAATGCTGTCTCCCAGGCTATAGTCCTCATTTTGCCCCAGATATAACTTAACTCACAGTTCTCACGTTGTGCTTCTTTTTTTCAGTTGACACTTCCTACCACCAATTCTCCTCATTCCTAAATTCCCCACCATTGAGTTTCCAAGGAACCTGCCTTTTCAGTGAAATTCCTGGAGTGAGCTGTTAAAGAGAGACTTGAGCTGGGTTTTATTATCTGATGCAGATAACTTTTTTGATGTATATCAATCATTTTCACTTGTAAGGTGGGTGGATTTTATATATCTATATCTAGCTGCTGTGAGAAAAAAATCTTTAAAGCTTCAAGAAGGGATTTTAAAACATCTGTATAGATGAAAAGAAGCAAAAGTTTAACCTTCAAGGAAAATAAAAGAGGACATGAACTCTATACTTGAACACATACAATACAAAAAAAAGACTGAGCCCGGGATTGCAAATGTATGAACTTGACACCCATTGTTCGTGCAGCATAAAAAGGATTATTTTCATCTGTGCTGGTAGAGAATGAATGCATCAGATGATTTCTAAAATCCGTCCTCATCCACAGCACTGCCAGGGACCCTGAAACCCATTATTAGAGACACTTCATTCACTTATTCATTTATCAATTCTGTCTCCCATCAACTCTCTCCACTCATTCATTCATCTAAATATCTGTTCTCAAGTAATTACACATGCCAGGCACTGTGTTACCCGTTGAGAGCACAGAAATTATTGGCAACCCCATTACACATACAGAGTGAAACAAGCATGTACACATAATCACAAAATGAAAATAAGTTTTATCTATAATATGCTATAAAAGCAATAAAAAAAAGTAAGACTCAATTCAAAGATACACATGTGTCATGAGGTGGCAATGAGAATTCACAGAATCAAAAAGCCTTGACATTGCCTGGGGATATTAGAAAAGGTATGTGGGGGAGGGGTGGTAGTCTCTGAGCTGTAGTAGTAAGACCAGCAAACCACGAAAAGAAAGTATCATGGACATTTTCAGCCCCCAGTAAAAAATGAATTATGCAAGAGGAATAAACCAGGTCATCCTAACGGCCCATTCATGTATTTGCTTCCATAATTCTTTAGTTTCCCTGATTGCTTTCTAGGTCAAGGCTGTGAAGGTGTAAAACACAGGACAGGTAGATTATATAAACGGTTGGAATGGAAAAGGCTTTAAGCATCACCTGTTCCAACCTTGTCTTTTTCAGATCAGCAATTTCGGGCTCAGAGAGATTTGCCCAAGACGGCACAGACGGCACAGCAAATTAAGACCTAGAACCTGGGTGGGATGAATTGGGAGATTGGGATTGACATATATATACCAATATGTATAAAATAGATAACTAGACTCTCCCTCTTACAAGAACACCAGAATCACAACTAACTGCTGAGCAATCATCGACAGGAAGACACTGGAACTCACCCCACATCCGAAGACAAAGGAGAAGCCGCAATGAGACGGTACAAAGGGCGCAATCACAGTAAAATCAAATCCCATAACTGCTGGGTGGGTGACTCACAAACTGGAGAACAATTATACCACAGAAGTCCACCCACTAGAGTGAAGGTTCTGAGCCCCACGTCAGGCTTCCCAACCTGGGGGTCCGGCAACGGGAGGAGGAATTCCTAGAGAATCAGACTTTGAAGGCTAGCGGGATTTGATCGCAGGACTTCGACAGGACTGGGGGAAACAGAGACTCCACTCTTGGAGGGCACACACAAAGTAGTGTGTGCATCGGGACCCGGGGAAGGAGCAGTGACCCCATAGGAGACTGAACCAGACCTACCTGCTAGTGTTGGAGGGTCTGCTGCGGAGGCGGGGGGTGGCTTTGTCTCACCATGAGGACAAGGACACTGGCAGCAGAAGTTCTGGGAAGTACTCCTTGGCGTGAGCCCTCCCAAAGTCTGCCATTAGCCCCACCAAAGAGCCCAGCTAGGCTCCAGTGTTGGGTTGCCTCAGGCCAAACAACCAACAGGGAGGGAACCCAGCTCCACCCATCAGCAGACAAGTGGATTAAAGCTTTACAGAGCTCTGCCCACCAGAGCAACACCCAGCTCTACCCACCACCAATTTCTCCCATCAGTAAACTTGCACAAGCCTCTTAGATAGCCTCATCCACCAGAGGGCAGACAGCAGAAGCAAGAAGAACTACAATCCTGCAGCCTGTGGAACAAAAACCACATTCACAGAAAGATAGACAAAATGAAAAGGCAGAGGGCTATGTACCAGATGAGCGAACAAGATAAAACCCCAGAAAAAAAACTAAATGAAGTGGAGAAAGGCAACCTTCCAGAAAAAGAATTCAGAATAATGATAGTGAAGATGATCCAGGACCTCAGAAAAAGAATGGAGTCAAAGATCAAGAAGATGCAAGAAATGTTTAACGAAGACCTAGAAGAATTAAAGAACAAACAAACAGAGATGAACAATACAATAACTGAAATGAAAACTACACTAGAAGGAATCAATAGCAGAATAACTGAGGCAGAAGAACAGATAAGTGACCTGGAAGACAGAATGGTGGAATTCACTGCCACAGAACAGAATAAAGAAAAAAGAAGGGCTTCCCTGGTGGTGCAGTTGTTGAGAGTCCACCTGCCGATGCAGGGGACACTGGTTTGTGCCCCGGTCTGGGAAGATCCCACATGCCACGGAGCAGCTAGACCTGTGAGCCATGGCCACTGAGCCTGCGTGTCCGGAGCCTGTGCTCCACAACAGTGAGAGGGCCCGCGTACCGCAAAAAAAAAAAAAAAAAAAAAAAAAAAAAGAATGAAAAGAAATGAAGACAGCCTTAGAGACCTCTGGGACAATATTAAACGCAACAGCATTCACATTGTAGGGGTCCCAGAAGGAGAAGAGAGGAAGGACAAGAGAAAATATTTGAAGAGATTATAGTCAAAAACTTCCCTAACATGGGAAAGGAAAAAGCCACCCAAGTCCAGGAAGCGCAGAGAGTCCCACACAGGATAAACCCAAGGAGAAACATGCCAATACACATAGTAATCAAATTGGCAAAAATCAAAGACAAAGAAAAATTATTGAAAGCAGCAAGGGAAAAACGACAAATAACATACAAGGGAACTCCCATAAGGTTAAGAGCTGATTTCTCAGCAGAAACTCTACAAGCCAGAAGGGAGTGGCATGATATACTTAAAGTGATGAAAGGGAAGAACCTACAACCAAGATTACTCTACCCGGCAAGGATCTCATTCAGATTCGATGGAGAAATCAAAAGCTTTACAGACAAGCAAAAGCTAAGAGAATTCAGCACTACCAAACCAGCTCTACAACAAATGCTAAAGGAACTTCTCTAAGTGGGAAACACAAGAGAAGAAAAGGACCTACAAAAGCAAACCCAAAACAATTAAGAAAATTGTCATAGGAACATACATATTGATAATTAACTCAAACGTGAATGGATTAAATGCTCCAACCAAAACACACAGCCTTGCTGAATGGATACAAAAACAAGACCCATCTATATGCTGTCTATAAGAGGCCCACTTCAGACCTAGGGACACATACAGACTGAAAGTGAGGAGATGGAAAAAGATATTCCATGCAATTGGAAATCAAAAGAAAGCTGGAGTAGCAATACTCATATCAGATAAAATAGACTTTAAAATAAAGAATGTTACAAGAGATAAGGAAGTACACTACATAATGATCAAGGGATCAATCCAAGAAGATATAATGATTATAAATATATATGCACCCAACACAAGAGCACCTCAATACATAAGGCAACTGCTAACAGCTATAAAAGAGGAAATCAAAAGTAACACAATAATACTGGGAGACTTTAACACCTCACTTACACCAATGGACAGATCATCCAAAGTGCAAATAAATAAGGAAACAGAAGCTTTAAATGACACAATAGACCAGAGAGATTTAATTGATATTTATAAGATATTCCATTCAAAAACAGCAGATTACACTTTCTTCTCAAGTGTGCACGGAACCTTCTCCAGGATAGATCTCATCTTGGGTCACAAATCAAGCCTCAGTAAATTTAGGAAAATTGAAGTCATATCAAGCATCACTTCTGACCACGACGCTATGAGATTAGAAACGAATTACAGGGGAAAAAGCGTAAAAAACACAAACACATGGAAGCTAAACAATACGTTACTAAATAACCAAGAGATCACTGAAGAAATCAAAGAGGAAATCAAAAAATACCTAGAGACAAATGACAATGAAAACACGATGATCCAAAACCTATGGGATGCAGCAAAAGCAGTTCTAAGAAGGAATTTTATAGCTATACAAGCCTACCTCAAGAAACAAGAAAAATCTCACATAAACAATCTAACCTTACACCTAAAGGAACTAGAGAAAGAAGAACAAACAAAACGCAAGTGAGCAGAAGGCAAGAAATCATAAAGATCAGAGCAGAAATAAATGAAATAGAAACAAAGAAAACAATAGCAAAGACCAATAAAACTAAAAGCTGTTTCTTTGAGAAGATAAACAAAATTGATAAACCATTATCCAGACTCATTAAGAAAAAGAGAGAGAGGACTCAAATCAATAAAATTAGAAATGAAAAGGAGAAGTTACAACAGACACCGCAGAAATACAAAGCATCCTAAGAGACTACTACAAGCAACTCTATGCCAATAATATTGGCAGCCTGGAAGAAATGGACAAATTCTTAGAAAGGTATAATCTCCCAAGACTAAACCAGGAAGAAATAGAAAATATGAACAGACCAATCACAAGTAATGAAATTGCAACTGTGATTAAAAATCTTCCAACAAACAAAAGTCCAGAACCAGATGGCTTCACAGGTGAATTCTACCAAACATTTAGAGAAGAGCTAACACCCATCCTTCTCAAACTCTTCCAAAAAATTGCAGAGGAAGGAACACCCCCAAACTCATTCTAGGAGGCCGCCATCACCCTGATACCCAAAACAGACAAAGATACTACAAAAAAAGAGAAAATTACAGACTAATATCACTGATGAATATAGATGCAAAAATACTCAACAAAATATTAGCAAACAGACTCCAACAGGACATTAAAAGGATCATACACCATGATCAAGTGGAATTTATCCCAGGGATGCAAGGATTCTTCAATATATGCAAATCAATCTATGTGATACACCATATTAACAAATTGAAGAATAAAAACCATATGATCATCTCAATAGATGCAGAAAGAGCTTTTGACAAAATTCAACACCGATTTATGATAAAAACTCTCCAGAAAGTGGGCAGAGAGGTAACCTACCTCAACATAATAAAGGCCATATATGGCCAACCCACAGCAAATATCATTCTCAATGGTGAAAAACTGAAAGCATTTCCTCTAAGATCAGGAACAAGACAAGGATGTGCACTCTCACCACTATTATTCAACATAGTTTTGGAAGTCCTAGCCATGGCAATCATGGAAGAAAAAGAAATAAAAGGAATACAACTTGGAAAAGAAGAAGTAAAACTATCACTGTTTGCAGATGACATGATACTATACCTAGAAAATCCTAAAGATGCCACCAGAAAACTACTAGAGCTAATCAATGAATTCGGTAAAGTTGCAGGATACAAAATTAACACACAGAAATCTCTTTCATTCCTATATACTAATGATGAAAAATCTGAAAGAGAAATTGAGGAAACACTCCCATTTACCATTGCAACAAAAAGAATAAAATACCTAGGAGTAAACTTACCTAGGGAGATAAAAGACCTGTATGCAGAAAACCATAAGACACTGATGAAATAAATTAAAGATGATACCAACAGATGGAGAGATATACCATGTTCTTGGATTGGAAGAATCAATACTGTGAAAATGACTATGCTACCCAAAGCAATCTACAGATTCAATGCAATCCCTATCAAATTACCAATGGCATTTTTTACAGAACTAGAAAAAAAAATCTTAAAATTTGTATGGAGACACAAAAGACCCCGAATAGCCAAAACAGTCTTGAGGGAAAAAAGCAGGGCTGGAGGAATCAGACTCCCTGACTTCAGACTATACTACAAAGCTACAGTAATCAAGACAGTATGGTACTGGCACAAAAACAGAAAGATAGATCAATGGAACAGAATAGAAAGCCCAGAGATAAACCCATGCACCTATGGTCAACTAATCCATGACAAAGGAGGCAAGGACATACAATGGAGAAAAGACAGTCTCTTCAATAAGTGGTGCTGGGAAAACTGGACAGCTACATGTAAAAGAATGAAATTAGAACACTCCCTAACACCATACACAAAAATAAACTCAAAATGGATTAGAGACCTAAATGTAAGACCGGACACCATAAAACTCTTAGAGGAAAACATAGGAAAAACACTCTTTAACATAAATCACAGCAAGATCTTTTTTGATCCACCTCCTAGAGAAATGGAAATAAAAATAAACAAATGGGACCTAATGAAAGTTCAAAGCTTTTGCACAGCAAAGGAAACCATAAACAAGACGAAAAGACAACCCTCAGAATGGGAGAAAATATTTGCAAACGAATCAACAGACAAAGGATTAATCTCCAAAACATATAAATAGCTCGTGCATATCAATATTATAAAAACAAACAACCCAATCCAAAAATGGGCAGAAGACCTTAATAGACATTTCTCCAAAGAAGACATACAGATGGCCAAGAAGCACATGAAAAGCTGCTCAACATCACTAATTATTAGAGAAATGCAAATCAAAACTATAGTGAGTTATCACCTCACACCAGTTAGAATAGGCATCATCAGAAAATCTATAAACAACAAATGCTGGAGAGGGTGTGGAGTAAAGGGAACCCTCTTGCACTGCTGGTGGGAATGTAAATTGATACAGCCACTATGGAGAACAGTATGGAGGTTCCTTAAAAAACTAAAAATAGAATTACCATATGATCCAGCAATCCCACTACTGGGCATATACACAGAGAAAACCATAATTCAAAAAGACACATGCAGGCTTCCCTTGTGGCGCAGTGGTTGAGAGTCCACCTGCCGATACAGGGGACACAGGTTTGTGCCCCAGTCCAGGAAGATCCCACATGCCGCGGAGCGGCTAGGCCCGTGAGCCATGGCCGCTGAGCCTGCGCGTCCGGAGCCTGTGCTCCGTAATGGGAGAGGCCACAACAGTGAGAGGCCCACGTACTGCAAAAAATAAAAAAGACACATGCACCCCAATGTTCATTGCAGCACTATTTACAATAGCCAGGTCATGGAAGCAACTTAAATGCCCATCGACAGACGAATGGATAAAGAAGATGTGGTACATATATACAATGGAATATTACTCAGCCATAAAAGAAACGAAATTGGCTTATTTGTTGAGACGTGGATGGATCTAGAGACTGTCATACAGAGTGAAGTAAGTCAGAAAGAGAGAAACAAATATTGCATATTAACGCATATATGTGGAACCTAGAAAAATGGTCCAGATGAACCGGTTTGCTGGGCAGAAACTGAGGCACAGATGTGGAGAACAAACGTATGGACCTCAGTGGGGAAAGCAGTGAGGGGGTGGGGATGGTGGTGTGATGAATTGGGTGATTGCGATTGACATGTATACACTGATGTGTATAAAATGGATGACTAATAAGAACATGCAGTATAAAACAAATTAAAAATTAAAAAAATAGGTAACTAATAAGAACCTGCTGTATTAAAAGTAATTAATTAATTTTTAAAGGACCTAGAACCTGGGTTTTTCTAATCCTCTAGATGCCTCCCACTGAGAGAGCATAGCACTGTATAGGAAGAGCCTTCACACGCTCTGATAAAGCAGGTATTAACATCTCCATTTTGCAGACTGTCTATAGGACAGGTAGCGACTTGTCCAAAATCACACAGCAGAAGTTCCAGGCAAAAGCAGCGCTAGCTAGACCCCAGTGCCCTGACCCAGGCTCCAGAGTGCTTGTCGTTATGCCATGCTGCCCCCTAGAGGCAAGAGCTTAGAGCAAGGGGACCGAAGGAAGGCAGGCTGTCTCGGCGAGGGCAGGACCACAGTGGGGAAGGAGGGATGCTCAGAGAGCATCCTCAAAGGCACTTTTCATCTACTGCTCAGCCTAGCTGGGGACCACCTTAGTTCTGCCTCCCGCTGCTGCCTGCACGCTTAAAACTTCCTGCACGTCCCTCCAGGGGAGACTCTTGTAAGTTATACAATCTGATGTTGCTAACCTAAAATTGAGACTGGAAATAGGTGCACCTTGCGCGAGAGGGATCATTTTCCATCCTCCCCATGACGAGCATATGGAGCGAGGAAGGCAAATCCCTTTGAAATAGTTGGCAGCAACCTGTGGGTTCTCACAACAAATCTATGAATCTTTCAGAGCATAGGCAAGGTGGTGTCAATCCTGCAGGTACCATCCACGCAAAAGCAGGTACAAGGGAGTCGGGATGCAGCTAATCATCGGCCCCATCCCATTCGTTATTGATCATTTTTATGTGACATTATACATTGTAAGTCTAACTGTTGGTAGCAACCATCCTTTTGAATAATGCATTGTTACAGAGCAGAAGGAGACAATGGAGGGACCCAACTGCAGACCAATCGCGCCGCCTAGTGGTATACTAAAAGACGACAACTTCATCTCCCCATCATCCGAGACTCAGAATGCACAAGAGACCGACCTCATTTTGGTGGGAAATCGAACTCTAGAGAAAGGCCCACTGCTTCCCAGACCTAATAGTTCCACCAACATCTTCATAGTCCTGCTGTGTGCCAGACACCAAGCCACGCTTCACAGAATCGATGATGAGTAGGACATGGCCCCCGTCTCATGGGAGAAGAGTGATATGACACAAAGGATTCAGCAGGATCTGGTAGAAGCTAGAAGAGAGGGCCCACAGTGCCTGACAGTTTGTAATCAGGTCAACCCCTCTTTAGCAATCCTGCCCCTTTTTTCCACGTGTTCAAAATTACTTCTTCTCTCTGGCAATTCTGGGGAGTAAATTATATCCATCAGGATAATTCTTGATAGAGCTCGTTTTAATCGTCCAAAGCACTTGTTCTTAGCTTTTCTGAGTTCACATACTGAGCATCTGGTGAAGTCTGTGGGTTTGTGCTTCCAGAAAATGCACCAATGTTACAGGTAGCAACATGCTGCATGTAACTTCAATCTAGAGTTTTTCAGGCTCTGTGATGCTCCTCCAAGCACCCAACTAAGAGAATCTTCCCTCCTGATGACTTGGAAATCTGTGCTTTAGAGCAAAGTCCTTTCTACTTTAGTGAACCATGTCATTGACTTAAATGCAGTTCATCAGTGAAATAAGAGAAATTATGGAGGGCCCAAAACATACTCAAAAAACTCCCTTACAAGTTGGCTAGGGACACAGAAGTATAACCTATAGCCCCTCCCACTGAGAGTCTGGATACCACAGACGTTCAGAGCCCAGGCTTTGTGTTCACATGCTGGCTTCAGCCTCAGGACAATCACTCAACCTCTCTGAGCCTGGGTTTTCTCATCTGCCCAATGGGAATAATGATTGTAAGTTCCTCACACAGTGCTAGTTAGAATTAATGTAAATCACAGTGGCTGACAGATACTAAAAGCTTAGACACTGGCTTTAATTGTCAACATTATGATTAGGTTGAAATAATTCTTTAATCCATCCAGTGAAATTTTAGCTATTACTCACTGTTTACCAGGTGACCATTACTAAGTACTGGGGACAGATTCGTTCAGATATTGTGTAGCTAGTTCCAAAGTTTTGTCCAAGGACAGTCACAAGGCATTGCACAGTAGCTTGTTAGGTTACTTCTATGTCTTGGCTATTGTAAATAGTGCCGCAATGAACACTGTGGTGCATGTATCTTTTTGAATTATGGTTTTCTCTGGATATATGCCCAGGAGTGGGATTGCTGGACCATGTGGTAACTTTATTTTTAGTTTTTTAAGGAACCTCCATACTGTTCTCATAGTGGCTGTATCAATTTACATTCCCACCAACAGTGCAGGAGGGCTCCCTTAACTCTGCACCCTCTCCAGCATTTATTATTTGTAGACTTTTTGGTGATGGCCATTTTGACTGGTGTGAGGTGATACCTCGTTGTAGTTTCGATTTGCATTTCTCTAATAATTAGTGATGTTGAGCATCTTTTCACATGCCTGTCGACGGCCCACCTTTTAATTCAAGATGCAGCAAACAGCAGCACACAGGTACATCTGGACAGGGCCTTGCCTTTGTTGGACCATATAGCTCTGGTTTTCTGTACCAGCATTGTTTTTTCAACTTCTTGTGGGACACAGCTGAGGACTAACTCAGCCACTCTGGTGCATGTGCAAAGCTGGAAGGTGCACATGGACGTCCCCTGTGTCTACTCTTCATGAATGGGAGGTGATAGCCAGTGATGAAGACACTCATTCTCATCTCTCAGGTAGAAAATTCCAGAATGCATTCAGCACAGTTCTCCTGAGAATCCTCAGCAAAGCCGAGCTCCAGGTGTCCACAGCATCAAACAGCTCGGCTGCTCACTTGCTCTGGTTTCCTCTTTCCCTGTTTCAAGTCTTCTCAATCCCCCGTCTGCTTCCTTGGGATCACTGTCCTGAAGAAACTACACGTGCACAAGCTCAGGTCAGGCTCTGCACTGGAAGTCCAAGAAAAACATTCAGATGATGGTGAACACATGCTCCTGAGTCGGTGTAACATTTTTCGTGTCATCAGAAAGATCTTCTAGGGTAAATGTCATCCTTCAAAGGCCGGATTATTGCAGGGGATCCTATGCTAGGTTCTCAGCTGCCTCTGTTTCCCTAGTACAATCAGTCTGCAGGAGACCATGAGCAGACATGTCCAATGAGAAGACAGAGATGAAAGAAAATGCACGTTCATTCTGCTCCCTTTGCATGGGGGTTGAGGTGGGGGGGGGCGAGTCTGTAAGCACTGGCCCTTCCCCGCGTCACTAGCCTGGGATAGCCCTTAGCCCCTCTTCACGCAAAACCCAGCCTCATAATAAACACAGAAGCATCACCCAACTAGCCTCTCTCCCGAGTTCCCTAACCAGCGTAATGCCGTGCACTGTGCAAAACCTTGATGGGTCGAAGTGAAAAAAAAAGTCATTTTATCTTGCCGTAATGTTAAATGTGAATCTGATCAAACCTCTATATCTAATTACCGCTTTATAGGAAATATGGAAGATACAGGAATATGTTAGGGTACAGTCCATCAAATCCAGAACATGGAAAAATCTAAACGATAAATGACTTGATTTCTTTAATAAGAAATTGACAAGAGTAAGAGAGAGCAAAAGAGTGAGAGACAGAGAGAAATTATCCGAGATTAAATGAAACTCAGAAACACACCAAACAAATACAATATATAGACTTGTCCAAACAAAAGCAATTGTGAAAAGATTTTTTAGTCCATCAGGGAAATTTGAAACCGCTCTGCATATTTGATGCTATTAAGGAATTATTTTTAAGTTTTAGGAGTGATGATGGTATCGTCATTATATTTTTTAAAGACTTTATCTGTTACACATACTGAGTCATTTATAGATGAAATAATTTGCTGTCTGGGATTTACTTTAATATATCCCAGCATGGGGTGAAAGACACAAAGAGGGATGGAGTACAGATAAATGAGATTGACAAAATTGTGATAATTGTTGCAGTTGATTGATGGGTCCATGGGAGTTCGTTACACTTTTCTCTCTGCTCTCATATAGATTTGGGAATTTTCCATATTAAAAAAAAAAAAAAGAAATGAAGTGGGTGGAGGGGAGGAAGGAATAGAGAGATAGAGACAGACTGAGAAAGCTGTCATTTTAAAACTATAACAAAACAAAAAGAGACTCACAGATACAGAGGACAAATTAGTGGTTACCAATGGGGAGAGGAGTGGCAAGAGGAGCAGGATAGGGGAAGGGGATTAAGATGTTCAAACAAATAAACATGAAACACAAAATACACAAGGATGTCATGTACAGCCCAGGAAATATAGCCAATATTGTGTAATAACTTTAAATTGAGTATAATGTATAAAAAATATCAAATCACTAAGTTGTACACTTGAAACTAATATTGTAAATCAGTGATAGTTCAATTAAATAAACAACCAAATAAATATTTAAATAAAACTAGAAGAGATTTTGTTGTTGCTTCTCTAAAGATATCTTGATAGTACTTTTGGTAGCGAACTGCCACCAAATGATAATAGCAAAATAATAATAATAATAGGGCTTCCCTGGTGGCGCAGTGGTTAAGAATCCGCCTGCCGATGCAGGGGACATGGGTTCGAGCCCTGGTCCAGGAAGATCCCACATGCCGCAGAGCAACTAAGCCCGTGTGCCACAACTACTGAGCCTGCTCCCTAGAGCCCGCGAGCCACAACTACTGAGCCTACGTACCACAACTACTGAGCCCACGTGCCTAGAGCCCATGCTCCACAACGAGAGAAGCCACCACAATGAGAAGCCCGCACACCACAACGAAGAGTAACCCCCACTCGCTGCAACTAGAGAAAGCCCGTGCGCAGCAACAAAGACCCAACGCAGCCCAAAAATAATTAATTAAATAAATAAATTTATATTAAAAAAATAATAAAAGCAATCGTGACGGTGGTGCCCGTGCTAAGGTAGGCCCAACACCCTATTCTGGAATGGGCTGGGAATGAGGAGCCCGACTGCTCCAGGAAAAGACGTCAGCGGTTGTCCTCATGAGGTTGTCCTTGCTACCAAAAGTACTATCAAGATGCCATCTTTACAGAAGCAACAACAAAATCTCTTATAGTTTTATTTAAATATTTATTTATTTTGTTGTTTATTTAATTGAAGTATCACTGATTTACAGTATTAGTTTCAAGTGTACAACTTAGTGATTTGATATTTTTTATGGATTATACTCTATTTATTTATTCAGTTTTGGCTGCGTTGGGTCTTCGTTGCTGCGCGCCAGCTTTTCCCTAGTTGCAGAGAGCCGGGGCTGCTCTTCGTTGCAGTGTGCAGGCTTGTCATTGCAGTGGCTTCTCTCTTTGCGGAGCATGGGCTCTTGGCACCCGGGCTTCAGTAGTTGTGGCATACGGGCTCAGTAGCTATGGTGCACGAGCTTAGCTGCTCCGCGGCATGTGGGATCTTCCTGGCCCAGAGCTCGAACCCATGTCCCCTGCATTGGCAGGCAGTTTCTTAACAACTGCGCCACCAGGGAAGCCCTCAATTTAAAGTCATTATGAAATATTGCCTATATTCCCTGGGCTGTACATGACATACTTGTGTTGTCTTCATTAGGAGAAGTGTCGTATCCCTTCTGGTTCTGACTCAGTTTGCATCTGGACCCCACTATCCCTGAAATGGTTGTTTGGGTGAGATGGGTGTGTGCCCTCTTCATGCCACTCTCTGCAGAAGATAAGCGAATAGAAAAGATGACAGCAGGAAGGCACTGGCTGGAGGGTTCTGGAGGAAATCTGCCAAAGGGTGAGAGGACAGAGGTGGAGAACTTCCTGGTTGGTAAATTACACGGAAATGACTGGGTATTCATAGTTCAGTTCCCTCCTTTCTTCCTCTTGGGAGTGAGCTCAGGGATTTGAATCAAACTGTGAGGCCATGGGGAGCCACTGAAGGATTTTAAGCAAATAATGGGGGCTGTATATCTTTTCTCTCTCTTACCTTCAGCCCTTTGCATCTTCTGTTCCTTCTGCCTAGAATGCTTGTCCTCTTACTCTCCACCTCTTCTCTTTTTTTTTTTTTTTTAATTTATTTTTGGCTGCGTTGGGTCTTCATTGCTGCACACAGGCTTTCTCTAGTTGCGGTGAGCAGGGCCTACTCTTCATTATGGTGCGTGGGCTTCTCATTGCAGTGGCTTCTCTTTGTTGCAGAGCACGGGCTCTAGGCATGCAGCCTTCAGTAGCTGTGGCTCACGGGCTCTAGAGCGCAGGCTCAGTAGTTGTGGCACACAGGCTTAGTTGCTCTGTGGCATGTGGGATCCTCCCGGACCAGGGAACAAACCCATGTCCCCTGCATTGGCAGGCAGATTCTTAACCACTGTGCCACCAGGGAAGTCCCGCCACCTCTTCTCTTAATTAACTTCCACTCATTGCTAAGGACCCAGCTGAAATGACACTCCGTCCAGGAAGCCTTCTCTGACTGTTAGCAGCACATAGAACCTACACTGCACCCTAAGTCCATGTTTACTTGTCTCCCCACTAGACTGCAAATCCATGAGAACTGAGACCACCTGCCCTGTGCACCCCTGCATCCTAGTCCCTAGCTCCCTGACACATCATAGTCCTGAATTAATCACTTCAATATGAATTATTAAGTTGACTCTGTATTATCCCAACAACACGCATAAGGATGGAGCTGGGGTCAAAAGTCCTCTACCAAGAAGGATGGACAGGAGGTGATAAGGATGGGAGACCAAACATAGAGCCTCTCCCAGTAGGTGCTCTGTCAATGTCCACTGAATTGGAGTCTGACTTCCTTTCTTTGTTCTTCTGCTCCAAGCACCAGTCATAAGCTTCTTCCTCAAAGAAGGTGTCCTCAAGCTGGCATCTGTTATACCTGTGAGAATCTTCTGGCCCCTAAAAAATAAACGATGATGGGACGAGTTTTTGCTGTCGAGGGGCGGAGTCTGGTGGGGACGGGAATACACTGCGGTGGGTGGGATGATTTTGCCCAGCCCACATTCTCACCCCCTTTATTCTGATCCATTAATTCATCCAACAAATACTTACTAAGGGCTACCATGAATGTGGTACCATTTAAATTCTGGAGATAGAGCAAGAAACAAAACAGGCAGAAATCCCTGCCCTGTGGAGCTAATACCTAGCAGGATAGAGATATTGCTTTAAAAAAAAATAGTAAATAAGTGAACGATTTCATATTTTTGGACAGTACAAGTGCCATGGGGGAAATAGAACCCAGTAACGGAGGATCACACACCAGCGAGGGTTGCAGTTTTACCAGGGATGAGCAGGAAAACCCCACTGAGTGCTGGTGTCCGATGAAGGATTGGGGAGGAGGGGTTCCTGGTGAATGAAACAGCTGGTGCCAAGTTCTGAGAAATCGCAGGGAGGCCAGTGTGGCTGGAGGGGCGTGGTGAGTGGCAGAGCGAGCAGATATGAGATGGGAGGGGAACGGCCAGGTGGGTGGGACCTGGGACCTGTTAGGGCTCTGGCGCTCGCTCCACGTGGCCTAATGGGAGTAGTGATGTGCCCGACTCACTGTTTACAGGAAAACTGTAACTACCATCTTGAGAATAGACAAGAGAGGGCAAAGAGAGGCGGGGGCAGGCTGGGCGCTGACAGGAGCCTCTAAGGGAGAGGGGGCGGGGTGGATGGGGGAGGGGCCAGTGGAGGATTCCCTGCTGGATTAGGTCTGAAAGCAGAAGGGATCTCAAGAGGTCTGAACAACCAGATGGTGGTGCCAGTAACTGAAATGGGGGGATGTGTGGGTAGGGTGGCGTGGCGGAGGACTGAAGTAGAGCATTGGGCTGGTTAAACCTATGTCACTGGCTCCTGGGGCCTCCGCCTCTCCTGTGTGGTCCTGTGAGCTCCCGGTCATGGTGAGGAACAGGGTAGTCATGTGACCCGGGCTGATAAAGCCTCCATTACTGGCTCGGAGATGGGGTCCAGCCCAAGGAGGGCCAGTCAGTCTTCCCTGGGATTCATCTGCAGATAGAAGAGACCTCTGCTTATGAGGGGCCTAAACTGGGAAGCTGTGAGCCCAGGGCTGCCAAAAGCTCTCTAGCCTGACCCACAGGGAAAAAGACAGAGAATAAAATCAGGAGACAAGCAGAACAAAGAGGTGAAAAGAATCCATGACGTCTTTTGGACAACCTCTGGATCCTTGCTGCGGAGCACAGGCTCCAGATGCGCAGGCTTAGTAATTGTGGCTCACGGGCCTAGTTGCTCCGCGGCATGTGGGATCCTCCCAGACCAGGGCACGAACCCGCGTCCCCTGCATCAGAAGGCAGACTCCCAACCACTGCACCACCAGGGAAGCCCTTTTGTCCCTGTTTTAAATCCTCTTGCCCCAGATATAGCCCTAGACCCTACCTCTTGACTTGTACAGAGAAACGTACTTGCGGAAGGCGTGGGGCTTTCTTGCAGAATGTTTGAATATGTGAGGAGAGAAGAAAGGAGTGATTGCACCAGCACAATGCAAATGACTTAGATTAGTTATTCCTAAAAATGGCTTGGGAGGATGACGTCAGTGGGGATGAGGTGGAGTGAGGCCCTTCAAAAATCCGCTCCTCCGTAAACGCAACAATCTGGGAAACAGTTGTTTCAGAAAAAAAGGCTAAGTCCGTTCTTTTGAAAAAAAGTGAGCCATGTGGCGTCTTCACTTGCCGTGTTCCCATCCTTCCTCTCCAGCTTCACAACTGGCTTGAAAACCACAGCCCTAAGTCACAGTGGAAACCAGCAGCCTGTGGAGGGGGCAGGGTGGACTGAAGCCCCTCCAAAGCCCCCTTCTCCAAGCATGGTCACTCCAGGACCTGTCTGGCTGTTTGCTGGAAGTCTCCACTTTCACGGCCTATCTTTATTTGACCTGACTCAGAGCTCACCAAGTGGGAAGAGACTTTTTCCAGGGACATTTCTGGGAAACACTTCATGGCAAATGTTCCACGTGACAGCTGCCCAAGGAGGGTTGGGGAAGCAACCAGCTGACCAAACAGGGGAGTGAGATGTTCATAGGTGGCTTTGGAAAGTTGTGACACAACACCTAGGAACCTAGAAGGTCACACGTGCGCACAGGGCTGTGCTCAGGCTCAGGAAAGCCCCGGGAAGGCCCTGAGCACCCCCCTCCGGCTGCCCTCGTGGTTTTGTGCAAGCAGGAAGTGAAGGCCAAGGCAGACTTGTTACCTGTGTGAATGGGTGTTGAAGGCAGGTAGCACACGCACACACAAAGCCCTTTGGCATAGTCTGGGTGACTTACTGGATGGACCCGGCATTTCAGGAAATAACTGTCCAGTTATGAGCACACAACTAAGCTAAGCAAACAGAGACTTCAGTAGCCACAAAAAACAGACAGAATAGATGACAACAGCCAGGCCAGGCTGAGAGCATCAGGCCAGCTCCTGGATGTCAGGGACCACTTTTCTCTTTCCCAGTGTCATCTAATAGCCAGCCTGTGTTCAGTTAACCACAAATGTCTCCAAACGCATTTTTCCAGAGTCTGTATATTCAAATCACCCGTTCGGGTGGATGGATGCCTCTCTGGGCTGACTGTATCTCATGATGTCAGGCCATGTTCTAGGACTTTACAGGCATTATCAAATGTCATCTTCACAGCAGACCGAGAAGGCTGTCATTATTCTATTGTATTCCCACGAACCAGTCCCATTCTGGGCAATAGCAGAGCAGCTCTTAACCACATCACGTGCAGAAACTCAGCTAACGCTCACAGAGCTGTCTATGAAAGAGGTACCATCATCTCCACTGGACAGAGGAATAAACTGAGGTGCACAAAGGTTAATCACTCAGGTCTCCCAAGCACTCAGTACATTAGCTGGCCCTGCATCAGCAGCAGTCGCGACAATTGCTTCTTCTCCAGCAAAGCTCAGCAAAGGAAAAAGGTCAGAATAGAAACGTATGTCCGGGCTTCCCTGGTGGCGCAGTGGTTGAGAGTCCGCCTGCCGATGCAGGGGACATGGGTTCGTGGCCCAGTCCGGGAAGATCCCACATGCCGCGGAGCGGCTGGGCCCGTGAGCCATGGCCGCTGAGCCTGCGCGTCCGGAGCCTGTGCTCCGCAACGGGAGAGGCCACAGCAGTGAGAGGCCCGTGTACCGCAAAAAAAAAAAAAAAAGAAAGAAACGTATGTCCCTACACACTACCATATGTAAAACAGATAATAACAAAGACCTACTGTATTTCACAGGGAACTATGGTCAATATCTTGTAGTAACCTATAATGGAAAAGAATCTGAAAAAGACCACATATATATGTATATAATGCTCTCTATATAACTGAATTACTTTGCTGTACACCTGAAACTAACACAGCATTGCCAATCAACTGTACTTCAATTTAAAAATTTTTTAATTAAACATAGGGAGAAAAAGAACTGTATGTCCGTTTTTGCGGGAATTGTGTCTCACACACCCCTCTTGCAGGTACAAGTGGCCACATTTGGTTTGGTTCTAATTAATGTTCTTCCCCTCTATCAAACACAGAGGGACTCAGTCTGATTCTCCACCTTCCAGAAGCTCCTAGTGCGCCTGGGAAGACAGGGGAATACTCACAGGTACCTCGAAGTCAAGGCAGATGCTGAGAAGCCCAGCATATAATAGTAGTTTCTCAAAAGATAAGTGAAAAATGCATGGATGAGTCATAAGGACTGAGTAGGCAGAAGTTATTTGCGGATGGAAATATAGGAGAACATCATGGAAAAGACAACATTTGCCAGGTCTGTGGATGGTAGGTACACGGAGTGAAGCACAGTAAATAGGTTGGTTACTTAGTAAACAGTAGAGAACAATGGAGCGTTTTGTTTGGGACCTGTGGGATTGTCATTTCACTTTGAGCCACCGGAGGGCACTATAACATGCATTGGGATTTAGGGGAAGAAAGTTGGTTTTGGTTTTGGTTTTGGTTTTTCTCTACCAGTTGTCAGCAAGGTCTTGTAAGTTTCTAGCTGCTGGGAACTTCGCTACTTCTGAGTATTGCTAGTGTCCCTACGCGTGAAAGGGTGTTGACTGAAATGTGAGGCTGTAACATTTGTAAGGAGAGATGACAGAGGATTTTTTTTCCAAGTTTGACCTCGTCATGCTCCCTTCCTTCCCCCGACGCTCCTAGTAAGAGGGTCCAGAACACCCAGGCCAAGCACCCTGTTCCCTCTGCCCAGACTCCCCCAACCCTTTCTCCCCCCCATCTTCCAGGACCACCTTCTCTCTGAGTCCCCATAACCAGACAAACTTTGTGGTTCCGTTAATATTTATTCCATTGGATTGTATTCGTGTTATTTTTTTTTTTGCGGTACGCGGGCCTCTCACTGTTGTGGCCTCTCCCGTTGCGGAGCACAGGCTCCGGACACGCAGGCTCAGCGGCCATGGCTCACGGGCCCAGCCGCTCCGCGGCATGTGGGATCCTCCCGGACCGGGGCACGAACCCGTGTCCCCTGCATTGGCAGGCGGACTCTCAACCACTGCGCCACCAGGGAAGCCCTATTCGTGTTATTTTAATTAAGATTTCTTAACAGTCAGAAAATTACTCTTATTTTCCAATTTGTCTCAGGTGCGTCTCATAAAAGACCAGAGGCTCGTTTACCTTTGTCCTGTACCCTTCGGGGAAGCTGACTTTCAACCTCTGCTGACCAGTGCTGGGCCAATACTTTCCTTGTGTCCCTACAGCAGGAACTGCTGGAGGCCGGGGATGCGCCCCAGCCCACTTTGTATCATCGGTGCCAAGCAAAGTGTGGGGCCGTGGTCGGTGCCCAAGGACGCTTGCTGGATGAAGAACAAGAGGATGAATGGAATGGCTGTTCTCGTTCCATGACCAGAGCTCTAACCATGAGGGCGCACTACTGGCCTCTGAGGCTGACGCATGCACCACAGCAGAGGGGCTGGTGTCAGCAAAACGGCAGCATTTCATGCGATCCTGTCCCTCCCGCTCTCACAGCCTCTGTGGCTTTCTAACGCACTTAAATGAAATCGTAGCGCCTCACCGTGACCTACGAAGCCCTGCGTCCCAGCCTCTTCCCCTACCTTATCTCTGCCGCACTCCTCGCCTGTCACGCTCCTGCGACACAGCCTCTGTCCACACACACCCATCCTGCCCTCACAGTGGGGCCCTGAGCCATGCAGGTTCCTCCCCCTGGAACACCCCTCCTTCTAATTGCCCCACGGCTGGCTCCATTTCGACATTAGGATCTCAGTTTCAGTGTCACTTCTCTGAGAGATCTCATCCGGTCATCCAACTCGAAACAGACACCCATCACTCTCGAACACGTGAGCCAGTTGTAATGCGCTGTATAGCGTCCACCCGGGGTTCTATATGTTGATTCGTTTATTGTCTGATTCATCAAGTAGATGGCAAGATCCAGAAGGCCAGGTGTATCCCCAGCGCCCAGCACAGAGCCCGGCTCAGAGCAAGCTCCTATGTGCCAGGCAGATGCTCCTGAGACGAAGACTACAACTGCCCCCGGCCCAGACCCTCTGCTTTCCCAGCCTGCACCCTGCTGACTCCAGACTCTGCCCTTCGACCACAGCGAGGAGAGCCACACAAGAGGAAGAAGGCCAAGGTTCAAGAAGAAGTGAGTCTCTGCTGACACAGAAAACAAACTCTTGGTTACCAAAGGGGAAGGGGGGTGGGGGGAGGGATAAATTAGGAGTTTGGGGTTAACATATACGCACTACTATGCATAAAACATATAACCAACAAGGACATACTGTATAGCACAGGGAACTATACTCAGTATTATGTGGAACCCTATAAGGGAAAAGAATCTGAAAAAGTTACACACACACATATATATGTATGTATAACTGAATTGCTGTGCTATGCACCTGAAACTTAAGTGATACTGTAAATCAGCTATACTTCAATTTATAAATTTTAAACAAAAGGGCTTCCCTGGTGGCGCAGTGATTAAGAATCCACCTGCCAGTGCAGGGGACACAGGTTCAAGCCCTGGTCCGGGAAGATCCCACATGCTGCAGAGCAACTAAGCTCGTGTGCCACAACTACTGAGCCTGTGCTCTAGAGCCCAAGAGCCACAACTACTGAGCCCTCGTGCTGCAACTACTGAAGCCCACGCACCTAGAGCCCATGCTCCGCAACGAAGAGTAGCCTCTGCTCGCCACAACTAGAGAAAGCCCGCGCGCAGCAATGAAGGCCCAACGTGGCCATAAATAAGCAAACAAACAAACAAATTTATTTTTAAAAAAAAGAAATAAAAAGAATCCGCTTGCCAATGTATGGGACACGGGTTCAATCCCTGGTCTGGGAGGATCCCACATGCCGTGGAGCAACTAAGCCCATGTGTCACAACTACTGAGCCTGCGCTCTATAGCCCACGAGCCACAACTACTGAAGCCCATGTGCCTAGAGCCCGTGCTCCACAACAAGAGAAGCCACCACAATGAGAAGCCCGCGCACCGCAACGAAGAGTAGCCCCCGCTTGCCAGAACTAGAGAAAGCCCGCGCGCGGCAACGAAGACCCAACACAGCGAAAAATAAATAAATAAATTTATAAAAAAAAAAAAAAAAGAAGTGAATCTGGAGAAAAGTACAACAAGCCGACCAAACAGGGATCTGGGATTTAAGAGCCATCAAAGGCACCACTTAAAGCTCTCGGAGTTGCCTGGATTCCCCAAGGTGAGCAAGAGGCAGAAATGAGGAGGAGTAAGGAACAGAAGCATGGGTTCTAGAGAGCACGGATTTGATTCCAGCTCCTCTGCTTACTAGAGATGACCTTGGACAAGTTACCTCACTGCCCTGTGCCTCTGTTTTCTCATCTGTAAAATGGAGAGGATAATCATAATATCTGCATCGCAAGGTTTTGGTGAACTTAAATTACTTAATGCTTTTAAAGCACCGACATACAGCAAGCATGTTAGCTGTTATTATTAGGCCTACTTGCTCTCTTATACCAAGAGGGCTTTTTTGTGTATGTCTCACTAGCAAAGCTGTCAACTCAGAGAGGGCAGCGGGGGTGACGGTGCCCCCTTCTTCCCGGCTACCCGGCACTTTCCATCCCATGAGAATAAGTGAGGTCTCTCTGGTCTCCAATGAAAACCAAGGGTTTTTGGATTCGGGGGCCTGCCAATCCAGCTGAAGGCGCTGGGTTCTGCTTACACACGCTTCTGTTTCATCTCCTCTTCATTTCCTTAGCTTTAACAAGCCGTTTGCAAGTCCCCTGTTTCCCAAAAGGAGCTGCTTCACGAGAGTGGGCTGGACCCATATGCAGGAGACGCGGCTCTGCGAAAACGTTAAAATAGATGCCTTTCCTTTTAGGTTATTTCTGCTTCCCCACCCCCTCGTGAGCAGCGTCAGTCCGATGCGAGGCCCCCCGGAAAAGCTCTCTCCAGGAGGCATGTAATGGATGTCCCACGGAACTGCCAATATTGCAGCCGGTTTCCAAGGCCAACTGCCCTCTATCCATCAAAGCAGCCCTGAGCCAGACGTGCATTTGCGAGGAAGACCCTGAGCCAGACTCTCCCGAGGGTCTTCTCAGAAGCAGCAAAAAGAGAGCCGCTGCTGGAAGAAAATAAAATGAGAGAAACGAGGAAGGAAATGAAGCCACTGGGATCCATAGATACACCCCCACGCAGGCCCCTCACCACCTTCACCAAACCCGGCCCCCACGTAGGCCCCTCGCCACCTTCACCAAACCCAGCCACACAGCATCCTGCAGTCCCCGCAAATGAGCTTTCCAACCACCCCTCCCAAGGCGGGCAAAGGGAGTGGAGGTCTGGGTCGGAGGTTGGAAGGCTGTACAGCCACAGCTGTGTGGGTGGCTGTCCTCAGGGCCAGGCTCCTTCCTGCGGGGAGGCCCATCGGGCCGGTCTGCCGTCCCCTCTCATCCACCATTTCCACGCCCGCCAGGCAGGCAGGGCACACGTCCCTCTGGGGAGGCTAACAATGAAGAACAAGGCCACTAAACCCATGCCTGTGGGATCCACGCAGGCATTTCCTCTGGGGCGATGGAGCCCAGCTCTTCTTGAACCGAGCAGACAGCCGGAGGGGAGGCAGCACCTGAGCTCGCCCCCAAGGAGCTATCTGACCTCCAGGAGCGCTAAGGATGCTGCACTGAACTTTCCAACCTCGCGTTCTCACTGAGCCCCATGGCCCTGTACCTCTGCATTTACAGATGACCAAGCCGAGGCTCAGAGAAGCTGGGGAAAGCGCCCAAGGTCACTGCCATAGGGAGTGGCGGGGACTGGGTTGGAAGCCGGGTCCTCAGGAACCTGCCACCTCCCATGCTCTGGCCGCTGCCTCCGAGCCTGGATTCCTGTCTGTGCAGCTGGGGGAACAGCAAGGATGCAGGTAACACAGGGAAGCACCTGACACGGGTGCCCCCCCGTGAGTTCCCCAGCCGCACGGGAGGACAGACACTTCTGCTTGTGCCAGCCCCTCCTCGGCTGGTCACCGGCCAGAGCGTGTCCTCCCTGGAGAAGGCGCCCCTCACTCATCTCTGTGTTCCTTCTGCCCCACTCAGGTCTCGGGTGTGATGGGCACACAATCAGTGCTTCTGGGGCTGAACTGAATTCGCTGGGCCTACCGTAGGTGGGAAAGGTGGGAAGGATGAGATCTCTGCTGAGGCGCATGATAATAATAAGGTCCGGGTCTCCTCAAGCCCAGCGGAAAAATGAAAAGATGAAATCGAGGCAGATGCCGGTCCCAAAGCGATCAGTGCCTCCCAGCTCTTGACTCGCTCGGGCAGCCCGGCTGCAGCGCGAGACATATTTCCTCTCTTTCCTTTGGGAAAGAGAGCAGCAATCTGGGGTTTGGCTGGAATCAGGGGCTTCTCCACTTACGTGCTTATTTGTATGGAAAATTCGGAGTAAAGCTGCAAGGCCCCAGGAAGCTACCTCTGGAGTGACTTGAGACCACAAGTGACGGAATGACTTCCAGAGGTGAATACCCCCAATTGGTAGATGATGAAAGCCAGCCGAGCGATTCCTACAGTCACCCAGCAAAACCCCTGGCAGACAGGGAGGGGAAGTCACGCTTCCCTCCCTCACGTACCGGCTCAGCTTCATTCAGGAAGCTCCTTGGGGCTCTTCATCCACGCCAGGCACCAGGCTGAGCGCCGTGGGGAAAGCAGAGGCGGCGATACAGCGGGAAGGGCAATGCTGGAGCCTGGAGTCTGGGTGTGAATCCCAGCCCTGCCACTTTGTAGCTGCAGGACTTCGGGCACATCGCCCCAACGCTCAGGGCAAGTCCCCTCTTGGACCAAGTGAGTCAGGGGGCTCGGGGAGCGGCAGTCACATGTTCCATGTCATGTAGACCCACTGGAGCAACTGCGATCAAACAACATCTGTTCTCAACTCTGTTCTGTAGACCAATCACGTTCCTGGAGGCACAGGAGAAACCAGGAGGGTTTGCTGGCACTGATTTTATATCGATGAGCATTCCACCAAGAGGTGTATGTAGAAAAAGGAGACCCTCGGCTATGCAGGATGGTGGGCTCCGAGGCTGCTTTCTCTGACCTTTTGTCGGATGCCTACCCTTCGTTCGGGTGAAACACACCTGGTTCAGGGTAAATATATCTGGCTCAGGTTACCTAAGGGAGTTCTTTCACTCAGAAATCCTTAAGACAAAAATAATAGTAATAATAGCTGAGAATAGCAGAACACACAGTGTGATGAACTGTATACAGTTTGTAAAACAGTTAACGTACAGAAAGTGTTCAGAAGTTGATAGGCAGCACTTTGCAAATAACAGAATGTGTGTGGGGTTCAATCCAGCCCCTTCTCCCTACAGAATGGTAAGAGCCCCAGCTGAGCATGAAGACGAGGACGCTTGCCGTCCTGCTTCTGCCCAGCTCGTCTTCTCATGAGGTGTGACCAGATGGATGGTTCTCCAAGGGATGGAGCTTCTCTAGAACAGCACTGCGGTGAGGTATGCGTGTTAGAGACACCCACATGGGGTGTAAATCCAGATGATTTGAGGTTGTTTGGTCCAGCCTGAACCACAGTTATCTTATCTATAAAATGGGCATAAGCATACCTAGCTCACAGGGCTGTAGAGAGAATTCTAGGAAATATACCAAAAGCACTCAACACATATAGACGTTCTCAAAATATGGAAATTAATCTTACAGTCTGTCAGTGGAGAGGCCTTCCAGGAGCAGAGTCTTCTTAGCTTTGCAGAGTCAGAAACCTGATTTTGTCAGTCCGTGGAGAGTTTAAACCACATACCCTGAAACGGAAACATAAATCAATTTATTCATTTACGTTGAGAAATCACTGCCATGGTGTATTCGTTTCCTCTTGCTGCTGTAACAAATCACCACAAATTTAGTGGCTTAAAACAACAGAAATTTATTATCCTACAGTTCAGTAGGCCAGAAGCCTGGCAGCCGTCTCACTGGGCTAAAATCAAACTGTCAGAAGGCTGCGTTCCCGTGGAGGCTCTAAGAATCTGTTCCCTTGCCTTTTCCAGCTCCTAGAGGTGGCTGCATTCCTTGGCTTGCTGCCCTCTTCCTCCATCTGCAAAGCCAGAAACACTGGCTGAATCCTTCTCACATCTCACATCACTCTGACCTCACGCTGCTGCTACTGCTTCCCTCTTCCACTTTTAAGGACCCTCGTGATTACATGCGGCCCACCCAGATAATCCAGGATAACCTCCCTATTCTAAGATCAGCTGATTAGCAACATTAATGCCATCTGCAACCTTAATTTGCATTTTCCATTTAACATAACAGTCACAGGTTCTAAGAATTAGGACACCCTATGTCTTTGGGGGTGGAGACATTATTCTGCCTACCACATATGGGAACAAGAATACTTGAGTTCATATAACCAGTACGTTATTTCCCTGTAGACAGGTCTACCCAACGGGCTTGGTGAGCATGAAACGGGAGCCACGATGGTGTCAGACTTAACACAGGTGTCCACCTCCACCATGGACATGGCTTAACCAATGGACGCAGGTATGACTCCTTCCCTGATGAGAGCTGGGCTGGTCCTGACAATATTTGCCTCTATGACTCCCTTTTCCATTCCTCCAAGGCTGAGTAACCACCAACACCACCACCAGGAGCTAAGGCTGCCTACTTATGGACATGCTTTTTCTTTAGCGGATGATACTGAGGTCTTAGGTGACCCGGATGTCTTCATGCTTAAATGGCCACATTTTGCATCTCTGTTGTAATCCATTATAGGAGGGATTTAGAGTTGAATACTCTAAGTGTAAACTTATCTCCAAGTTCTTAGGGAACTTCTAACTATGTCCCCCAAGCGCTCAGGACAAAAGGAACCCAATCCTCTGGGTGCTCAGAAAGGCCTTCTTAGTGTCAGCAGCACAGTGATGTACTGGAAGGTAAATCAGACGTAGCTCCAGGTGTGAGCCATCACATCCCAAGACCTTCAAGAGAGGCTCAGGGCTTCAGAGGAGAAAGGGGTCTGTAAGCTGGAGGGAGTTGACAAGAGGATCCAGAGCTGTGGCTTGGCTGTTTCAACACTAACTGAATCATTGGACTGTGGAAGGCTTTGTACTGTGACCCATTTTCATCATGCCCAGACTTGATTGTGGGCAATTTTCCCTTAATTTTAAATACTAACCCAAAGGGAAAAGAACAAGTTGTTTGTTCTTATGATCACACAGTAGGTATGAAACCATATGCTGTTTTTCAGTTGCCAAGATTCTTAATTATGTTCTTTATGTTCTGCATAATGACGAGCATGTACTGGGTGGTTTTTTAGGATCACTGGGGTGGGTGTTATCTTTTATCAGGTACCAACAACAGCTGACATTTACCGGGTGCTTTCTTCTTGCCAGGCACCGAGCTCAGCATCTTCCTTGTATCCCATCACTCAACCCTCACAATAATGCTAGGAGTTAGGTCCTATGATTATCTTGATTTTTTGCAAATGAGGCAGCTGCAGCTTGGAGAGCTTAGGTAGCATTGCCAAGATCGTACCGATGCCTCACATAGCTAGAGCCCAGATCTGAACCCAGCTAGGCTCCCATCAGAGCCTATGAGTGTAAGGGCTCGGCGGCTCCCATGCCTTGTTCACCCTTGACAGGAGGATTTGTATTGCAAGCAGATGAGACAGAAATCATAATCTTAACTTGTGGGAAAATACACATAACATAAAATTTACCATCTTAACCGTTTCAAGTGTACAGTTTAGTGCTACTAAGTCCATTCACACTGTTGTGCAACCAGCACCACCAGCCATCTCCAGAACTCTTTTCATCTTCCAGAACTGGAACTCTGTTCCCATTGAACACTAACTCCCCTCCCCCTTCCCGCCCCCCAGCCCCTGGCAACCACCGTCCTGCGTTCTCTCTCTATGAATCTGGCTATTACCTCAGACAAATGGAATCATACAGTGTCCTCCTGCGACTGGCTTATTTTACTTAGCATAATGTCCTCAAGGTTCATCCATGCTGTAGCATGTGTCAGAATACTTGAGTCTATGTAGCCAGAATTTAACATGCATCAGAATGCCCTTACTCTTTAAGGCTGAATATCCGCTGTATGTATGTATGTGTATATATATATGTGTATATGTGTATATATATATGTGTATATGTGTATATATATATGTGTATGTAGATATGTATATGTATATATATATATATACACACCTCATTTTGTTTATCTACTCATCCATCGACAAACACTTGGGTTGTTTTCACCTTTTAGCTATTGTAAATAATGCTGCTCTGAAATGGGTGTACAAATATCTCTTTGAGATCCTGCTTTCAATTCTTTTTGGTACGAACCTAGAAGTGGAATTGCGGGATTATACGGTAATTCTATGGTTAATTTTTGAGCAACTGCCACACTGTTTTACCTATAAGCTGCACCATTTTATATCCCCACCAACAGCGCACAAGGGCTCTAATTTCTTCACGTCCTTGCCAATACTTATGATTTTCTCAGTTTTCTTTTTAATAGTAGCCATCCTATTGGGTGTGAGGTGGTATCTCAATGTATTGATGTGCATTTCCCTAATGATTAGTGATGTTGAGCATCTTTTCACGTGCTTGTTGGCCATTAGTAATCATAACCTTAATATTCTTACCCACATCAATAATGAAAATACTGAATAGACCCAAGCTCTCCTGCAGGGCTGTTTTGAGGATTAAATGAGAAAACAGACATGGAAAAACTAACATGGCACCTGGCAAAGAGTGGGTATGCAGCAAATGGTAATTCTGTATCGGTTAGCATTGACACGATAGTGCTACATAACAAATCACCTAAGCTGAGCAGCTGAGACAACAACCATTTATTACTGCTCACGAATTTATGGGCCAGATGGTGCTTCTGGTCTTGACTGGGCTTATTCATGCATCTGCAGTCAGCTGCAGGTTGGACAGGCAACTCTGCGGATTTGGGCTGGGCTCTTTCATGTGTTTGGAGTTGGACTGGTTCTAAATTGGTCTAAGCTCTGATTGGGAGGCCTCGGAGCTTCTTTACATGTCTCTTCCTTCCTTGCAGGAGATTAGGCAGGCATGGCCTCACAGTAATGCCAGGGGCCCAGCAGAAACATGCAAGCACATTTCCAAGCTTCTGCTTGGGTCAAGTTTGCTACCGTCCCACTGGTCAAAACAATCACGGTAGACAGAGTTCTAAGATGAGCCCCAGTGAGTTATACCCATGTATAACCCCCTACTCCTGGATACAGATGGCACCTGTGCCTTGTTTCTGGTCAATAGAATATGGCATAGGTGGGACTGTCACTCACATGATTTCCAGTGAGTGATTTCCTGCTAACAGACTACCTGTTCGCAGACTGGCATTAGAGTTTCTCCCTCTGGCCTTGAAGAAGTGAGCTGTCATGTTGGGCCACATGGAAAGGAACCATGAGTGACCTCTAGATGCTGAGAGTAGCCTCCAGCTGACAGCCAGCAGGAAAACAGACATCAGTCCTACAGCTGCAAGGAACTGGATTCTGCCAATAGCCTTTCGAACGTGGAAGAGGAATCTGAGCTATAGAAAGGAAGAGAGCCCAGCTGATACCTTGACTGCAGCCTTGTGAAACTTTAAGGACCCACCAAGCCATGCCCAGATCCTTGACCCACAGAAACTTTGAGACAATAAATGTATGTTGTTTTAGGCTGCTAAGGTTGTAGAAAGTTGTCATGCAAGATAGGAATCTAATACAACAAGTTGCATGGCCAGTCCCAGAGCCAGCATGCAGAGCACTTCCAAAGGGTGAGATACAGAGAGACGTGGACAACTGGGAGGATGAACACATGCCATCCATCACCCTCCCCAGCACCGACGAGGTTGGGCAATGCTGGCAGCACCCTGTCAAAGTAACATTGCACCACCATGACTGCACGCTCTACAAACTTGGATCAGCCTTGCTTTTTCTTATTTTTTAGAGATCATATAACCTGACTACCCGGCAACTGCAGATGCAAAAAAAGGAGGAGTTTGGAAATAGGATCAGTGTACTGGATAAGAACAAGAATTCTGGAGCCAGGTATCATGGGGTCAAGTCCCAGCTCTCATACCTATCAGCTGTGTGACCCTGGACAAGTTACTTAACCTCCCTGTGCCTTAATGAGATAACAGTCCTATCTTAGGGTTGTTTTGGAAATTATGTAAGTTAGTATACATGAAGCGCTCAGAACAGTGCCTGGGATCTTGTAAATACCGTGTAAGTGTTTGTCACGTTATTCTGTTTTTAAATGGTCAATCAACATGATGATTACAGTCATTCCAATAGAATACCCTAAGGAGAAGCTCTATTCCCTGATACTATGGATAAACACACATTTTCTTCATGCGCTCCAAAACTCCTATAAATACAAGACATATAGAAAAATGCACAACTAAAATACTCGCTGTAAAACATACAACCCATATAATGTCACGTAGAGAGGAACAAGAGCTAAACTGGAAAGTACGTCATTTTCACAGTAAATTCCTTTCAGAACTGTAAGCCTCATAGAAAAATCCTATTTTATTGAGATGTCTTCTTCCTTTTGGAATTTATCATGGGCACTTACTAACAAGTTCTAGTTCTTGCCTTTTTATTTCCAAGGAATGTATTCCCTAACGCATAGGTTTTATAATGCTTGTAACAAAGTGCATAATAACCTCAACTTCACAAGTCAAGGCGGGAATCCTGGATTATTCCCTTGTAACCAGGACAAGCAGCCAGGCTTTGGAAGGATGCACAGTGCCCTTCATAGCGGGGAACCTGAAGTCAAGTTACCACTTGACTTCTTACTACTTGACCCTACCACTTACTACTTGAGGGGCCTGAGCAGCCTGGGCCTCAGTTTCCCTGGTAACATGAACAAGCCCTGATTTACAGGAAGGAAATGAGGACCAGAGGAGAAAAAGGATGCTAAGGAGCTTTTTTAAACTATACTTGAAATTAAGAAGTAGTACATCTCAGGGTCCCATCAGGAGACAGAAATTCTAACCAGTCACTTGAACAGAGAGAAGCTGGTATAAAGAATCATCAACCAGGTATGAGAGAAATGAAAAGAAAAAAAAGGAAACACTGGGAAATCACAGAGTCACAACTGCAGAAGCAGCCAGCAGCCCAGGGCTGGGACACGGAAGGAGAGTCTGGGGTGACTAACGCTTCGAAGCTCCGAGGAGGGGCCCTGTGGAGCTGGAACACGGACGTCTAAGGAAAGGGCTGCAGCTGGCTAGTGGGGGCCTTTCTTTGTCGTGGGCACACGGAAGTTGACCCTGGAGTGTGGAACCTGTCACCGCAGCCCATCTGACTCCTGGGGTCAACTAGCGACAACTGAGAGGAGGAACAGACTGAAGTATACAGTGTTCCTGTGTCTTCATAGACGCCCTCTGGCACCTGCTATGGAAGAACCTAACGCAGAGCCCGTCGGGGGATAGGAATGTGGTTTCAGAGTCCCAGTCCCAGCATCTCAGAGCAGAGTAGAAAAGGCTGGGTTTAGGGCTGAGGGTCAGTGAGTTCATGCCCAGCATTAGAAGGTGGAGAAAAGGGCATGAAACTCATCGTCAGGGGCAGCCCCTTCTGAGTGGTGTGGAGCCCCGTCTGCTCCCTGCACCATGATTTCACCAGTAAAACTGGACTGTTAGACTTAGGCTGTGGACGCTTCATCTCTGATGCGGGCGTTTCTGAGTGTGGGACCTCTGTAAAGCCTTCAACGGGCTCCTCTTCTGGAAGGTGCCCTCTCTTGGTTGATTTTTCTTTGAGAGAAAGAGAAAAAGGTCGACAGACACATAACTGGCTTTCCTGGAGGCTGAGCTTGGATTAAGGGATCCAGAGGCTCCTTGCATCTCAAGGTCAAGGACGAATCACACGACTTCCAGGTGCTGGAATCACAGGTGGGGCCCATCAGCCTAGGGAGGATTCCTCGGTCCTGCGTGTACCCGACAGGCACTGCTGCTATCTCACGGCTGCGTCTGTCCCTGGCTCCGTCTCACCACCATCCAGCCCACGGGCCTCCTGCCTCAGCCTCAAGCTCCCCGGGCTCTCACCCACCTCGGACACTCGGCACCAGCCTCTGTCTGGATTGCCCTTTGCACATCTTTGCACGCCTGGCTTGTAATTCGATCCCGGCTCAAGTTTCTCTTTCTCCGAGAGACAGCCTCCATGCCTCCCACCTCCCTCTCTCAGATACTCTTGAATTTGACCCTGCTTCACCTCCTTTACAGTATACATCATTGTTTTTAACTTACTTGTTTCCTTTTATTTTCACCTAGGATGCAGAAGCTGAGGGTGGCAACCTTTTCTATCCTGATCACAGTCGCATCCCATGCCCAGCACAGTGACTGACTGTCCCATCATAGGTGCTCAAGAGTTGTTTGTTGAGTGAATAGATAAATAAAATATTTTAAAATCCTTGGAAGTGGGTTCTGAAGCTGGGCCTTCGAATGCCTGAGAGCATTTAGCGAGACACTGAGTATACACAGGGCACTTAATCAATTCCCGATTGAAGAACAACTCTCCCCTGGGAACCCTGCAACTCTTGTCCTCACAGCATCAGACCAACCGTGCTCCTGGTTTGGGGGGGCTGGGAAGCATGTGGCCTAATCCCCAGGTCAGAGAAGATACCTAACCTCGAATCCACCTGAGCTGCAATCAGTCACCTGGAGGGGTTGTTAAAACAGAAGTTGCTGGGAGGATCCACCCCCAGCGTTTCTGATTCAGGTCTAGGGTAGGGCTGGAGGATCTGCATGCCTAAACAAGTCCCTAGGGATGCTGTTGAGCTGGTCCAGACCACACGGGGAGACCACTCTTTAAAGCTCACTGGGTAATTATAGGAATAACCACATTGGGAGACTCTGCTGTAATCCCCATCTCACACAATTGTAAGTAGCAAATGCAATTATTAGGAACGTGTTCAGCCCCATGCCTGGAACTCACTTCGCGTTTATCAGTATAGTTGCCTTCCCTGCGCCCTCACCGCTCACCTGGAAAACCTGATCAGCCTCCCTCGGCCTCTCTGCCCCCTCTCCTCCACACAGTGCGTTTGCCACACCACTTCCAGAAACACAGTCCTCAAGTACAAATCCGAGGTCACTGCTCTTCAAAACACCGCAGTGCTTCCCTGATGCCTGTAGAACCGAATCCAAATGGAAGCTGTGAAATACAAGGCTTTGCACAACTTCCTCCAATCTACTTACGTGTTTTCCTAGTCTCATCTGCTTCTGAATAACCCCCCAGACTAGCCCTAGTTTGTTAGGAGACACCTGTCAAGGAACGATGTACTAGGACTGTGGAGTGCTGAGGTCGTGTGGAATCGGTGGGGGTGGGGGGTGGGGAATGGAGCGGGACCCTCTGGGGCTCCCAGGCACAGATGACTGTTTTGTGCCCTGTTGATTGTAGGCAAGACTCCATGACCTACCCTGAGTTCCAAAGGGCGGATTCAACAGTTGCTAATCAAGGGAGGGGCAGCCAGAACCACCTGAGGCCAGATTAAAGGGACCAGAGGAGCTCATCAGGATTAGGACACCCCTAGGTTATTCATGACATTTTTTTTTTCTTAAATTCCGTATACATGTGTTAGCATATGGTATTTGTCTTTCTCTCTTGTGGGGAGGGGGAAGGGTAAGCTGTGACAAAGCGAGAGAGAGGCATGGACATATATACACTACCAAACATAAGGTAGATAGCTAGTGGGAAGCAGCCGCATAGCACAGGGAGATCAGCTCGGTGCTTTGTGACCATCTAGAGGGGTGGGATAGGGAGGGTGGGAGGGAGACACAAGAGGGAGGGGATATGGGGATATATGTATATGTATAGCTGATTCACTTTGTTATAAAGCAGAAACTAACACACCATTGTAAAGCAATTATACTCCAATAAAGATGTAAAAAAAAAAGATTAGGACAGCGACCACCTGAGACAAGATTAAAGGCAGCAGGCCCTGTACACACCCTAATCTTTTCAGAGACCCCGCCCTTGAACCATTGTTATAAAACCCCTCCTCAAATCCTCCGGGGGCTGGGACACGTAGTTTTTTGAGGCCCCCTTTGCCCAGCAAAGCAATCAAGATATCCTTTTCTACCTCGCCCAAAACTCTGTCTCTGAGATTTGATTCAGCACTAGAGAGGCAGAGCTTTTGACATCAGGGGCGCGAGGAGTGTAGGCTGTGTGGTCAGACGGCGGGGATTCAGGTTCTGGCTCTGCCTCTTTCTAGCTGTGTACCTGGGCAGGTTGCATCATGGCTCTGTCCTCGGTTTCTTCAGTCATGAGGTGGGGATCTGAGAAATCCTTTCCTCAAGTTGTTAACTGAAATAATCTATGAGAAGCATCTAGCGCAGGACCCAGTGCAGTGAGCATTCAGTAGAGTATGACTGACAGAGAGTAGCTAGAAATAGGAAAGATTAAGATGACCGCTGATCTTACCTGCAAAGTACAGGAGGATGGACCAGAGGTGGGGTGAGGTGGGAAAGGACGCTTCAGGGTGGATGAGAGCCCTCGTCTTCCTGTTAGTGCCTTATAGACGCCCCATCCCAGGGTGTACTCCTGTCAGCATAGTTTCCTTTCCAGATCTCTCTTCCCCACTAGACTGTGATGTCCTTGTGGGAGGGACTGTCTTATTCACCCCATGGAGGGAAAGAAGTGCTGTCACAGATGAAAGGGAGTCACCCATTCTTTGGCAGAGAGTAAAAATCAAAAGGGTGGTTGTTACAGAGCGAGAACGCTGAAGAGCCGTCTCCAGCAAGCCTGCTCTCCCGTCCCAGGACTAGGCAACGTGGCCCT
Source organism: Lagenorhynchus albirostris (assembly GCF_949774975.1). Classification (NCBI taxonomy): domain Eukaryota; kingdom Metazoa; phylum Chordata; class Mammalia; order Artiodactyla; family Delphinidae; genus Lagenorhynchus; species Lagenorhynchus albirostris. Next base: position 75,241,226 of record NC_083111.1, on the reverse strand, counting down.
GCCTCAGAGGGACCCCTGAGGTCAAGAGTCCAGTTTGGAGCCTTCAGATGGGTGTGGCTCTGTTCTCAGCCCGAACCCCCCTACTCCCTCCCCTCTCATCTCCCTTCATTGTATCGTTTATTTACACACCTCCCCTCCTAGAGTTTAGACCCTGTTAAAACCTATTAAGAAAACGTCATCCACGCTTGTAACTGTGAGATAAATAAAAGTGAAACAAAAATCAGTACCGGGAAAAGAATACATGCTGGTCCGTAATTCAATGTAAGGAAAAGCTTGCAAACTGCTAAGGCTTTCAACAGAATGAAGGGCAGCTGTGAGACAGCCCCACTCCTGCCTCCCCACCCCACCGCCTGCCAACCTGGGAGTTTTGCAAACAAGAGCTGCAACCACCTGTTGGAAAAGCTGCAGCGTTGCCTGCAGTGAAAGCTGCACATGATATTGGTAGGCACTGCATGACTTCCCTGGGCTCCTCCAAGAAAAATGTTCTGGGTACCAAGGTGTCTAAATCCTGCTCTGACACCCCAGTCCCTTACGTCTGCACAGAGAGAGGGAGAGAAGCCTGGCAAGTAGCCATCCCAAGTCAGAGGGACCCCAGCCTGGCCGCTCTGTGGTCACTGAACGTTGCCCTCCTTGAGCCTGGCTGACCCACTCTCTGGATGCACTCCTAAGGCCAGCTCCACAGAAATGCCAGTGCCAGGTATGCAATTCTTAATTGGATACTTGGCAGAGAATGAGGACAATTCATTGGGTCCACTGCCCGAGGCTACATGTACGCAGGCAAAGGAGAAAGAGTCCCAGGCCAGAGCAAAGGATGCCAATTTCCACTTGGCAAAGGGGCAGGCGTTTCAGAGAGGATTACAGGGCAGTTCTAACCAGCTGTCACAAGGGCCGAGTGTTGTTCTAACCAGTTGCCCCTGCGTGAACCCTCCTCTCCAGCCAGGCCAGTCTGCCCTTTCCCCTGAGCACCCAGTGCTAACTCCTGCCTCACCCCTGCACACACTGTGCCCTCCCCTGGGGTGACTCCACCCTGCTGGCAGCCCACTCACATCCTCTCCACCCTCCGAGGCCCAGCTGCAGCCCATCTCCTTTCTGAACCCTCCCCAGACCCCCAGACCATGGGGATCTCAGCAACTCCAGAACCACCGATTGGCTATTAGAATAATAACGACCACAGTGCCATGTACTAAGCTCTTACTGTGTGACAGAGCATTGCCAGGCATTGTGCTAATTCTCAAAACAATCCTGCAAGGAAGGAAGCTGTCTTAAAGATGAAGAAACAGACTTTACCCATTTACCTGAGCTAGCGGATGACTAAGCCGGGCTTCCTGGCCCCAGATCCCACATGTCTTCCATGCAGAAATCAAATGTAGTTAGTTTTCTCATGGGCTCCCCTTGCTCTTGGGAAACAGCCTACACTCCTCGAGATCAAGGACATAATCCTATGGTCCCTGAAGTTCTTACCGCTGGATACAAGCAAAAGTCTTTCCACTAAATTTTCCCCTGTACCCGATCCATTACAAATTGGCTTTCTGTCACTTGTCACCAAAGGAATCCTAGAAAATGCAGTTTGGTAATGTCCTTCTAACTGAGCAACTTCGAGTGAGAGTGGGGCTCAAGAATTCACCTACGGGAGGTAATAAGGCTACACCCTGGGCATCCTCATACAAGGCAGTGAAGGGCTGTAACTAAGCAGTTGTGTACGTTTCCAGTCCAAATTCCCCAAATTTGAATAATTTGGGGAAATAAAATTTTCCCAAACTCTTGAAGGTGTTGAGATGTAATTTAAAAAGCATGTTACGTAAGAATTCCCAGGATATGAGAGAAAAATTATTTCAGTGCTATCCCAGCTGGCAGCCATCCAACTTGCCAGAGAAGGTGGTCTGTCTCATTACTCCCTCCCTAGCCTTTGCCAGCCCGACCCCTGTGCTCGCTCTACTCCGAGGCTGCTCAGCCTATGCCTTTAGAATCTTGGAGTGTTGCCTCTGAGATGCACATAAACTGTCTCGCTCCGTGCCCGACACACAGTGGGGCAAGTCACCGGATGTCTTGGCATTAGTGTAAAAAGACCTCGGAGGGATCTAGAGCAAGGACCATAAACTCCAAGGCTTGCAGAGGCCTGGCAGGTAATAGAGAAGCATGAACGACAGCCATGCCAGCTCAGTGCTGACTAGTGGCTGCCTGCAGCCTCTGTATCACAGCGGGAAGAGCCTAACAACTTTGGCGAGGCAGCAGCTGCCCTGTATGCCCAGTAAAATCAGGATCAGAGTTGTTAGCCCTTCACAATTTTTCAGAAGCCATAGGTCCATAATATTCTGTGAAATCCACCCATTTTTTAAATTTTATTTTTTAAATAAATTTATTTATTTATTTTTGGCTGTGTTGGGTCTTCATTGCTGCACACGGGCCCTCTCTAGTTGTGGCAAGCAGGGGCTACTCTTCATTGTGGTGTGCGGGCTTCTCACTGCGGTGGCTTCCCTTGTTGTGGAGCACGGGTTCTAAGCGTGCGGGCTTCAGTAGTTGTGGCACGTGGGCTCAGAAGTTGTGGCTCGTGGGCTCTAGAGCGCAGGCTCAGTAGTTGTGGCACATGGGCTTAGTTGCTCCGTGGCATGTGGGATCTTCTCGGACCAGGGCTCGAACCCGTGTCCCCTGCATTGGCAGGCGGATTCTTAACCACTGCACCACCAGGGAAGCCCCCCATTTAAAAATATTGGCCATTTATTTAAACTGCTTTTAAAAATTTACCTGAATCAATAAACCCCATTGCAGCCTGGATCCTGCCTACAGATGGCCAGTTGATGACCCAACCACAGAAGCAAGACCTGAGTCCAGGAAGGTGAGGCGACCAAGGGTCCACAGCCTGCTGGTGGCAGAGACAGCATGGAGACCAGACCTCCTGATGGCCAGGCTCCAGCCCAGCCCTCGCTCTGCAGGGCTCAGCAGGCATGGATCCCCGCCAAGGTTGCTCTGATGAGCTACGTCTGCAAGGTCACCTTTGCCAAGGCCCCTGCACGTCACTGCCATGTTCACCTCCCTAACCCACAACTCTTCAATGAATCTAGAAAAATGGTACAGGTGAACCTATTTCCAGGGCAGGAATAGAGACGCAGACGTAGAGAATGGATGTGTGGACACAGCGGGGTAAGAGGAGGGTGGGACGAACTGGGAGATTAGGATTGACGTCTATACACTACCATGGGTAAAGCAGATAGCTAGTGGGAACCTGCTGTAGAGCATACGGAGCTGAGCTCAGCTCCGTGCTCTGGGATGACCTAGGTTGGGGGGATGGGGGGTAGGAGGGAGGTCCAAGAGGGAGGGGATATAGGTATACATACAGTTGATTCACTTCACTGTACAGCAGAAACGAACAATTATACTCCAATAAAAATTAAATTAAAAAAATAAAGTTTCAATGATTCCCAATTGCTTCTTGGACTCACGTCCACTCTTCTGAGCTGAGCATGATGTTCTTTCTCTTTCCTTGCTTCCTCTAAGGTCATCCTGGGAGCTTTAGAATTTGACTCATTCATGTACCTACATGTCCTGAGTACCCACTGTGCAGGGCACACTCACTGCTCAGCCCTGGGGACAAAGAGGCAGATAAGACCCAGGCTCTGCTTTGAGGAGCTGTGATGGTCAATTTTTTGTATCAGCTTGGCTGGGCCATAGTGCCCAGGTGCTTGGCCAAACATCAATCTGGATGTTGCTGTGAAGGTATTTTTTAGATGTGCTTACTGTTCATATCAGCAGACTTTGAATAAAGCAGATGCCCCCTGGTAATGTGGGTAGGCTTCATCCAATCAGTTGAAGTCTTAGAGAAAAGACTGAGGTCCCCGGAAGAAGAGAAAATTCTGCCTCCAGACTGCCTTTGGACTCAAGCTACAATATTAACTCTTTCCTGGGTCTCCAGTCTGCCAGCCTGTCCTGCAGATTTGGACTTGTCACCCCTCACAATCACATGAGCCAATTCATTAAGATAACTCTCTCCACTCCAGATAGATAGATAGATAGACAGACAGATATATAGAAAGATAGATAGAATGATAGACAGATAGATAGATATATAGATAGATACATAGAATGATAGTTAGTTAGAATGATAGAATGATAGAATGATAGATAGATGATAGAATGATAGAATGATAGATAGATGATAGATAAACACACACACCCCCCATTGGTTCTGTGTCTCTAAAGAACTATGAGTAACATAGGAACTCATAGTCTACTGGGAAGTATACTGACTATGACTTCCTTTCATCATACTAAATTCACACTTGATGTGAAGGCACAAGAAAATGAAGGAAAGGACATTTTTTTCCCCAGACTTGTAAGCAAGAGTTTGTGTATCTGTGCTACGTGCATTTTTCAGAGAAAAGTGTCAAAGAATTTTGGCATCCCCCAAAACTCAAGGACCACTAAATATCCTGGTCTTGGATGGCCCTTCCAGTCTGATTTTCTGTAATATAGTGTGACATAAAGCATCTCTGTGGTTTGTTTTGATCTCATTAACCAGAGGCCTAGAAGGTTTCTGGTGCTGATTCCGAATGAAACCACTGAGGAATGATAGAAAGTGTCCTAAATCCAGAATCTGACATTTGTGGATCCAAACTCTATCTCTGCTGTTTACTCGCTCAATAACCCAGGACATGTCACTTAAACTCTCTGAGCCTCGATTTCCTCATCTGTTAAATGGAAATAATACCATCCCACAGAGTGGCTGTGAGTCTTAAATGAGGAGGCAAATGTGACTGATCAGCACAGAGCCTCACCCACAGAGATCACTCAGAAAATGTCCACTTATTAATTATTCACACAGCTACACTCAAGGTCTGAGAAGCCACCATCCTCAACTTGCAGGACTTCAGCGTAAGCCGACCAAGGTCAAGTTGCTTTCTTTTTAGTCACAGACACACTGGCCTGCTGACTGGGTTTGGACCCAAGCCATAAGGAAAAGAGTACATAATGCACCTGCTCCTTTAAATCCAAACTCCTAAGAGAGGACAAATATTTTTCTCTTGTAGAGATAAGAGGATAATTATACCTCCCTCAAAAAATTGTCACAATGCCAGGACGCAAGTGCTTTGCAAATGCCTGTCTGTCCTTCCTCAAATCCTGAAGGCGAAAGAGCATGGAGGTCTGGAGCCTGGGGTCTGGAGTGAGATAATCCAACCTTGTAGTTCTGTCTGATGGCATCCTGGTCTTCAGGCCTTGGTTTGCCCCAGTATCAAGCCAGGTTGGTAAAATGAGGCATCTCGTAGTTTACAAGGACTTAATGAGACAAGTCATGCAAGGCCTAGGCCCCCTCCCTAGTAGGGATTGGGAGCAAGGCCTATTATTATCACCTTAACTCTTGCAGGGAAAGGTGGTCACTGCTGGCATCGAGTTCTTGCTGTAAATTTCTGCTTGGCCTAAGCACTTTTTTTTTTAATCGATCTTTATTGGAGTATAATTGCTTCACAATACTGAGTTAGTTTCTGCTGCACAACAAAGCGAATCAGCCATATGCATACACGTGTCCCCATGTCCCCTCCCAAGACCTTGAGCCTCCCTCCCACCCTCCCTATCCCACCCCCACCAGGTCATCACAAAGCATGGAGCCCATCTCCCTGTGCTATGCTGCTGCTTCCCACCAGCCAGCTATTTTACACTCGGTAATGTAGGTACGACAATGCTACTCTCACTTGGCCCCAGCTTCCCCCTCCCACCTCGTGTCATCAAGTCCATTCTCTATGTCTGCCTCTTTATTCCTGCCCTGCAACTAGGTTCATCAGTACCATTTTTTTTTAGATTCCGTATATATGTGTTAGCATACGGTATCTGTTTTTCTCTTTCTGACTTACTTCACTCTGTATGCCTAAACCCTTTTGAACAGGCATTCTCTCACCTGCCAGCAAAGAAGCCCTGGCAAATGTGTTTTGGAAATGTACTCTCTCACTTTACATTTTGGATCACTGTGCTGGGCGGGCAATTACCTCTCGTCCCCCTTTCCAGATGGGATATCTGAGGTCTGAGAGATGAAGCCACGTGCCCAGTGGGGCATGCTTAGGAAGCAGTGGAAGAGTTTTATCCTCTCCCGACATTTCTGCCTCATCCTGCTGACTGCATGGGGGTCAGAGGGTTGATATAGCAGTGAGGAAATTTGGCAAAAGCTTCTTAGTCAGGGGGTCACAGAGCAGGAGAAAGCATGGAATTTTGCCCCTAATTATGTCCTGTTTAACTTGGCCTTCCCTCTGGCCAACAAAGCTAAACTGTCAGCAGAGGTCTTGCCCTTGGGTAGCCATCAGGAATTCTGACTTCTAATTTGGGCTGATCACTTTGGACAAGTTGTCCAGCCTCCCTATTCTCATCTTCCCATTTATAATTCTGAGATAATAATAGCTTCCCAGTGGCCTTTTTTTGAACAGGGTTACATCATTTGTTCTCCTTAATTTGCTTTGTTTGGGTAGGCAGGAAATTATTTTCAGCCAGCAGCCAGTAATTACTAATCATACTGACAATCTGTAAAAAAAAAAGAACTGCCAAATGTATTTCAAGACTAGACCTCTATCTGCTAATGAAACATTCCCCTGGGAGTGGGTTTCAGCTGACGTTCAGCCACTACTTGGCTGTGATTGAACCAGAATAGAAAGAGCACTGGACTGTTAGGGAGCCCCAGGTGAGGCTGGGAGACCCTGAAGAAGTCATTTTACCTGAGTCTCCCATTGATTCTTCAACCATAAAATGAGGGAATTGGACTAAAAGACCTTAAGGGTCCTCTTCAGCAGAGCTGCTCTGACTCCACCTATAATAATCATTTAATAAAAGTAGTTCTCAGTCACCCTGGTCCCTCCCAATCTGCACCCTTCCTACTCACCCTCCAGAGAGCTACCAGTGTAAATCTAATTGTGCCACCCGCTGTGTGAAACTCCTCTGATAGCAGAGGAAGGGGCATGAAGATCATGGTGTGTCCATGCAAATGTATATTAAGCAGTCATTTAAAATAAAACATAAAGAGGAGCTTTCAATAACATGGGGAAATGAAGAGCTTAATTTAGGTGAGAAAGGCAGGATACAAAATTATGCAATAATATGTCAATAATTAAAAATGCAGAAGACAAAGATTAGAAGGAAATGTCACAAGATGTGAACAGTGGTTAATTGACTCAGCCTACTAAGTAAGTGCCAGAGCTAGGACTCGAACCCAGGTCGCTGAGGGGAAGAGTATGTGCACAAGTTGTTAGACAAGTAGCATGAATAATAAACATCCAGTACTTTGAAGAATTCAGACAGAACCATCGGAATTGTGACGTGGGCCGAGAGACCCTATTTAGAGAAATCCTCATGGCTATCTATCATGTACTCTACCATGGATTATGATCGAAGAAAGTAAGTGAATGTATTTTTTCCAGATCATTCACTTTATTCCTTTCCTTCAGCGAAATTTGTTTACACATTAAGAAGCCATGTTTTGTTCATCCTTTAGGCTCATCCTGTAAATATCTGTAGAAGCTAAGCAATAAATCTTTGGCAACTTAAGCAGTAAATCATTTTATTTGTTCCATGAGATTGTCATTAGAGGTACTAGTTTCTTTTTTTTTTTTTGAGGTACTAGGTTAAATAGCTAAATGACTTCATAATTCAGACAAAAATCCTCTCCTTTTTCTCTGGGCTGTATCACTGCCTTTGAAATTACACTATTTAAAAAAAAAAAAATAGGGCTTCCCTGGTGGCGCAGTGGTTGAGAGTCTGCCTGCCGATGCAGGGGACACGGGTTCGTGCCCCGGTCCGGGAAGATCCCACGTGCCGCGGAGCGGCTGGGTCCGTGAGCCGTGGCCGCTAAGCCTGTGCGTCTGGAGCCTCTGCTCCGCAACGGGAGAGGCCGCAACAGTGAGAGGCCTGCATACCACACACACACACACACACAAAAGTTCATTTATCCTGGTCTTAGCAATTCAGGAACCCCAAGATGTTCCAGCATGCCAAACCTAACAACCTCCTCTCCCACTAATTACCCAGGGTTTTCTGGACACGGTCCTAATTGTCACACTCACTGATTGCAGACATGTGCCCCTAGCTGAGGCTCACTTCCTGAATAACAGGAGGTAATATAAACTAGATAAGTATAGCCCCAAGAGGTAGGTAAAAATCACTGGATGTATTATTTTCTTAAATAAAAGGGTCAGCTTTAAACAAACAAAAACTACCCTGTTTCTAAATGATGGTGTACCAGGCCACTGTCACTAGGAAAACAATTCCACCTAAATGATTGAGAAGGAACAATTCATTCATGTTAACCAGTATTCCATGGGGCAAATCTCTCAAGACAGAGAAAACATGTAAGACAAGACATCAGGCAGTATTTTCATGGAAACAATGCTGTGCTTGGAATTGGGAGTCCAGGATTAAAATCCCAAGTCCTTATATTTCCTCCATGGGTTTTTTTTTTGGGAGTTCCCAAGCATGCTTAATCTTCATTATTGCCGTCCAAAAACACAGGGCTAAAAGATCTAGCACTCCAGAAAATAAGGGGAATATAAAATTAAACATAAACGGGAAAGAATCAACAGCTCTTCTTACATATATATATATATATATATATATATATATTTTATTTATTTATTTATTTATTTTTTCAAATATAGGGCTCATGAGAGCACCGTGTTACCTATCATTGTAGACTATTAGTGCTGAGAGAGACCTCAGGGCTCATGAGTCAGGAGGTTTTCAACCTGGAGCAATGCACCTCTAGGGGTTCCATAGATACACAGCCTTCAAATGTGAGATGGACGTCTGCAGTCTTTGCCATTCCAGTATGCATTGTCCCATCTCATGGAAACAATATCCTAACTTTGAGGGAGAAAACCACCCCCTTTCACTCTCCATGTGGTTCGAGTGGAGCCTGCCCTCGCCATGTTACAGTGACAGGCGTGTGGCCAGTACAGCATCCATCCCTCTATCCACAGGGAAAACATCAGACCTGGGCTGGACTTTTGACAGAACCATGAGAAAAAGTTGTGCCCTTTATATTGGGGTTGCTCAACTGCTGGACTGTCAGCCTGAGTTGCTGATGGACATATTTGCCATCATCTGGGGAGACCCTTCCTGAAAAGAAAGTCAACAACTCAAACAGCAGTGTCAAAAGACAGAAAGAGATTGGCTCCTAATGGCATCCCTTGGGCTCCTGGATCCAGCCAAGCCTAAAACTGAAGCTTCTCCAAAACTTTTGAGAACCACAGACCACGACATTGCCTTTTGGTGTATACCAGTTTCAGGTGGGTCCCTGAACCAAAAGAACCCTGACCAATACATGAGATTTCCTGAATTCCTTGAAATAGTATGCAAACTTTCTGTAAATATGCAGAGGTATATTTTCCTAGAGAGAGGATCAGTATTCATAATGAGTTCCTGAACTAAAAAGATTAAAACTGACCATTCACATTTTACAGCTGAGAAAGCAGAGACCCAAGTCACGAGTAACTTGCTTCACATCACACAACAAGTTGGTGACAGAACATAGACCAGAGTTCAGTTCTGCTGACTCATCATAACCCTACATCTTCCTCCCTACCAGTGGAGCCCACCTCTGACCACTCAGACTAATTAGGGAGCTGGTAACCATCACCATGTGCAGGCTTTCCCCTAGACCAAGTGAGTCAGATCATCTAGGGATGCAGATTTGAGCAGGTATTTTAAAAATCTCCCTGGAAGATTCTAATGTGCACTAAGGATGAGAAACTCCTGCCTTACAAAATGAAAACAATGAAGCATACACAACCCAATTTGTCCAATATTTATTAATAAACTTAAATAAATACCTTACTAACATAAGATTAAACATCTTCCTCTACTCATGCACTATGCTGGGTGTTAAGCTGCAAAATTGAAAAAGACATAGGTCTTGCCCTCAGAACCACTTCATTTCTCATGCAAAAGAAAGTAAAAACCATCCATCAAGGAAAGGGGGTGGAGCGCTGCTTTTCATCTGCAGCAGAATGGAATTCTTGGCAGCTCTGCCTTCAAGCTCTCAGCCACCTAACTCTTTCTTGGTCTCTCAAATTAAGTAAACAGTTCCTTTAGAAGATACAGTCAAGTGTTTGCATGTGTTTGAAACAGTTTCATTTAGGCAATGTAAGGCACCTGAGTATATTTACAAAAATTTCCTTTAAGGGTAGAGTTTTTCTGTGATCGAAGTTAAATTGCTATCAGCATAATATGCACTGTTATATCTATAAGATGTTTTATGTAAGCCTCGAGGTAACCACAAAGCAAAAACCAGAAGATTTTCATGTAGATTCACAAAATATAAAGAGAAAAGAATGAAAGCCTAACACCACAGAAAATCATCAGTTCACAAAGGAAGGCAGCAAGAAAGGAAGAAATGAACAAGGAAACTACAAAATAGCCAGAAAACAATTAATAAGATAGCATTAGTAGGCCCTTACCTATCAATAATTACTCTAAATGTAAATAGATTGACTTTTCCAATCAAAAAAGACACAGAGTGGATGGATGCATTAAAAAAAACAAAAAAACAAAAAACAGGACCTAGCTATATTCTGCCTACAAGAGACTTAGCTCAGCTTTAAGGACACACATAGGTTCAAAGTGAAGGGATGGAAAATAATATTTTATGCAAGTTGAAGTCAAAAAAGAGCAGGGATAGCTATGCTTATAGCAGACAAAACAGACTTTAAGCCAAAAACAGTAAAAAGAGACAAGTTTATTATGTAATGATAAAGGAGTCAGTTCATCAAGAAGATATAACAATCACAAATACATGTGCAGTCAACATCAAAGCACCTAAACATATTAAGCAAACACTAACATATCTGAGATCTAGACACTAAAAACTACAAGACTTTGATGAAAGAAATTGAAAAAGATACAAATAAATGGAATGTTACCCCCTATTTATAGATCAAATAGTTAATACTGTTAAAATACCCATGCTACCCAAAGCCACATATAGATTAATAGAACCCCTATGAAAATTCTAATGGCATTTTTCACAGAAGTAGAAAAAACAATCCTAAAATTTGCATGGAACTATAAAAGAGCTTGACTAGCCAAAGCAATTCTGAGAAAGAAGAGCAAAGCTGGAGGCATCACACTTCCTGATTTCAAACTATACTGCAAAGCTATTGTAATCAAAATAGTATGGTACTGGCCTATCAACAGACACATAGCCCAATGGAACCGAATATAGAGCCTAGAAGTAAACCCTCACATATATGGTCAACTAATGCTTGACACTAGAGCCAAGGATACTCATTAGGAAAAGGACAGGCCCTTCAATAAATGGTGCTGAAAAAAAACTGGAAAACCACATGCAGAATGAAATTGGACCTGCATCTTACACCACGTGCAAAAATTAACTCAAAAAGGCTTAAAGACTAAGAACTCAAATAGTAAAATCCTAGGAAAAAAATAAAAGAACAGGAAAAATTACTTGACATTGGTCTTTTTTGGATATGATACCAAAAGCACAAGTAACAAAAGCAAAAATTAATAAGTGGACTACATCAAACTGAAAAGCTTATTCACAGCACAAGAAACAATCAACATGGGCTTTCCTGGTGGCGCAGTGGTTAAGAATCCGCCCACCAGTGCAGGGGACACGGGTTCGAGCCCTGGTCTTGGAAGATTTCACATGCTGCAGAGCAACTAAGCCCGTGCGCTACAACTACTGAGCCTATGCTCTAGAGCCCACGAACCACAACTACTGAGCCCATGTGCCACAACTACTGAAGCCCATGTGCCTAAAGCCCATGCTCTGCAAGAGAAGCCACCGCAATGAGAAGCCCGCGCACCACAACGAAGAGTAGCCCCTGCTCACCACAACTAGAGAAAGCCCGCGTGCAGCAACAAAGACCCAATGCAGCCAAACATAAATAAATAAAAAATAATAATTAAAAAAAACAATCAACAAAATGAAAAGATAACCTACAGAATGGGAGCAAATATTTGCAAACCTTATATCTCCTAAGCAGTTAATATCCAAAGCATATAAAGAGCTCATACAACTCAATAGTAAACAAAAAAATACGGTTAAGAAATGGGCAGAGGAACTGAGCAGACATTTTTCCAAAGAAGACATAAAATGTCCAACAAGTACATGAAAAGGCGCTCATGTCACGAATCATCATGGAAATGCAAATCAAAACCACAATGAGATATCACCTCACACCTGTTAGAATGGCTATTATCAAAAAGAAAAAAGATAAATGTTGGTGAGGGTAGGGAGAAAAAGGAACACTTGTTCACTGTTAATGGGAATGTAAACTGGTATAGCCACTATGGAAAACAGTATGGAGGTCCCTCAAAAACTAAAAATAGAACTACCATATGATCCAGCAAGCCCACTTCTGGATGTATATCCACAGGAAGTGAAAACAGGTCCTTGAAGAGATATCCACATCCCTATGTTCATTGTAGCATTATTCACAATAGCCAAGATATGGAGACAACTTAAGCATCCATTGGTGGATAAACGGATCAAGAAGATGTGAGATACGTAACACATATATATATAGTTATAATTATATATTTATTATATATAGTTATACATATTATATATATTTATACCTACTATTTATACAGTTTTACACACACACACAAACACACATACAGTTGACCTTTGAATAACATGGGTTTGAACTATGCAAATCCACTTATACGCAGATTTTTGTTCAATAAATAGGTACAGTACCACACGATCCATGGTTGATTGAACCTGTGGATGCAGAACCATGGATACAGAGGGCGGGCTACGGGACTTGAGCATCCTCAGATTTGGCATACGTGGGGGCTCCTGGAACCAATCCCTCACGGATATGAATGAATGACTGGAAATACAGATATAGATATATAGCTATAGGTATAGATAAATGGAATATTATTCAGCCTCAAGAAGGGAGGAAGTCCTACCATTTGCGACAACACAGGAGAAACTAGAGGGCGTTATGCTAAGTCAGGCAGAGAAAGACAAAAACTGTATGATATCACTTTTATTTGGATTCTATAAAAGCCATACTCATAGAAACAGAAACTAGAGTGGTGGTTACCAAGCACTGGGGTGGGGAATGTTGGTCAAAGGGGTACAAACTTCTAGTTATAAGATGAATAAGTTCTGGGGAACTAATGTACAGCATGGTGATTATAGTTAATAATACTGTATTATATACTTGAAAGTTGCTCAGAGAATAGATTCTTAAATGTTCTCATCACAAAAAAGAAATGGTAATTATGTGCTGTGATGGTGGTGTCAGCTGACGCTAAGGGGAATAATCATTTTGCAACACATAAGGGTGTCAAATCAGGACATCAAATTACACAATGTTATATGTCAATTATATTTCAATAAAGCTGAAAAAATGTTAAGAATTTTAAAATTCTCTTCAAAGAATGTGATATACAAGTAAGTTTACCCCTTGTGCTTTATCTAAAGACACCTACTGACTTTCACTAGATTTAATTTTACATCACCCTCTGGGAATTGTCCCACCCTACCTCCACTCCATTCTTCTCCCATTATAGGGACTTTAACTCAATAAGCATGTACTAATCAGCTCTCTCTTAGTCAGCTAAATCTTCCATAATAGAGTACCATAGACTGAGTGGTATAGACAACAGCCATCCCTTTTCTCGCAGTTCTGGGGATTGGAAGTCCAAGTTCCTGGTGAGAGCCATCTTCCTGGCTTTCAGAGAGTCACCTTCCTGCAGTGTTCTCAAATGGTGTGAGGTGGGGCAGGGAACAAGGGAGAGAGGAGATGGAGGGGGGATGCAGGTGGGAAAGAGTGTCCTGGTGACTTTTCTTAGAAGGACACTCATCCTATCAGGTCAGGGGCCCACCCTTATGACCTCATTTAACCTTTATTACTTCCTTAAAGTCCCCGTGTTCAAATACAGCCATCCTGGGTGTTAGGACTTCAGCATATGAATTTGAGAGGGGACACAAACATTCAGTGCATAACAAGCTCCATGACCCAAGCTCTATGTGAGTGTCTAAGGCTGGAAAGGATGAAAAACAATATCAAAAAGAAAAAAACACAATCGAAAAATGGACAGAAGACCTGAATAGACATTTTCCCAAAGAATTCATGCAGATGGCCAACAGGCACATGAAAAGATGCTCAACATTACTAATTATCAGGGAAGTGCAAACCAAAACCACAATGAGATATCACCTCACACTTGTCAGAATGACCACGATCAAAAGGACCACAAATAACAAGTGTTGGTGAGGATGTGGAGAAAAGGGAACCCTAGTGCATTGTTGGTGAGAATGTAAGTTGGTTCAGCCACTAAGGAAAACAGTGTGCAGCTTCCTCAAAGAAACAAAAATAGAACTACCATATCATCTAGCAATTCCACTCCTAGGTATACATCAGAAGAAAATGAAAACACTAATTCAAAAGGGTACATGCACCCCATGTTCATAGCAACAATGTTACAATACCTAAAATATGGAAACAACCTAGGTGTCTGTCAACAAATGAATGGATAAAGAATATGTGATATACATATATGAATATTATTCAACCATAAAAATGAATGAAATTTTGCCATTTGCAACAATATGAAGGGACTTTGGGGGTATTAGGCTAAGCGAGATAAGTCAGACTGAGAAAGACAAACACTGTAGGTTATCATTCATATGTGGAATCTAAAACATAAAACAAACTAGTGACTATAACAAAACAGAAACATGGAGGGTGGTGGTGTGATGAATTGGGAGATTGGGATTGACATGTATACACTAATATGTATAAAATGGATAACTAATAAGAACCTGCTGTATAAAAAAATAAATAAAATAAAATTCAAAAAAAAAGAAAGAAACAGACTCACAGATATAATGAGCAAATTAATGGCTACCAGTGGAGACAGGGAAGGGAGGAGGGGCAAGATAGGGGTTGGGGATTAAGAGACACAAACTACTATGTATAAAATAAATAAGATACAAGGATATATCATACAGCACAGGGAATATAGCCAATATTTTATACTAACTTTAAATGGAATATAACCTATAAAAATTTTGAATCACTATATTGTACACATGAAACTAGTATAATATATCAACTATACCTCAATTTAAAAAAGAAAAAGGAAAAAGCACAGTTACTGCCCTCAAGGTGGTAATGGTCAAATGAGGAGGGATCAATAAATACACATTTATTTCTAATGAAAGCAAACTGTGATAAATATTATAATTATAGTTATATCCCTACTTATTAAGTGTCTACCACATTCCAGGTACCATGCTGAACATTGTACATGCCTAATGGCATTCAGTCCTCACAGCAGCTGTTGATGACCTGCATTCCACAGGTAAGGAAACAGATTTGGACAAGTCTAGTCATTGGCCAACCCTCAGCTAGTTAGCGGCAGAGCCAGGATTGGCCCTGGGTTCTGTTAGCTCCAAACATGTAGTATCCCTGGCTGGAGTAAGGAAAGTGTCAGGAACCAGGAAAGCCAGGTTCATTCCTGGAGCCACATTTCTACTCACTAGCAATAAAAGGGGGGAAATCGAGAAACAAGATTCCTGCTCTTAAGGAGGTCAAGCCTAGAGGGGGAAGTCAAATGGCAATTTTAGAAAGTGTTAACTGCTTTAAATAAAAGAATTGAGGGACTTCCCTGGTGGCACAGTGGTTAAGAATCTGCCTGCTGATGCAGGGGACATGGGTTCGAGCCCTGGTCCGGGAAGATCCCACATGCCGCGGAGCAACTAAGCCTGTGCGCCACAGCTACTGAGCTTGTTCTCTAGAGTCCGTGAGCCACAACTACTGAGCCCTCGTGCTGCAACTACTGAAGCCCATGTGCCTAGAGCCCATGCTCTGCAACAAGAGAAGCCAGCGCAATGAGAGGCCCCCGCACCACAACAAAGAGTAGCCCCTGCTCGCCGCAACTAGAGAACGCCTGCATGCAGAAATGAAGACCCAATGCAGCCAAAAATTAAAATTAATATTTTAAAAAAGAATTGATACCATAGAACATAGTACTAGGGAAAGCATAAGACATAGAATCCAGAGAAAGTGTTTTATTTCAAAATTGGCCCAGGTGGACAAAATTCAGACAAGGGTTGTAGAAATTGGGAGGCGGGTGTCGCTGATAGTACTGACACCTCACACTTGCAACCTTTTCCAGAGGCTCACCATTGGACACTTTAGAGTCCCCTTACCTGGAGATGCACCACAGACAAGGATAAAAGATGCCCCACCCACTCAACCCAAATGTAGACATTGTGCAACCCAAGCTGGGCCAGCACTTCCGTTGAACATGCTTCCTCCCGTTGCATTTAATAAAGCCGCACGTGAGATGAAGTGACACCACCTAAGCTATAATATGTGCTGGGAATTGGAATGGAGTTACAAATGTAGTATTTCTGGGGCCCCTGAATGTCTGAATCCTGCCCTGCCAATCACCCCTCCCCACTGTAGAGGTCCCAATAGATCTACAAGAAAGAGTGGCCACAAAGGAAATAAAATACCTTTCTGTTATTAGCTGGGCCAGCACCCAGCACCTGAACTCAGCATTCCCTGTTAAAGAGGAATTAAAACAAAAACATGTTAGACCACAGACTAAGTGTAGCCTCTTCCTCCCCAAAAATCCACATCCAAATTTTGACTTCTCCCACTGTCTCTTCCACATCTACGGAGCAAAAACGTGGGACAGGCACTATGTTCAACGTGGCGTAATTAATACTGGTTTTCTAAATGGAAGTAATAAAGTTTATGAATGAAGCTGCTTGCCAGTCTTTTCTATTTGGTGCAGCTGTGTTGTCTGATACAGTAGCTATTAGCTACATGGGGATATTTATATTTAACATTAAATTAATTAAAATTAGATAAAAATTCAACTCTTCAGTCACACTAGCCACATTTCAAGTGCTCAACAGGGACTTCCCTGGTGGGGCAGTGGTTAAGAATCCGCCTGCCAATGCAGGGGACACGGGTTCGAGCCCTGGTCCGGGAAGATCCCACATGCCGCGGAACAACTAAGCCCGTGCACCACAACTACTGAGCCTGCGCTCTAGAGCCCGCGAGCCACAGCTACTGAAGCCCGCGCGCCTAGAGCCCATGCTCCACGAGGAGAGAAGCCACTGCGATGAGAAGCCCCATGCACCGTAACGAAGAATAGCCCCTGTTCACCGCAATTAGAGAAAGCCTGCGTGCAGCAATGAAGACCCAACGCAGCCAAAAATAAAATAACATTAAATAAATAAACAAAAAATAGCCAGGCACAAATGGCTGCCACATTGGACAGTGTGGATGTACAACATGCCTATCACTGCAGAAAGGTCCACTACACAATGTTGACCATGCAGGAAACAAGAGGACAAGAGACAGAAGAATGCCCTTAGGCAGGGCTCAGTTTATCTAACCAGCCCCTGGGGGAAAAAAGGAAGTCAGAAAGAGAGACGTGAAAACCAGTCTATCACCTTCAACACACCGTGAACCCCCCAGCGATGGGCCCAGCCTAATCCGTGTTTCAGACTCTGACCAACAAACTCACATCACCCCCTCAAGGAGAAACACAGATGAGACAGCAAGGGAAAGGGTCCTCTCTGCTTTCAAGATGGGTATGGGAGGCTTCTATCAACCAAAAAAAATCAAATTTAAAAAAATGTGGTCTACAGCCTGGAGTAAGTCCACCTGCCATCCAGAATAAGTATGGAATCCCAGAGAAGGACTGATGGACCCAGTTAGGGTCAGGTGCCCCCCCTTGGATCAGTCACTCTAGCAGAGTTTGTAAGAACACGGCAGCCAAAGAGGTGGCTTTGTGATTGGAGCATGACTGCTACTGAGACACGCAGACAGAAAGGCAGGGGTCCACCGCACTGAGGACATAGCCCTCATTTCACTTCTCACTTCGTTTAGCCAATCCTGACTTGCTTCTTCCTGGTCTTGAGATTTTCGAGGGTAAGGAGCCCGTTTCCTCTGCTATGCCCAGCACAGCACCTGCCTCACAGTTGCCTCTTCTTCTCAATAAATATTTAACTGAATGATGGAATTTATTGAGCCCTGTCTTGGACCAGGGACAGTGCTATGTGCTCTATATGTATTAACTCATTTAAGAATTACAGTAACGCTATGTGATGGATTTTATTCACCCTGTTTTTTAGTTGAAAAGAACTGAGTCTCATCAAGTAACCTGCTCAACATCACACAACCAGTAAGTGATGGATGTGGAATTCAAACACCCTTCTATAGGACTTCTCATGATGCTAAATATTTAAATTAGTGAGCGAATGTTAGCATAACTGACTTGATTAAATACCAAAAACTACTCACAGAATGATTGTTTTAAATTGTACCCTACTAAAAATCAGATACGTATGAGGCCACGTTCAAGAGGACTTCTGAGTATGAAAATTGATGTCTGTTTTCTGTAAACGCAAACCCACATTCACACCGGATTTTAGGAGCAAAAACGTGGGCTGGCACTATGTTAGACACAGCTTAATTAATAATGATATTCTGAATGGAAACAATGAAATTATAAATGAAGTTGCCTGCCAGCCTTTTCTCCTTGGCACAGGCATCTATTCTTAGGCCCTTACCCATCTGCATTATATAGTTGACCTCTGAATGTCAGTGACTTACTGTCTATAATTGATGTACAATTAGCATCCAGGGTGCTCTGTAGCTTACATTTCTCTGCTCAAGCCAGTAGCTAAAGAGTAAAAGCTAATTCTAACTTCCTCAGTTTCTTAGTTTCTAACCCAAATACTCTGAGTACTGCCTTCTCCCAACACTCTTCAACAAGCGATCTAAAATCTAGGCTGCTCACTAGTCCTAGAGCAGATCTTTCACATTTCTTCCTCTACAACTTTGCTCATACTGTTCCAGCAGTGGTATTGCTTTCTCACCTCACCTAGGACTCTCTTAGCCCTTTGTTTTCTTCAAGGACCAATGAAACCCATACAAAGTGAATATGAGTAGTTTAAATATTCCTCTGCTACCACTGTCCTAGGAGACGTTTAATATTTGACATAGGAAGTGCCAAGGTGCTGCAAATTGGGAGCTCCGTGTTCAACCTGAGCTTTGTACCAGTCCGTGTTTGCTGTGTAACAAATATGAACAAAAATCTCTGCACCATATGACAGTACGCTTACACATCTACAGGCATTTGGAGTTCTGTTGATCTAGGCAGAGCTTCTTCAGGTTTAGCCCCAAGCGCAAGTTGAGTCCAGGTGTGCTCCCCGTGTTCTTCATCCTCCTTCATGTAGGCACTTCCTAAGGCACGTTATTCTCATGGTAAAAGGCAGGAGCACTAGTAAGCCCAACCACCTAAGCATAGTTCAAGCTTCTGTTCACAACACATCTGTTAACATCCTATTTGCCAAAGCTAATCACGTGGCAAGGTCAAAGTCAGGGAGTAGAGACAGTACTTTCCTCTCGTGGGGGTAGAGGGAAGGGAGTGAATATTGCTGCACAATAAATAATCGCTATAGACACTAATGCATTTAAAATATCCCTTTTGCCATAGCAGCCTGCAGAATGCAAATAAAGAGGCGGAAAACATGCCTAGAGCATTCAGATGACACAGAAACAGAGGAGAGCTGCAGTGCACAGAGCCTCTCCTCAGGTAACGAGTAAAGAAGACGGAGCACTTCGGAGGGCATGGGGGAGGCAATAACATCTTCTCAGTGAGAATGTGTTATTGTGGAATTCCCTGGTGGTCCAGTGGTTAGGACTCAGTGCTTTCACTGCCATGGCCCAGGTTCAATCTTTGGTTGGGGAACCAAGATCCCACAAGCCATGGAGTGCAGCCAAAAATAAATAAAGAATGTGTTATTGGCAGGGACTCGGAGGGAACTCCGCTCTGGTGTCATCATACACAGTTGATGGGGACATGAGCTGATGGAAACATTATATAGGGAAATTTGTCAGTATATCTCACAGTTAGTGAATGCACACACCCTTTGCATTCCTAAACCTAGAGCTAACCCTACAAGGTACGCACAGATTATACTCATTTGTTTTTTATAGCAAAAAAAAAATTAATAACAATAAACAAGAGCAGAAAAGAAAGAGTGAAAACAAATGGAGTATCCATCTCTAAAGGTCTGGTTAAGTAAGTTATGGTACATCCATACGGAATGTAATAAAGCCGTTAAAAAGAATAAGCTAAATCTATACATGCTAATTCATTCATTAAAAAAAAAAGATTGTGTGTCTACTACATGCCAAATCCTGTTCTTGGCACTGGAGACACAGCAGAAAATGAGCAGGGTCTCTCTTCTCAAGCAGAAAGAGTGGTGGGAGACAATTAATAAGCCAACAAGTAAATAAGATAATCTCAGGAAGTGATAAATACTATGTGAAAATACAGCAGGATGATGTGCTAAAGGGAGCCTGGGAGAGAGAACACCTTTGAGGGGTGTCTGTGGAATGCCTCTCTGAGCAAGTGATGTCTGAGCTGAGACCTGAAGGACAGGGGGCCAAACCTTTCTTGAAGAACATGAAGATCTAGGAGGTGAACACTCTAGGGAGAGGAAACAGCAAGGGCAAAGGCCGTGAGGTGGGAATGAGTTTGGTTTATTCAAGGAAAGGACCAAATGCCAACATCATTAGAACAGAGTAAGTGGGGAGAACAGTGGTACAAGATGAGGTTGGAGAAATACTAGGAGACCTGCCTTTCTTCTGTCCTACACATTATATTTTTGTCCCCAGTTTCTCCATCTATAAAATTGTAAAATGGAGTTGCTAATCAGTGACAGCTTTTTTTTTTTTTTTTTTTTTTTTTGGCTGCATTGGGCTTTCTGCATGAGGGCTGCATGAGGGCATTGCTGCATGAGGGCTTTCTCTAGTTATGATGAGCTGTGGCTACTCTTCGTCACAGTGTGCGGGCTTCTCACCGTGGTGGCTTCTCTTGTTGCAGAGCACGGGCTCTAGGTGCTCGGGATTCAGTAGTTGTGACACACAGGCTCAGTAGTTGTGGCTCACGGGCTCTAGAGTGCAGGCTCAGTAGCTGTGGCGCACGAGTTTACTTGCTCCATGGCATGTGGGATCTTCCCAGACCAGGGCTCAAACCCGTGTCCCCTGCCTACATTGGCAGGAGGATTCTTAACCACTGTGCCACCAGGGAAGTCCTCATTGACAGCTTTTATCTGCTAGGGTCTCCGCAAGAAGTCTGTGCAGAACGCAGGATAGGCGTTAACATTCCCCACTTTACAGGTGAGGAAACCAAGACTCAAAAAATGACCTTGCCCCAAATCACACATTTTGATCAACAGAATCAGGACTCAAATTCACCTCTCCCGATTGTTATCCCAGTGCCCTTTCCATTACATTATAACCTCCTTCACCTCATTTGTGTATTCCAGTAATAGCAACCACAAATTTTGAGACAAGTCTTTATAACCTCCAATTCTTTTTTTTTTTTTTTTTTTGCGGTACACAGGCCTCTCACTGTTGTGGCCTCTCCCATCGCGGAGCACAGGCTTGGGACGCGCAGGCTCAGCGGCCATGGCTCACGGGCCCAGCCGCTCCGCGGCATGTGGGATCCTCCCGGACCGGGACACGAACCCGTGTCCCCTGCATCGGCAGGCAGACTCTCAACCACTGCGCCACCAGGGAAGCCCCCTCCAATTCCTTTTAAGAGAGATTTAGCCCCAGTGTTGTAGATAAATTGAGTTTTCCAGCTGCAGCATGGAGCCACCCAAGGGTTCATGAGTTTTATTTTCAATATAGTTTGCTGTTTACATATTTATCTCTCCTACCAAAGTGTGAGATGTCAACATGCTGGAATGATCCATGCTATAGAACGTCGGTAGGCAGAGAAGTTGTGGATGAAAGATAGGGTGAGGGGCAAAAACCGTGCCCATGTTACACATTGAAGGTCACCCAGCTTGTAAATTATGAGACCAGGATTTGAGCTAATATGTATCCAAGTCAAAGTGGGTGCTCTTGGGACTTCCCTGGTGGTCCAGTAGTTAAGACTCTGAGCTTCCAGTGCAGGGGGCACGGGTTCGATCCCTGGTCAGGGAACTAAGATCTCACATGTGTGGTGCATTCACAAAAAAAAAAAAAAAAAAAAGTGGGTGCTCTTTCCAATAATTGGGACCATGTGTGCGAAGGATCAAGCAGGGGCCTGACATGTGGTAATAGCTCAATTAACTGTAGCAGCTATTACTGTATCACATGTGTTCTTAGAAGGCGCTCTCCCTAGTCAGCAGTCATCCCGTCTAACGATGGCAAAGCCTCCACCCAGAGATGCTCGAGATTTAAAACATCACGTTGTGGGGGCTTCCCTGGGGGCGCAGTGGTTGAGAGTCCGCCTGCCGATGCAGGGGACGTGGGCTCGTGCCCCGGTCCGGGAAGATCCCACATGCCGCGGAGCGGCTGGGCCCGTGAGCCATGGCCGCTGAGCCTGCGCGTCCGGAGCCTGTGCTCCGCAACGGGAGAGGCCGCAACAGTGAGAGGCCCGCGTACCACAAAAAAAAAAAAAAGATTACGTTGTGAGGACACCAGATGATTCCCGTGTCATGAATCTTCCCTCCGTAATTCACACAAAAGCCTGACAGTCTCGCTTCATTTCTCAGAACAGAATCTGCTGGGGACTGAAAGATTAATCAGACTTCATTAATTCCGCAAAATAAACCATGGCATGTTTACCCACGCGCTCAGAGGCGTTATCATAAATCACCAGACTTAAAGCTCACCTGTCTGAGCAGAGGCTTGGCCTGCACTCGGGCCCTGGGAGCAGAAGGTCATGGCATCAGTGGCTTTTCCCAGTGGCTTCATGTCTTCCTGAGCTTTCATGTGACCAGCAGGACTGCTGCATGGTGCTCCAGTTTGATCATTAACAGAGTCATGACCATTCGCCCAGCAGTTGAGAAGGGGCTCTAGAGCTGTGTGTATTTTAGCTCAGAATAAGTAAAGAGACTAAACTACACTGAGAGGAGATTAGGAGTTTGAGAGGCAGTGATTTGTTTTTTCAAGCCATAGCTTCATAAGGCCAAAGTCTGAATAGGCCTTCCAGATCCGGAAAGGATTAGTAATGTGTCCAAGGTCACACAAGCCATTAACGGCAGATCTGGACCCAGAGCTCAGGACTCCTGATTCTCAGTCTGGCTCTCTTTCCACTTCAATGCATATGCCTACAGGCTTGGGGGAGATTAGAATACATTCCAAAATATTTACTCCCTCCTGGGACAAGCGTACTGCATACCTTGGTCTTCCGCACATGACTTTCTTTGGCCTTCGAATAGAAGCAGACCTACTGCAAGCAGGGGTGGGAATGTGCTTGAGGGGTGGGTCATGAGACCCTCACAAGCTCATGGGTCCAAGGAAGATGAGAGACTTGTGGGGGCAGACCTTGCCCCAGCTTAGAGGCACCCAGTCGTTCCCAGCCTAGATCAGCCAGTCCCCAGATGATGCACAGACACAGGAGGGAAATGGATGCCTATCCCTGAGATTCTTTTGTGGTTGCATATTATGCAATATGGCTGATTCAAGGCTCATCCTGCAAACAAATGCATTATTCCTGTGATGCAGAATGATGCATTAGAAGGATCCTGAACTTTGACAGAATTCATTTGAATCTTTTCTTTTTTAAGACTTTTTTGATGTGGACCATTTTTAAAGTCTTTATTGAATTTGTTACAATGTTGCTTCTGCTTTTTGTGTTTTGGTTTTTTGGCCAGGAGGCATGTAGGATCTTAGTTCCCCAACCAGGGATTGAACCCACACCCTTTGCACTGGAAGGTGAAATTTTAACCACTGGACCACCAGGGAAGACCCTCAGAGATTTTTAATGATTTTCCTGAGGTCCCAAAGTAACTAAATGCACAAACCAAGATTCAAAGGAGGGACTTCCCCGGCAGTCCAGTGGTTAAGACTTCACCTTCCAATGCAGGGGGTGTGGGTTTGATCCCTGGTCTGCTCGGGGAGCTACGATCCCACGTGCCTCGTGGTCAAAAAACCAAAACATAAAAAACAGAAGCGGGTTTCCCTGGTGGTGAAGTGGTTGAGAGTCCGCCTGCCGATGCAGGGGATGCGGGTTCATGCCCCGGTCTGGGAGGATCCCACATGCCGCAGAGTGGCTGGGCCCGTGAGCCATGGCCGCTGAGCCTGCACGTCCGGAGCCTGTGCTCTGCAATGGGAGAGGCCACAACAGTGAGAGACCCGCGTACTGCAAAAAAAAAAAAGCAACATTGTAACAAATTCAATAAAGAATTTAAAAATGGTCCACATCAAAAAAAAAAAGTCTTTAAAAAAAAAAACACAAAAACTCTCTGAACCCAAAGCAATCTACAGATTCAATGCAATCCCTATCAAACTACCACCGGCATTTTTCACAGAACTAGAACAAACAATTTCACAATTTGTATGGAAACACAAAAGACCCCGAATAGCCAAAGCAATCTTGAGAACGACAAACGGAGCTGGAGGAATCAGGCTCCCTGACTTCAGACTATACTACAAAGCTACAGTAATCAAGACAGTATGGTACTGGCACAAAAACAGAAAGATAGATCAATGGAACAGGCTAGAAAGCCCAGAGATAAACCCACGCACATATGGTCACCTTATCTTTGATAAAGGAGGCAGGGATGTACAGTGGAGAAAGGACAGCCTATTCAATAAGTGGTGCTGGGAAAACTGGACAGCTACATGTAAAAGTATGAGATTAGATTACTCCCTAACACCATACACAAAAATAAGCTCAAAATGGATTAAAGACCTAAATGTAAGGCCAGAAACTATCAAACTCTTAGAGGAAAACATAGGCAGAACACTCTATGACATAAATCACAGCAAGATCCTTTTTGACCCACCTCCTAGAGAAATGGAAATAAAAACAAAAATAAACAAATGGGACCTAATGAAACTTCAAAGCTTTTGCACAGCAAAGGAAACCATAAACAAGACCAAAAGACAACCCTCAGAATGGGAGAAAATATTTGCAAATGAAGCAACTGACAAAGGATTAATTTCCAAAATTTACAAGCAGCTCATACAGCTCAATAACAAAAAAAACAAACAACCCAATCCAAAAATGGGCAGAAGACATAAATAGACATTTCTCCAAAGAAGATATACAGACTGACAACAAACACATGAAAGAATGCTCAACATCATTAATCATTAGAGAAATGCAAATCAAAACTACAATGAGATATCATCTCATACCAGTCAGAATGGCCATCATCAAAAAATCTAGAAACAATAAATGCTGGAGAGGGTGTGAAGAAAAGGGAACCCTCTTGCACTGTTGGTGGGAATGTAAATTGATACAGCCACTATGGAGAACAGTATGGAGGTTCCTTAAAAAACTACAAATAGAACTACCATATGACCCAGCAATCCCACTACTGGGCATATACCCTGAGAAAACCATAATTCAAAAAGAGTCATGTACCAAAATGTTCACTGCAGCTCTATTTACCATAACCCGGAGATGGAAACAACCTAAGTGCCCATCATCGGATGAATGGATAAAGAAGATGTGGCACATATATACAATGGAATATTACTCAGCCATAAAAAGAAATGAAATTGAGCTATTTGTAATGAGGTGGATAGACCTAGAGTCTGTCATACAGAGTGAAGTAAGTCAGAAAGAGAAAGACAAATACCGTATGCTAACACATATATATGAAATTTAAGAAAAAAAAATGTCATGAAGGGCTTCCCTGGTGGCGCAGTGGTTGAGAATCTGCCTGCTAATGCAGGGGACAAGGGTTCAAGCCCTGGTCTGGGAGGATCCCACATGCCGTGGAGCAACTAGGCCCGTGAGCCACAACTACTGAGCCTGCGCATCTGGAGCCTGTGCTCTGCAACAAGAGAGGCCGCGATAGTGAGAGGCCCGCGCACCGTGATGAAGAGTGGCCCCCGCTTGCCACAACTAGAGAAAGCCCTCGCACAGAAACGAAGACCCAACACAGCCAAAAGTAAATAAATAAATAAAATTTAAAAAAAAATGTCATGAAGAACCTAGGGGTAAGACAGGAATAAAGACACAGACCTACTAGAGAATGGACTTGAGGATATGGGGCGGGGTAAGGGTGAGCTGTGACAAAGCTAGAGAGAGGCATGGACATATATACACTACAAAACGTAAGGCAGATAGCTAGTGGGAAGCAGCCGCATAGCACAAGGAGATCAGCTCAGTGCTTTGTGACCACCTGGATGGGTGGGATAGGGAGGGTGGGAGGGAGGGAGAAGCAAGAGGGAAGAGATATGGGAACATATGTATATGTATAACTGATTCACTTTGTTATAAAGCAGAAACTAACACACCATTTTAAAGCAATTATACCCCAATAAAGATGTTAAAAAAAAAAGAAAGAAACTGGCCCATGTACCCTTTGGACAATACAGCTTTCCTCAAGGCAAGCTAGAGCCACCAGGCTTTTTGGTCTAAGGAGTTTTGTGTACATTAAAAAAAAAAAAAAAAAAACTCTCTGAGACTCGATTTCCTGAACTCTAAAATTAAAGTAATAATACTTACCTATAAGGAGATGCTATGGACTGAATTTTTACCCTCAAAATTCATATACTGAAGCCCTAAACCACTGCTCACCAACACAGTGCCTATATATGGAGATCGGGCCTACAAGGAGGTAATCAAGGTTAAATGAGGTCATAAGGGTAGGGCCCTGATGTGATAGGATTAGTGTCCTTATAAGAAGAGATACCAAATACCAAAGCACAATCTATCTCCTCTTTCCCTTTCTCTCACAGTCTGCAAGCCAGGATGAGATTCTCACCTGCAACCAAATGTTGTTGTTTAAGCCACCCAGTCCATAGTGTTTTGTTACAGTAGCCTGAACAGATAAACAAGAGGATGATCAGATCTAGAAATTCAGAATTTAAAGTTAACTGCCTAGCACATAGTCGGATTCAGATCACAAACCTCTAGCTGGAGAGTTGGGGGAAGAGATTGAATGTGACTACATTGAAAAATCAGTAATGTCAGAAATGCATTCTCCTCTAATGTTGTCATAAAACCCTGATTTTTATCTGGGTACATGGCACCCAACATAAAAGCTGTATTTCCTAGATTTTTTTGCAACTAGTGATGCTGAAAGCTCAGCCTCTATGCACGGGTGCCGGATCAAATCTCAGAAAGAAGAGTTTGGGGTGAAGTAGAAAAGGATAGCTTTATTGCTTTGCCAGCCAAAGGGGGACACAGCAGGTTCCTGTCTCAAAAAACTATGTGTCCCAACCCAGGAGGATTTGATGAGTTTTATAAGAATACTTCAAGGGTGGGGTTGCTGACAACATGAGGGTGTATGCAGGGTCTCAGGTGGTTGGTCTCCTAATCTTGATGAGCTTCTCTGGTCCCTTTAATCTCGCCTCAGGTGGTCTCTTGGCTGCTCCTCCCTTGATTAGCAACTGTTTGAATAGCCCTTTGGAACTCAAGGAAGGTCATGGAGGCAGGAGTCTGGCCTACAAGATACGCGGGCCAAAAACAAAGCTTCCGTGCCCAGGAGCCCAAAGTTACCCACCCTCCCACTGATTTCACTAGTGTGATTTAACTATATGACTAAGTGCTTCTCAAGAAGATATAAGTGGAAGTGCCATGGACAACTTCTGGAACATGTCCTTAAAAAGAGGGGACATCCTCATTCTTACTGACTTGAATGTGGACACAATGGCTGGAGCTCAAGCAACCATTTTGGAATAGGAAACCGCGTGCCTGTACAGCAGAAAGGAGACAGAAGAAGCCTAGGTTCTGACACCATAGTACCAGCCCTGGACCACGTGCCTATGAATTTCTTTAACATAAGAGAATATAAACCACTAACTTGATTAAGCCACTATTTAGGGCAGCCCTATTCAGCACTCTCTCTCTGCAAATCCTCAGTCCCCACTACAGAGCTGCTCTGAGGCCCAGGAATCTGTGTTTCAACAAGCTCTCCAGGTGATTCACATACTCAGTAAGCTTGAGAGGCACTGATTTAGAGTTTTCCACCACATATGCCTAACCTGATAACTGATAGAGTAGTCCTAAATTGCAGGTTCTGTCAAGGACTTGGTGAAAGCTTAAAAGGCAGATGACATAAAGCCAGGAGAGATGGTGAAGGCAATAACGGGCAATGTCAAGCTTTAAAATGATTTTGACGGAGTGGAACGCTGGACCAAAGCCAAGAAGATGAATGTAATAGGGATATAAAAAAAGCAAATCTAAACATTCTTTTTTTATTGAAGGAAATAGAAAATGTTCTATCTTTGACTTCGTAAATTAGAAAGAAGAAACGTAAAATTACATATTTTAAAATACAGCAGGGGCTTCCCTGGTGGGGCAGTGGTTAAGAATCTGCCTGCCGATGCAGGGGACACGGGTTCGAGCCCTGGTCTGGGAAGATCCCACATGCCGCGGAGCAACTAAGCCTGTGAGCCACAACTACTGAGCCTGCGCATCTGGAGCCTGTGCTCCGCAACGGGAGAGGCCACAACAGTGACAGGCCCGCGCACCGCGATGAAGAGTGGCCCCAGCTCGCCGCAACTGGAGAAAGCCCTCGCACAGAAACGAAGACCCAACACAGCCAAAAGTAAATAATTAATTAATTTTTAAAAATACAGCAAATAATGCTATAAATCAATGCCAATTATGGCTAGTGAAAGGAACAAGGGAAGGAAAGACCATCCAGAGAGGGAATGAGAACAAAATCCGACATAATGAGGAGATACAGTCAAGGACAGACAGGAAGAGAATTGGGGCCCAAGTTCAGCATCACTTTTAGATGCTCAGATGATCTTCGCAGCTGGAGGTAATCATGATAATGCATCAGATTATATTAAAACTTACTATGCGCCAGGCACTGTATTGTGTGAATTGTGCAAATGTATCCTCTCAGGAACTCTATGAGATAAGATCTATTATTATCATTGTTTCTCTGATGCAGGAACTGAAGCACAGAGAGGCTGAGTGATTTGCCAGTGGCCACACAGCTAGCACAATGCAGAAGCAGGATAGGAACCCAGGTGACTAGATTTTGGGGCTGTGACCCTCAGCCCCCCCGGTGTACTCTACCCTTTGGTGCTGCCCCACTCTCATTACTGATCAGTTTCTATCCATTGATAGCCTGGCATAAAAATAAGGAAATCCATTACCTCCTGTAACTGTAAACCCAGAGATTGAATGAGGATCCAGATGCAGTATGGTTATCAGCTCAAAGATGGCATCACAGATGCAAGCTGTTTCCATTCCTCTGTGCTACTGTCCTCAGCATCTGGGTTCATTCTAAGGCTGGTTCCCCTCATAGCTCCAAGATGGCAGCCAACAGTCCTGAAGCTTTGTGCTTTCTTTTTCGTGGCCAGCAAGAGAGAGAAGTCTTCACCCCAAGCATGGAATATACTGGAATATATACACTTTAATTCAGTTTATTGTACCAATGAAGGCAAATGACCGTCCTTAGACAACAGAGGTCATCAGTGGGAATGCTACACATTGACTGGGATAGATAACTCCCTGCAGTCAGAGATAGGCTCACCAAATCAGCGCTCTGCATTACCCAGGAGCTCTGCTCTTAGTTTTTGTGATTCTCTCTTTTCTTTTCTAAAGCAAATCAAGTTTGTTTGTTTCAATTCTGGCAAAATAATAAATACTGAGAAAATCATAAAATATTCATTAGAAAGCACCTTGGGTATAAAACAATACACCCCTCTTTCCAGCCCTTCAACAGCCTTCCTGTTCGTCAGAGGCATCATAGGAGAAGGTGCTTTGGGGCAATAACCCTCCTGCTTTCCTTTGACAGGTAAAATCATATTCTGTCAGGAGGGGCCAGCATGAGGTAGTGGTGGTAGCAGGTACTTTTGGAGGAGACCTGTCCAGTATATACTGAATGTCTAGACACCAAGAATGATGTCTCATGCTTTATTATTTAGTTATGTTCATCATTACAAGGAGACGATATTATCCCCATTTTATAGATGAGAGAACCACGGCCCAGAATTTTTTTGTGTGCAATTTGCTCAGTGCCATTCAGCTTGTCAAGTGGCAGAGGTAGATTTCAAACTCAACTCTATATGATTCTATAACCCAAGTTCTTTCCATTCTACCACACAGACCCAATACAGGATCATTTTCATTTGCTGAAATTATTAGCATTGAATCTTTTAACTGAGATTTCTTGGCTACTTCTTACCTGCTCTCTGGCCCGTGTTAGTCGAAAGAACTAGTCTACCTTGCTAAATGTTTTATGTATACAATCTCAGTTTATCCTGCCAACAACCCAGTAATGCAGTTTATTAGGGAGAATGCTCTTAGCTGCAAGTAGTAGACTCCAAAATCAAACGTCATGTGCCTATGGCCACATCCCCAATTCTTTTCTAGTTATGGTTCTCTCTAGACTTAATTGCAGGTATTTTGAGTTTATTTTTCTTCAGTGGGAGAACCATAATTGGTGCCACCTTCATCAGTTCAGAGGTTTCAATAGAGGGACCACACCTTCTGTTGATCCTTGGTACAAGGCTGAATTTTAATCAGCCTTTGTCACTTAAAGTCCTCAGTGTTATCTTTTGTATGGAAATCAGAATCAATTACGTTCTCCTCTGAGCCCTCAAATTTCTGGACTATTTCTACTCCCTTCAATCTCTCCACAATGTACAATTTTTTCCTAAACTCAACTTTTTCGTACAATATTTCATCCCATGCAGACCGTAGCATCCCAGGCATGCCAGTAACATTCCGTTTCATAACCTCTTTGTCTAAAGCCACAAGGTCATTCAGTACATATCTGTCCTCCCAGTGATCACAGGTGAGAGTTTTACCAAATGTATTGCCACTAGATAACATGAGTTGCTGTTTTTCCATCCTTCAATGCATACTTTTTTTGCTTCCCACTCCCAAGCCCCAGAGTTAATGCCCCACGACTTAGGTTTTCCACTCTGGCAGCCTCAATTATAAGTCCCAATTGCTGTATCAATCAGCTCAGCCTCAGTAATGCCAGAGTAACAACAAGACCCAGATCTTTATAACGGGAAAGCTGTACCCCTTGCTTATGTCTATGTCCTCTACAGGTTGGCTGTGATTTTTCTCCACATCCTCTTTATTCTAGGACTCAGATTGTAGGCACAGACACTATGTGGGACGTGCCAGCTTGTGGCAGAGGAAAAACAAAATGGGCACACTCTCCTCTGCTTAGAAATGGCACACGTACTTCCGGTCACATTCCATTGACCAAAGCAAGTCATGTAGTCAAGCCTGACTGCAGTAGGTGAAAAATATTGTCCTCTCACAGGGAAAGGCAGTATACAGACCCACAGGGAAGACAACAGATACTTTTGAGCAAATAATACAGTCTAGTCAGTAGCGTGCTGGTAAACGTTTAACTGCCTCTTGGGGAATAAAAGTCCTGATTTGTAGCATTTGCCAATTTACATGGGGTAAATACTCCCACAAAGGCTGATTTCAAAATACCAATGAGACCTCACTAAATGGAGAATGAGGAAGCATTGTATGCAGTCAGCTTTGTCAACAAGTATGAGCAGGCTATAGCACAGCAATGAATCTACCCCCACTTTAATTAAATCAGTTACAGTTGGGCCTCCAGACCTCCGTATCCACAGGTTCCGAATCCGTGAATTAAACCAACCACAGGCTGAAAATATTTTGAAAAAAAAAAAAATCCAGAAAGTTCCAAAAGGCTAAAGTTGAATCTGCCATGCAGGACACTATTTACATAGTGTTTACATTGTATTTGCAACTATTTACATAGCATTTACATTGTATTAGATATTATAAGTAATCTAGAGATGATTTAAAGTATGTGGGAGAATGTGTGTAGGTCAAATGCAAACGATATGCCATTTTATATAAGGGACTGGAGTATTCATGGATTTTGGTGTCTGTGGAAGGCCTGGACCAATCCCCTGGGATCCTGAGAGATTACCATACTAAACGTAAGTTAGCTATACTTGTTCCACAGTATGACTATGAAATCTTGCTGTGGACTAGAGCAATTATATGACTCAGCATAACCCTGCCTTAAACCTACACTAAGGATTTGCAGTAAGGAGGACTAGGACCCAGACAACTAACACTTAGTCTTCACATCATTTGCTATTCCTGTGTTAATTGGCAAATTCAAGTGGAGAGTAAGAATGTGAGACTGAAATTTAAAAAATCTTTTGCCTCTATAAATAAGATTCAGCCCCAGGTTCCTCTTTTGCAGAAACTCTTATTAAGAACTTGGCTCTGCTCCAAGGAAAATAAGATAGAGATCATTCAAAACCCCTTAATTCTAAATTATTCATGATAGGAGTTGCTTGACGAGGACACCTCTCTATTCTTAATGTTTACCATAGTAAGTTTTTTCTAGTAAACATTTGTTTAAAATGTCCCTGAGCTTGGAATCAGCTCTTACATACAGAAGTCTTTTTTTTTTTTTTCCGAAGAATATACTTTAACTACATTGATATCACCACTGGGGTGACATTGAGCAAGTTGCTTACGTGCCCTGAATTTCTCTTGCCCCATCTATAAGATGGGATAACAACTCTTATTTCTTGCTATTCCTTATAACCTTGCAAGGCTGTCATGAGACTTAAGCATCCGGCACACATAAAGCACCTGAAAGAGTACCTTGCACATGGTAGTCAATCAATTAAATAGTCATTACCATGCATTAAGGAGGATACTGATGAGAATTTTCATGATTATTACTGAGGCATGGGACTAGAGGGTTTGAGTTACTATTTAAAACAGTACAGGGCTTTACTCGGTAGCTCAGAGCATTTAGCAGGAGTAATTTGGCTGTTGATTTTGAGGACATCTGACAGGAATGACTTTTGCAGCTTCCCTGGAAGTGTGGATGTTATTGGAATTTAACAGAACTCACCTCCCTAGTGTTTAGCCCATTATGGCTTTTGGCCCCTAGCTTGGCTCAAATTGCCAGTCCAACAGAAAGCCTGAACGGTCTGCCCCGTGGCAAAATTGTGGCCTGCAGGGGGTGGATCCTGAGCCCCTTCTTCAGGGAGAATAAACTGCTCACTCACCCATGCTGCAGCCTTTAATACCGACACTCACATAAAATACCAGGAGCAAATCCTACCTCCAACGTTACAGTAATTCTGGAGGAGCTGGAGGGCCACTCAAACACATGCCTGGCATGATGCTGCATGCCACCTGAGGTCATAGGACAAACAGCACAGAGAGACTGTGATGATGATTCATTAAAAGGACAGCCCACTCCCTTCCTGGGGTCACCTCATTCCTTCTTCCTGAGTTGTTGTGAATATTCTGGATTATTATTTCAGATTCTTTAAGCCTCTTGACTTAAAAAATAATGATGAGGAAGATGCTGATGCTGATAATGACAATAGTCAAAATGGTAAAAGTTACCTGAAAGTCTGCATGCTACTGTGTTCGTGCGTGTGTGTGACTCTAGGTATGTATGTGTGTGTTTGTTCCTCCTGAGTGGCTTTTTTAAGCTAATTATCAGCTTTTGGAACTGTGCATAACAATTTTCCAGTAGTGATAGTCACACATAGTTAGACCATCCAAACACTCGGAAGCAATTTAATAAAGACTGGAGGCAGAGCCATCCTTAATTGGGTTCCAAAGTTAAGAATGTAATGTTACTTGTATGAGCAGCTCAGCAAATTTGGGGTACAAACATGGCCATATTGTCTCCTTTTCCAGTGAAGGTGTTGAGTAGAGCTTGCTGCTAAAACAAACAAATCCCCCAATTTTCATTTATTTCTTGCTCATCTAACAATCCAAATGAAATGTTTCTAGGTAGAGATTAGCATTCTTCCACAGAGTGATCCAGGGATCCAAGACTGATTACACGCTCTTTCCTGGACAATGCAGCCACACACTTACTCTATGAAAAATGGTTTCCCTAGTACTTCCAGGAAACCCTTAAAGCAGCCAACTTAACTTTCTGGCCCTTCTCTTGATAGAGCTAGGAGGGGAAAAAAAAAAAGTATGTAAAAGCTTTATATTCACTGGGGCATCCTAGCATATTGGATTGTTGGAAATGCAAGAACCAGGTTTTAGTAGATGAGTGTCTATGAAACAAAGAGGCTTTGGAGACTACCTTCATATGTAAAGTGGCATAAACAAATTGCAAAAATGCATAAGCTTTTATTTTTGAAGGAATCAGTTAATAGTTTTTGTAAGATTTGTAGTTAGTGTTCAACACGTTTGTTGAATCCAGCCTTTTGGATCATGCCTGGAACTTAGCTGCTCAATTGTTTATTAGAATTAATAAATGAATGGTAATGCTATTAGTCTAATAAGCACTTTGAAATATGCACAAATCGTTAGAAATAACTTTATACAATAAATGTCATTTAAATTTCTGAGATGATAACTGGTAGGCAGTCAATAAATATTTATTTATTTGTATTATCAAAGGTTTAATCAGGATCATTTAAATTGCCAAAGTAGACACAGATGTGCCTTGAATATATTACAATCAGGACGGCTACACGCTGAGTACTGTACAGAGGATGTCATTCATATAGACACCCATGTAAATAGCTCCCCCTAGGGTTGTGCAGAGTACAGCATCCACATAGCCGCAAATTTCAATGTATCAGTCTGAACAGGCTATGAGGGTAGAACAGCTGGTTTCCCTAGCTCATCACCAGGACTGATTGAGCTGGTCGGCTAACTGGGTAGATGTGGGCTCTCCCTTCCCCACTTCTTCCTCATTCACCACCTCCCCCTACAAGTCTATGTTCTGGTCAAAGATGTTGACCTTCCCAGAGAGGGGAGCGTGCCCTTCAGTCAAGGGTGTGCTTGTAACTCTGTGGGAGCCCCACTCCAACTCCAGGGGCCTCTTGGTACTGTAAGCCTGGAGCAAGAGACTCTCTCCAGACAGGAACCAAATGTTCTCCGCCTCTTCCTAATGAGGTACTTACCCAGTGTCTTTTTTCCTAACCCAACTTTTTAAGGATTGCCTTTTAAATACTAAGATTCACCTTAGCTCTTCATGAACTGACCATGTTACTAACCCAAAAAAGTTTTCATTTTCTAGCCTCCAAAACGGCCTCAGCTGGGTCCTTCCTATCCCAAAGACCAATTTTACATATTTTATCCTTACATGTGCAACATCTGTATCCTCAAACTAAGTAATCTTTATTTCAGTTACAGAAAAATAATTCTGGAAAAAACAAAGAAAAAGAAAAAATATGACCCCTCCATTTAGCTTGACTTGTACATACTGACTGCAGGTAAGGCATCACATTTCTTCCCGTTGGAGCACAGGGAGCACTGATCTCTCTGATAAGAAGCAGGAGCTTCTTATCAGTCATGACAAAATAGATGTCCAAGTCATCCTCACCAGCAGTACTACCACCATCACAACGGCAGCAGCAGCAGAATACCTTCCGTAATAGTCCATTTCCAATTTAGGTGAACTTGAAATCAAATCCTGGCTTGGCCAACAACTAACAGTGTGACCTTGGCCCAGTCGTGTCCCCTCCTTAAGCTTTGATTTCCTTATCTGCAGAATGTAGATACCAATGTCTCCTGTAGGGTTGCTGGGGGATTAACTGAGCCAATGAATGGAAAGTATTAAGTTTAGTCCCTGATACATGGTAGGTTGTTTTGTTTGTTGAAAGAAGTTTTATTCGGGGAGATACACACTCCACAGACAGAGTGTGGGCCATCTCGGAAGGTGAGGGGTGCATGGTAGGTTTTTAATATCCCATTACTACCCTTTCATTCATTCGTTGTTACTTTAAGTACCTACTTATTACTTCCGTGATACTGGGCCTGGCTTTGTGAAGAATCAAAGAAATGTAATACTTTTTTTTCCTTCATAGAGCTCATAATCCATTCATTTATTCAATAAACAATTATTGAGTATCTATCCTGTGCCAGGCACCCTGGTAGGTGTTAGAGTTCCATACAGGTATAAAATATGCCAAGACGCCTGCCCTCAAGTAGCTCACATTCTAGTGAAGACATGTGAGCACATAGAGTATATTCACAACACAGAATAAGAGCTATGCCAGAGGGATGAAGCATGACTGTCCTCATAGACCTAGAAAGCACAGATGCAATTAACCTGGTAGAGAGGGCCTGGGCAGAGAATCGCAGGTAGGTGAACCTGTGTGCACAGAGAACATGGTATGTATGAGAAGCTGCAAGTTTTCAACACCCACGGAGCAGAAGAGTTCTTGCAAAAGTAGTGGGAGACGTGGCTGAAGAAATTGCTTGAGGATGAAGCATAAAAAACCCACTGAAGTGTGATCTTTTTTCCTGAGGAGGCATGGAGGGGCCATGGAAGATTTTTAAGCTGTTTGAGGACATGGTCAATTCTCTGGGTTTCAGAAACGTCCCTCTGGAGTCTGGGATGTGGTGAAAGTTGGGCTGGGCCTGCCAAGATGGAGTGAAATGACCAAGTAGGAGGGTTTTGTCCAGATGAGAGATATGAGGGCTCACATGAAGCCTGAGGGCAGTTCATGGCTACCACCGCCATTTAAGAGGAAGACGTTATGGGACTCAGAGACTGACAGACGGAGATGGGGATAAACTGAGAATGACTCCTGCTATTGGGTGTTTGGCAGTGCCATTCACATGATGAGGAATAAGAGGACTAGATTTGGTAAGGATTTACACACATCTACACACACACACACACACACACTCACACACACACACATAGGTAGTTAAATAGCGTAGCAGAGGGAGAACAATATTACACACAGGGATAGCACCAGGCTTTAGATTCTCGTGCCCAGTTAGGCAAAGGAACAAATGCTACCAGTTCAGAGTAAGCAAACACTGCTTGATCTCTTTTCCAAGACTCCTCTTGGCATAACTGTTCCCCTTTTCTGGGAGGAACATCACTGACACACCTTGGAGGAATCTGCTTGATATCCTTAACATCATTTGAAAATCTCTCATTCTAGGTCCACAGCAGCAGTTAAGAAATCACCTCTTTTTCCCTGGATTTCCTACTTCTTGCTCTGCTCAGTATTTTATGCTACTGCCAAAGCCTTCCTTCATTGCATGAGTGTGACCATGTAATTTCTAGTGCCTTTTAGAGTAGTCCAAGATTTATAACTTCCCAGAAAATCTTTGGTTCTGAGATATAAATACAAAGTAAAGTCTGCCCCTAAGAACTTTATGCAGTAGGCAAGGAGCCCATTCAGCCATTCAATACCTAGTCGTTCTATAGCTGTGGTACTGAGGTTAATGCTGGAAATGCAAAGTGGACCTAAACATGTTTCCTGCCATTAGAGGGTTTTACATCTGATGGAGAAGGTAAATAAATCAAACTGTAAAGGAACGGGTAAGAAGCAATATATTAGACCATAAGATGCTATGAGAGCAAGGAACAGGAACAGCCAACCCATACATGGATGTTCAGAGAAGTTTTCTCTAGGTGACCTGTGCACAAATCACAGAAACAAAGTCTACTAGAAACAATGCCCGAAGCAAGGAATGTACCAAGTGCTCAGGAAAAGGGACTAATTCATTCTGAATAGATCCAGCAAGACCTTTTGGAAGCACGTACGCTTTAGGTGGAATTTGAAAGGCTCAAGTGAATTAATTTCTGGAGAGAAAGTGGGGAATATAAGGGCATGTTTGAGGAGCTGGTGATGTCCTTTACCAAGACCAGATTTAGGTATTTTGGGGAGGGGGGGTGTATAAGACAGGAAAGGAGACAAATACTTTTAAAAAGTTAACAGCACATCTAGAGTTAAATAGTTCTATATCATTCAAGAAATACCATGAGACAGTAAGTGATTAAGAGCTAAGTCAGAGAAAGGACTAGAAGCACAAGGAACGATGAGGTCACCAGTGCGTCTGAATCATAAGGTACCTGCACAGACCTGAGGTCACAGGCCTTTTGTGGGCTGGAGAAGCATTCTTACTTACTCAGTGGATGCTGGGTAAACATTGGTTAACTGAGTTAATCTTTCCTCAGGTAGCTAGAAATTGTGGAGGAACTGGAGCTCCTTGCTACTGTGTTTACACTTTAACCAAAACTTTAGAAGAAATTTAGGCTCCCCAAGGGAACTGAGGAAAGCACCATTCTGTTGCTTGTTCAGGGACAAATCGAGAGCCAAATAGCTGCCCTCCAAAAATTGCACCAAGGCTGTCCAGCCCTTACGTCCAGAGCGCAAAACTTTCGGGGGCATGGGAAGAGAATTGGTGTGGATTAAAAAGGGATCCACAGAGAGCAAAGGATTTTTACATGTTTTTCTGTAGTGTGTTTTTTTTCCCCTCTCCCTGAGGGAAGGCCATGTAGGAAAGAGTACTGAACTTGAAGCCTGGGTCTCTGCCACTACCTGATATTGAACAGGTCACTTAATCTCCCTGAGTCCTGTGTCCCCATTCGTAAAATAAGGAGGCTGTGGACTCCACACCAATAACTAAGTGTTTGGGCTCTACAATTTGCCGGGTGAGGCGTTTTCCACGCTTTTACTTCTCACAACCACAATGGTAGATTTTAGTAACCCTATTTTACTCAAGACATTCAGTTCAGAGTGGTTAAGTAACACGTCCAAGGTCACACAGCAACAGCGGCCGGGCCGGATTGCAAACCGGGGTTGCCTGACTCTCACACCACGCAGTCCCAGTTCGATACCAGTTAAACACCCCTCTACTGGGCCCCGGAGTTCCCTTCCCCTTCTACCGGACCTCCTCCCCCTCCACCCACCTAAACTTTCAGGCAATTCTCACCTTTCACCACCGGGCATGCTCAGTCGCTCAGGAAAGGTTTTCGCTCTGCCTTGGGAAATTTTTCACGCCGCTCTGGCAGCCGAGGCCGCCCCGCCCACGGCTTCTCCTCACTGGATTGGTTGAACTCAGGGAGGCTACCAGGAGGCCCAGATGACCTCCCAACTCGCCCCCGTCAACGCTCTGGGCGCGCGCGCTCCGAGCGTGCGTGCGTGCGTGCGTGTGAGTGAGCACGTGAGGCCCCGGAACGTGCACAGAGGGCGGGGCAGGAAACAGGCGGCAAGGGGCGGGGCTTCCGTTGCCATAGCAGTGACGTCAGGCGTCAGGGAGCGAACCCGGCCCCTTCCCCGCGCGCGCGCGCGCACACACACAGAGAGACATGCACACGCGCGCGCATCGCCGCTCTCCCTGAGACACACTGGAGGGAAAGGTCAAACTAAAGGCGAGGGAGCCGGGAAGCCGGAGGGAGCCGCCGCAGCCGCTGCGCGCCATGACGGACGCGAACGAGGCTGTTTTCTCTCCGCCGACGCCGCCGAGCCGCTGCTCTCGCCGCGCCCCCTCCCCCGGCACTCGCGCGTCCGCGCGCCCCCTCCCCCCGGCGCTCCGGGCGCGCGTCGGGCCCGGGGCGCGCGCCGGCCGGAGCGGGAGAGGGAGCGGGAGCCGGAGCGGGAGCGGGAGCGGGATTGGGAGCGGGAGCGGGAGGGAGGTTGGGGGCCGCGGCGGGCGGCCCGGCGGCCTCCTCGCGCGACCCCGGAGCCCCTCGCCCGGCCCCTCGGCTGGAGCCCGCCAGGTGAGTGCGGTGGGGGGCGAGGGTGTCAGGAGTGGACAGGGCACCCGGCGAGCTCAGCCCCCCTGTCTGACCCCTTCCGGGGGCGCTGACAGGCGCGCGGGACCCGGCCTCTGGGGGGCGTCGCGGGGTCAGCCTGTCTGGGGGCCCCTTTTGGCGCCCCCTGACCCTCGGGGTCGGCCCCCGGATTGATGGGGGCTCGGGACCCGGGGGAGTGCAGCCTCCGGGCAGGAGTTGGCTGGGCGACCCGGCCGTGGGACAGGCGACGGGAGGCAGGTGGGCCCCTGTCTGGGGCTTGGTAAAGTGCGGGGAGGGGGCGAGGGGCCCGGCCAGGTGCGCGCGGGGGGCCCGCTGGAAGCGCTCAGGAAATGTTTGCTGGGAGTTGGGAGAAACTGCCCTGGGGACCGAGGCGCCTTGCTTTTGCCCGGGCCAACGAAAGTGGCGGAGTTTACAGCAAAACTCGGGGGGAGCTTGCTGGACCGGACGAAAGCGAGAGGGACCCGGAGGACCCGCCTGTATGGGGACCAGAGACGAACAGATCTGCCTGTGGGTAGCACTAGGGCATGATGTGTGGACGTTGCCATGCCAATGTTTGATGTTTGTTGCTTATGGTTATTTTAGGACTAAATGATATTTTTTTTAAAAAAGTTATTACTAGGGAGAGAGGGAACTGCTTGAATGGTCATGAGCTCTTCCCTGTGTGTTCAGGAAATGGGTTAATCTTTCACATCACCACCCCCCCCAACTGAATCTATGCCCAGTGGACTTTAAAAATAATAAATACAAAACTCTAAAGCCCCGAAACGAGGTGATGTTTTTCTGATGAGTTTCAGGTGTCAGGCCCCTGGTTGTGTGAGAGAGAAATAGAAGCAGGACAGCGAAGTACTTGATATGCTCAAGCAGTCGTCTTTTTGTCATAAGCTTTGGAGCCCATCAAAGTGGAGTTTAGTTGTAACTGCCAGGGTTAAGTAATCACATTGACCCAGTGCCGCCCACCAATCAGGAGCTTCCCTGAAAGTAACTTGGAAGACTGCTGTCAGCCCAGTTCTCTGCTGATTGTGAATACCCAGTGCTTCTGCTGACTTCTTTCCCCTCTTTAGTTTTCTACTATTATAATGCATGCAACCTGTTTACCAAACGTTGGAATGAATTATCCATAGCTGAATTGCTCTCCGCTAAGTCACTTTTAAATTTTCAGGTGCTACCTCTGATGTATGTTTGTTTCATATTTGAAAGTTGTTTGGAAATTTGAAATATAGTAATTTCACATGATAAGGGTTTTTTGCGTATAAGTCCAGCTTAAACAGATTATACCAAGTGGGTAATGTGTTTTAGAGTTTAAATCTCATCCAAGAAAACTTCTGGTTTTTGAAAGGTTGGGGATTGTGACAGCTGAGGAAGTGTCCAAAGGAATCTTTGGTAAAGAATGAGGGAACACCGGGACACCTGGTGAATTTCACA
Organism: Lagenorhynchus albirostris; assembly: GCF_949774975.1. Taxonomy (NCBI): domain Eukaryota; kingdom Metazoa; phylum Chordata; class Mammalia; order Artiodactyla; family Delphinidae; genus Lagenorhynchus; species Lagenorhynchus albirostris. The sequence continues at coordinate 75,200,389 of NC_083111.1, read as the reverse complement.
TTAACTGGCAGGTTCAGCATATACAAATTTACTTCTTACCTGAGCATTTCTGATATGCGGGTGCTTCTTCTGTTGTTTATGGACCTTTGGTTATTCGGCTTTTTTCAAGAAGTTCTGTCAGCAGAGACTCTCACTTTGAAATTGAGTCGTTGTAGCATGTAGCCAGGGTACCAAAGGTTTTCAGTACAAGACGTAAGGGAGGATTTTTCAGTTTGGTATCTTGTTAATTCTTTCTGTGCAGCAATTTTTGTACCTGGTTGTACCTGGTTCTGTGCTGTGATGCCCCTTTTAACGTCTTGCTCCTGTGGCTGTTACTGACATATGTCTATACACAATTCTGTAATGGGGTTCTTGAATGTTAACCACTTAGAACATCATTTCCTTTCCTGTTCTATATAAATACATTTTTATTTTTATTTATCTTCCTTCTCTCTTTTTAAAGGGAACTGTAGAACTGGGCAAATCAGCACTTACTCAGCATACCCCCCTCCTGTATGTCTCGTTGACCTTGGTGCCATTGTGGAGGTCATGTGTTCATGGAGATCAACAGTTCTTGAACAGTTTCCTCCAGGTGACAAAGGCACGTGGGAAAGTGATTTAAGAAGTGCATATCTTGATTTTTTTAAAAAATCATTTTAATTCGGCATTTATTGTGATCATTGCCAAAAATAATTTGTTGACCTATCTTTGGGAGTACATACATTTCTATTTTACATTAAAAAATCACTTAATTTCTTTTTTCGACTTTCCTAGTGTTGTATATTCTACTACAGATGAACAGCTGGTTTTTTGGGTGACATTTTTAAAACTTGGGAAAGAGAGAGAAGGGCAGTAATGCTGGGATGTATTTAGCCCAAGAAAGCAGTTATGCTCCACTTCAAGAACTTTGATATTTACAAGTATAAGATTACAAAACAAGTAGTGGTTAGTTATGTTATATGAGACTTCTAAATTTTACAAAAAGGATTCACTAAAAGGTGCCTTCAGATAATTAATCCCTTTTATGTGGTACTTATCAAATGTGATTTGATTTATGAAAAATCAGTTGTCGTACAACAATTTAAGAACAAATTTTGGGGATGTCCCTGCCCGTCCAGTGGTTGGATCCCTGGTCGGTGAACTAAGATCCCTCATGCTGTGCAGTATAGCAAAAAACAGAAACCAAAGAACATTTTTTGCATAATGTTAAGATTCATCAGTGTGTTCCTTGAATTATCCGTTTCCCCAAAGTGTTTGGGAGCAAAGTTAATATTTATGGGCTTGCTAAATTCAAAGTTGTGCCACTTATATGCTATCTATTAAGGTTTTAACTGAATGGAAAAATTGCCATGTGATCTAGAGTTGTACCATTTAGAGTACATTGAAACCAAATTAGAATGCCAAAATTTTATGGTCAGGTTTGTCTGGAATCCTATCCAAGGTAGTTTAATTAGTAAGGTATCAAAAGCAGCTTGTTGTAAGATGCTCTCACTAGGACGGTGGTCCTGCAACATAGGCCAACAAGTGGTAATACCCAGACTTCAGCAAAGTCAAAATAAATAGATTTGGTCTACAGTCCACATGCAGTGAAAACCATCACCTTGAATTTTTCTCTAGGTGCAAATTATTCTTCAGAATTAAAGGCTTGATTTTCCTAAGCTGTAATTGTGTTTGGGTCACTTGTGAAAAATCTATTTTGATAAAAGAAAAGCTGCATACTCTGACTTTCAAGGGAGCTTTTTTCTCTCTTTTTTAGTGCAGTTGGGTTTATTTGAAATCGCAGGAGATATTGAATGAAGTACTTGGGGAGTTTTCATTCTGAAATCATTTTACTTTGATGACTTTGAAAAAAGGAATGTGAGTTAATATGAGTAGAACTTGCTTATGAGTTAGCTCAAACTTTATGGTGGGATAAGGGGGAAAGGGAGGAACTGGACACAAACTTAATTAAGGATAATCAATCAAATTTACTTTGCTTTATGCTATTCATGCCTGGCTGTGTAAGAGTGACACCCTTCCTCCCCAATTTTAGAGAAGTCTTATTCCTAGAGAAGGGATTTAAGGGTTAAGAGCTAAGCATGTGAGTATATGTGTTCAGAGTATCTTTTGAGCACTTTAATAGTTTTTTGTTTTGTTCTTGTGCATGAGACGGAAAGCAAGAAATTATTTTCATGTTGAATATGGGTTGAGAGCACAACTTTCGGATAACAGGCACAGTTTTATTGCTCTTAACATAATTGAATATTATAAAAATTAAGGGAACAGCTAGAATGATACCATTGATTTTTTTTTAGTATAGGCTGTTAGTTCGTTTGTTGAACAAATGAGTAAAAATGAAGATTGCGGCTTCCCTGGTGGTGCAGTGGTTGAGAATCTGCCTGCCAATGCAGGGGACATGGGTTCGAGCCCTGGTCTGGGAAGATCCCACATGCCGCGGAGCAACTAGGCCCGTGAGCCACAACTACTGAGCCTGAGCATCTGGAGCTTGTGCTCCGCAACAGGAGAGGCCGCCATAGTGAGAGGCCCGCGCACCGCGATGAAGAGTGGCCCCTGCTCGCCGCAACTAGAGAGAGACCTCACACAGAAACGAAGACGCAACACAGCCAAAAATAAATAAATAAATAAATATTAAAAAAAACCAAAAAACAGTTATTCCTTTAAAAAAAAATGAAGATTGAAGTTGTGATGTTAAAAGAAATGTTTTCAAGTTTTTTTCGTTTTTTGTTTTTTTTAATTTCAAAGAACTGTCTCAAAGAATTGCTAATTTAGAGCATAGGTAAAAATTTCATTACTTGGATTTATCATTATTGAGGGAATGTAATTTAAAATTTTTTAAATACATGCAAAAAAAATAAGTAGACTACTGCATTTTAAAATATTTGTGCCAAGATCTGTGAGAATAGAAATAATGATTAGAAATTTTAATTGGAACTTAAGGCTGATTTATGTTCTTTATTATTTAACCCAGTGTCACTTTCAAATGTCATTTACTTTTTCTTTTCTATAAAATGCAATCAGTAGTGCAACATACTTTATGTAAAATTGGATTTTTAAATAATATTTGGTAGACTTCTTAAGCATAAAACATTACCTAATACTAATAAGTATGTTTAAGTCCACTATATAGGATTTTTTTAAGTTTTTAGACTTTGTAATCTGCAGAAATTTGGGCAAAAATTTTAGAAATAAGAAAGGCTGAGCTCAGAATTTTAGTCATAGATGATCCTGTAAATTGCATTTTCCTCACTGGCCTTAAAGGGTTTTCTTTCACTGTTACGTATTTATATTTTGCAGACTCCAGTCACACTGGTTTTTAATGTCGTATCATCTTATCTACAGCATCAAAGTTCTTTTTTAAAACTGTCCTCTTTATTTTCTCCCAGCTGCTCCATCTGGGAGATTGTTTGAATCTCAGTTATTGAGGGTGGTTTAATCAGAAGTTATTCTTAATAGAAAGGTTATTGCAGTTTTCACAAACTAGGGAAAAATATAGATTTATCTTAAGATAATTTATGAACTTCTTTGTATTAAGGCAATGGCAATTTAACATTGTATATAATTTAATATTTCTAACTATTATTAGTATTTGTTCTAAGTTAACTTTACTTGAGGTATTGTTAAAATCAACATAGTGGTTGTACAGTCTATTTAAAAAATATCTATTTGTCTGCGGGATATTTTTCCAAAAAACTTGCCCCTAAGTGGAAAAGACATGGAAATTTTACTCTGAAACCTTCTACTTGAATATATATCAGTAGTTAAATGTGTATAGTTAAATGTGTGATATTGGGTAGTGTTTTGATAGTTACATATGAGGACTCTTTGTACGTTTTTGAAGGATTACTTTAAGTATATTTTTATTTATAAAAAGCTTTTGTTTATAAGTCAGTTTGTTCTTAATGATTATTTGAGAATCCTCAGACTTTTATATTTGAAAAAAGCAGCTTCCCTAAACTGCATGTGATAAAATTTATTTTACTATAATGAAGAGAGTTATCTTCATCCCAAACAAATTTATAGCAGAATAGTTGGCTATTTTTGCAAATTTAGGGAGTGTAGAGTGTGCCCCGAAATGATGCATTGAATACTAAGTTTTGGGCTGAGTTTGCTATATCATACGGAGAAGGTATTTTCCTTATAGTAATGTTTACATTGTTTCTGTTTAAGGACCATTTCTTAAACATGTCTGTAAGTGAATATATTGTACATGTTGGTCGAATGATATATTGAAGAATTTAATTTGTATCCTGTGCCTGTTTCCCCTCTTCCTCCTTTTAATAATTGTCACTGGTTGGCTTTGAACCACATGCTATGAGAGAACTTTTAACGCATGATAAGAGTGGCCCAGGGTGGTTGTTGGTATCTTATGTGATAGAGAAAAGTGAGATTGTTCTTTAACTTTCTTTTAATATGTGTTAAACATTGTTTTGAACATTTGTTTTTAATCCGTCTATTTTTAAGCGGATGATACTTTAAAAATTCTTGAGACTGTGTAAGTGGTTATGTTCCACACAGTGGGAAAGGAGAAGGGTAGAGGGAAGGATTATAGGGATTTGATTAAGTTGTATGAAGTGAGTATAATCGTTTTGATATAAAACATGTTAAATTAATCATTATATGCTTTTTCCGTAGAAGGGTTATCTTGCTTTTTTTATTAGCACATCTCACTGTGAAGAATCAAGACTAGTGAATTGCAGGAGAGTCATATGCATATCTTTAATCGGTTTTACATGTTATTGCTGGGGACATATTAGATGGCTATGAGGAAGATAAGCAGTTTCACACTGAAGGTCATTTTCAGAGATCTTATTTAGAGCTCCAGATTCTATAAGGTGGCAGAACAGATTCTCAAGGGATAGATAGGGAAGCATCTTCAGGTACAAAGTCATTGTTAAGAAAACAAGTATACCAGTCTTTAAAAAATTACTTAATACCAGTTACAATCATATATCCTATATTTTCCAGCACTGTACCAGTTTTGAATATTCTGTGGCCATAAATACACTAGTATTTGTCCAACCATAAATCCTAACTTATAGGTTAGAAAATGGAGTCACTTAAATTATAGCTTAACTCATAAGTGAAAAAGCTGATTATCTTCCTTTTTCTATATTATAACTTTTGTCATTGATTTTGAAGGCCTAGTACTATTTGCTTAGTTCTATGTATTCCTAGTTCTATGAGTGAAGAGAAACTATGAGAATGAATCCTGGCACCTGAGAAGTTAGAATCACATTGGGAGAGGCATAAAGTAAATAAAACGCAACTGTGTGGCTATATTAATTCTTCCTTTGAAAAGCAGTGGTTTTGAAACTATTCTGTGAAGGGTTCATTCCAAGCATATTCATTCCAATTTCTACCAGTGCAGTTTTACGTTGATCAATTTTCTTTTTTTCTTTTTTTTGCGGTACGCAGGCCTCTCACTCTTGTGGCCTCTCCCGTTGCGGAGCACAGGCTCCGGAGGCGCAGCGGCCGTGGCTCACTGGCCCAGCCGCTCCGCGGCATGTGGGATCTTCCCGGACCCGGCCACGAACCCGCGTCCCCTGCATCGGCAGGCGGACTCTCAACCACTGCGCCACCAGGGAAACCCTACATTGATCAATTTTAAGTGTGGATGTTTGCATAAGATTTCATGAAATCAGGGTACTATTGTTTAAAATAAAAAGTGTGTTAACCACTATTGTTAGCATATTTGATCTTATCAGTGTCCCGCTTAAATCCTTGAGATGCTTGAGTCTTTTTATATTATGACTTACAAGACTTCTTTATCTAGCTCCAGCTTCATCCTTCATCTCTTATCACTTTTCCCTTGCTTTCCTTCTAAACTTTGCATTGTAGTCCTACTTAAATAGCTTGACATTCCCCACGGGGAAAATGTTCTTTTACATTTCCATGCCTTTGCACATGGAACTGCCCTCATCCTTGTCATGCTGGGGGAACTCTGTTCCCTTGGAACCTTGGTCATCGCTCCATAAAAGCACTTGCTTCATTGTTTTGTAACTGTGGCCTCCCTTGAGAGCAGAAACCATCTAATTTATCTTTGTATCCATACTACTTGGTGTTCATTATGTATTCAAATGTCTGTTGAATAATTGTATTCAGTACTTGAGAAGTAGAAGAATTACTTTAATGCACACTCATATGAATAAAACATCACAGATCTAGTCTATGGAAAGTACTTTTAGTGACATATTGTCGGGCACAATGCTAAGTGTATAAGAGGTACCCAGTTGCACTTATCAGGAAGTATAATAAAGCCAAAAGATAGATTATATGGAAAATTAGATTAGGTTAGGTACTAGTGGTTTAAATGAAGTAATGTATTGGATTCGGTCATCTAATCCTAAAAGTTGGTTGTGGAAGCATTTTAATAATAATTCTATGCAGTTTTGAAAAAATTTCTTTATATGTGATTAATGTTAATGGACTCAAAAAGACCTTCAAATGTCAAAGTATACCATAGTGATACCTACCCATAAAGGTTAAAGAATGAGCCCTGGAGCTGTCCTGCCTGAATTCCAGTCCCTTTCCTGCCTGTCAGTAGCTGTGTGATTTGTGCAAGTTATCTGACTAGTCTGTGCCTCCTTTTTCTTTTTTTATTTCTTTCTTTTTTTGAATTTTATCTTGTTTATTTTTTATACAGCAAATTCTTACTAGTTATCTATTTTATACACATCAGTGTATACATGTCAATCCCAATCTCCCAGTTCATCACACCCCCACCCCCACCCCCACCCCCACCCCTCACTTTCCCCACTTGGTGTCTATACGTTTGTTCTCTACGTCTGTGTCTCTATTTCTGCCCTGCAAACCAGTTCACCTGTACCATTTTTCTAGGTTCCACATATATGCGTTAATATTCTATATTTGTTTTTCTCTTTCTGACTTACTTCACTCAGTATGACAGTCTCTAGGTCCATCCACATCTCTACAAATGACCCAATTTTGTTCCTTTTTATGGCTGAGTAATATTCCATTGTATATATGTACCACATCTTATGCCTCCTTTTTCTAATCTGTAAAATGAGGATACTACCTTATATGGCTGTGATGAAGGGTAAACATAAGTTAATGTATGTTGAGCACTTAGAAGAATGCCCAACACACAGAAAACATTCAATACATATTAGCTATAATTAATTTCTAGTGGCTTCCTATATAAACAGTATTTTAGTTGTACATCATTTCCATCATTTAAAAATAATTGCTTTAATACGTAAGTATCTAATTTAAAAGAAAATTAACACTTTTAGTTAGTCACTGTATCTTTTAACTTGTAACTGGTTTATCTCCTTACTGACTCATTCTGCCATCTCCCAGCGGAATGTAGACGTTTCTGTCCTTTGGATTGACATGGGAGATGCAAAACTGTGTTCTCCTGATTTCTGCAGCAGAGCATTGTGTCCCCATGACCTGTGCAATTCTCGATAGTGCCACAAAAGAGGAAGGAGAGAAGTAACAAGAACAGGAATCCAGTGACAAGTTCCTAAACAAGCCTTAACCTGTACCAAGTAAGTCCTAATCTTTCATATTTCTTGGTAGAGGATAGGTGTTGAACTTTTCTCCTTTACATTTTCCTTTACGTTTTTGGCTTGGAAGAATAGATTTTTTTAAATCTGAATTTACGTATATTCTGGAAAGGCACATACAGATTTACTTTAATAAGTCAATGAACCCGGTTTTTGAGCTCAATTTTTACACACGTACCTGTAGTAAGGGAAGTAAGTGGGGCATTAGCATCTTGTGTCAGTACTCTGAAAATCCTGTGTATGGCGAAATCGCGTTCAATGTGCACTTTTAGGATGCAAAGAGGACTTTAAAGGAGAAAGAAATTTGTATTCCAAGATACTTTGTAAAGAGTGGTTATTCACTTCTTAGTATAACAAGAACATAATATCCAGTATATTCTTACAGCCTACTATTACTTTCTCTCTCTTGTATAACAATTAAAATATAATGAAAAGTTCATTAGGTTATTTTTTTAATAGTTCATTAAAGAAAGGAATTTAACAAACAATTTTGAGTGTTTACTATGCTGTGAGTGATGGGAAGCTGAGGGGCCAGGATACAAAGATAAGTTGGACATTTGTCTTTACTACTTAGGACCTATTAGAGAGACCAGAGTATGCAGAGAATACTTGGGAATTGAAAGCTGGGAATGAGACTGGAAAAGTGCTGGATGTTGAATAGATTAAGGAAACAAAATAAGATATTAATGAGGGACCATTTTTAAATGACAGTGGTGTTCTGTGTAGTAGTCTGCCGTGAGAAGTTTGAATGATTATACAAGTTGATCGATAACGCTAGTACTGTCTTGCAACAAGAGCACTAGTTTAATGTTAGCAAATTTTTGCTTAAGTGCCATTGTAGGGAACTTTTAAAAAATCTTTTGCACCTCCGTGAAAATGATAGGAGTTAGGTCATGCAAGGAAAACCAACTTCCAGAATAAATACAATTTTGACTAAGCCTATTTCCTCTGTACAGACCTAGACACTGTGTCTATGTTTAATGTTATCTAGGCTTGAAATTTCATTTCCTTTCAACAGCATGCCTTTCTGTGTTTGTCAGGCCAAACAACTTCTTGTTTTACTACTTAACCTCAGTTCTTGTTCTTTGTTGCTGTTATTAGTAGTATTAATAGTATTATTATTTAATCAGAAAAGAGAAATACTGTTTGGACATTTTTAAATGCCTCAAAAATATTTGGTTCCATAGAGGAGTGAGTAAGGTTTGTACGACTCCCACCGAATTCAGTTTCCTCAGTAGCGTCTGTAACCGTGTTATCATCCACCCTTCCTTGTTTTAGGTTTCTAAGTGTCAGAAATAACTTCTCATTGAGCTTGATCTGTTTCCCCTCTTAACTTTCACTTACTGGTCCTTGGCAGTCTAGCGCAATATATTTGAAACTTATTCTTCTTATACCCATTAACTCTTAAGGTGTTTGAAAATGACTGTTAAATCCTACTCGAGTCTTCTTTTTGCCACGCTAAGGGAAAAAAAGCCCTAATTCTCGAACCATATGCACATGACATGGTTTACAGACCTTTTTCATGCACATTGCTAAACTCATGACGAAGTTTGTATGTCAGTATACCTCTTAAAATACGGTGGCCAGAACTGACTGGCTGCTTCAGATGTGAGCTGCCCATTGCTGAATACAATGAAGCTATTATCTGGATACTCTCCTTCTATTAATGCAGCCTGAAATTTGCATTACATTTTTTGGCAGCAACATTACCCTTTGATCATATTTAGCTTATGGTCAACTAAAACATTGTCTCTTTTTCATGTGAACTGCTTTAAGCCTAATCTTTCTCATTCTTTACTTGCCAGTTGATGCTTTGAAAATAAATGCAGGATATTATGTAGTGCATAACTTTACTATAGAAGTTTAAATGAGTTTATTTTTTATCAAATTTCATCCCATTTGACTATCTGGAGAAGTAACATCTGTGTAAAAGAGCACAGTTTTCGTGGTGCTTTTTCTCACGTATTTTTATTTAATCTTTACAACAACCATCCCAGAATCAGAAGAGAAAAATGGCTTTCCGCTAAGTCAGGAATTGGCAGACATAGTACTTGGTCGCAGGTTTTTTTGATTCCAGATCCCATGCTCATCTTATCCCTGTTCACTTAGTAAGGATTTAGCGTGTCCTCTGCCATGTGGCGGGCACCGTGCGGCGCTGATGCGTCAGTGAGCGAGACAGATTACAGTCTCTGCCCAGTGGTATTTATGGCCTGGCATATAAATAATTACTGCCAGTTACTGAGCACCTTCTATTACGAAGGCACTGTGGTAGATGGTATGATTGTTCACAGTATTTGTTGCCTCTCTACCAGGGTCCTTTCTGTCGGAGGATTGTCTTTCCTACTCTGCTGACATCAGGTTTGGACACTTGGCTTTCCTAGACTGATAAAATGTTGGAGGAAGTGATGTGTCCCATGTTTGAGTAGATGTTTTAAATTCCATCTTGTGGTGCTGCCCGTAGCTCTTTTCCTTCTGTCATGGAACCAGCCTGCCTTAGCTGGGGCTGGTCCCAGAACGATGGAGCCTTCCGATTGGGTTCCAGAATGATGGAGCAGAGCTGAAGCCAATCCACGATTGACATTTAATGTAAGTGAGAAATAAACCCTTGTGTTGTAGGCACCATGATTTTGGAGCTATTTGTTAGCATAGCATAATATAGCCCAAGCAGACCGTGATACTGACATTATTCAAGGTGCTACATGAAGATAAATATATGAAGATAAATAAGACTTAGGCCTTGATCTCAAGGAGTGTGCCGTCTTGGTGGGTGCATTAAATTTCCATCAGTTATTGTATTTGAGGAAGAGGAGAGTATGTGTATGAAAAGGTCTTCGAGTTGAGGATCTTTCCTGACTCCACTTCACCCCTAGGCTGAATTTAGTCGATATGTTTTAAATCGTGGGTCTAAGGTCCAGCTACTCACTGTCACAACTTCTCATCCAAAATTTGATAAGCATGTTTTCTGTGTCCTCATTCAAATCACCTTTTTAAAATCGAATGTTTTAAGAGGATGGGCTTCTGCAGAATAGTTGTTAGAAACTTCCTTCATAAATCTTATTAATTAGCATTCACTAGGTAACCAAGAATCTGCCTAGCTGAACTATTTCTCCAACATACCCAGAAAAATATCATGAGATCCTAGGTGCTATTTGAATTTTATTTGTTAGCATTCAGATTTTCCATTGCCACAGCTGTGTGCACCTCGCTTTGCATGGGTTTTTAGAGACAAAGCCCAGGATGGGATTCTGTGAGGAATTTCCTTGCCCTGAGAAGCTGAGGACTGCATGGCCAGGGTCCTGGGAGCTCTTGAAACCTTTGAAATAATTACATGCAGAATTTTCTGTAAATATACATTGTTCTGAGCTATAGCTTTCATCAAATTATCAAAGAGAATTATGACTCCCATGGAAGGTTGCAAACCCTGTTGTGGAGTGAGCATACAAGTCGAACGAGGATCGGGAGAGCGCTAGTGTTTAAGGGACAGGTGGAACCGGAACCCAGAAAGAAGTCCCAGAAGGGTGAATTAGAAAGGGTTGAGGGCCAGGAGCAAATAAGTGTTGTAGAAGTTCCTTATTAATCAGGTTTTTAAAACTCTGTTCTAGAATTTTTTTTTTTTTTAAAGGAGATGTTGGGGGTAGGAGTTTATTAATTAATTTATTTACTTTTGGCTGTGTTGGGTCTCCTCTTCTGTGCGAGGGCTTTCTCTAGTTGCAGCGAGCGGGGGCCACTCTTCATCGCGGTGCACAGGCCTCTCACTATCGCGGCCTCTCTTGTTGCGGAGCACAGGCTCCAAACGCGCAGGCTCAGTAGTTGTGGCTCACGGCCCCAATTGCTCCGCAGCATGTGGGATCCTCCCAGACCAGGGCTCGAACCTGTGTCCCCTGCATTAGCAGGCAGATTCTCAACCACTGTGCCACCGGGGAAGCCCCTGTTCTAGAATTTTGCATGGATTCTACATCCATTCTCCTGGCACTTCTTTATGATTCCTTGGAAATTACCCAATTTTCAGATATATTTTAGGATGTGATTTTTCTTAATCTGTAAATATGAATTTAAAGCAATTCCTTCTTCTGTTCCTGTCTCCTTCCTATCTTGGGCTTCAATTTTTTTTTCTTTCTTTTTTTTTCCCCCTTAATCCTTACTTACCCTTCTAGATTAAAGATCAATCTTCTTATTTAAAAAGGCTGACTCAAGATAGGAGAGAAATAGTTCTTTAGGTTATCTGTTGACAGTTGATCCCAAGTAAGGAGATGGCCTTTGTTATTCTTTTTGTTGAGAAGGCTTTTTATTTAGTTAGTTAGTTTTTGGCCACCCCTTGGGGCTTGTGGGATCTTAGTTCCCTGACCAGGGACCAAACCCAGGCCCTTGGCAGTGAAAGCACTGAGTCCTAACTACTGGACAGCCAGGGAATTTGCCGAGAAGGCATTTTTAAGCCTTAAAATTTTTTCCTTGGGCTTCCCTGGTGACGCAGTGGTTGAGAGTCTGCCTGCTAATTCAGGGGACACAGGTTCGAACCCTGGTCTGGGAGGATTCCACATGCCGTGGAGCAACTAGGCCCGTGCACCACAACTACTGAGCCTGTGTGTCTGGAGCCTGCGCTCCGCGACAAGGGGCCACGATAGTGAGAGGCCCGCGCACCGTGATGAAGAGTGGCCCCCGCTTGCCACAACTAGAAGAAAGCCCTCTCACAAAAACGAAGACCCAACACAGCCAAAAATAAATAAATAAAACAAATGAAAATTTTCCTTAACACTTCTGACAGATATCTTTTTTTGAAGCAGCTATATTAAGATATAATTGTTATACAGTAAACTGTGCATATCAAAAGTGTATAATTTGATAAGCTTTGACATATGTGTATACCCATAAAACCACCACTGTAGTCAAGATACTGAGCATATCTGTCACCCCCCAAAGCTTTCTAGTCCCTCTTGGTAACCTCCCCCCTTTATTACCTAGGCAACTACTATTTATTTTCTTTTACTTTACTTTAGTCAGCATGTCCTAGAATACAGTATGCACTCAAAAGAGTTTAGCTTCTTTCACTCAGCATGATTATTTTGAGATTTATCCATTTTGTAGCATTTGTTAATAGTTTATTCCTTTTTATTGCCAAGTAGTATTCCATTGCATGGATATACTGTAGCTTGTGTATCCATTCACCTCTTGATAGGGGTTGTTTCTAGTTTTTGGCCTTTACAAATAAAGCTGCTGTGAACGTCCATGTACACGTCTTTTATGTGGACATAGCACCCTTGTTTCTCTTGGGTAAATACCCAGGAGTGGAGTGGCTGAATTATAAGGTAGGGGTGTCAGGGTGGGGGGCGGGGAGAAGGAGGGGTTGAGAGAGAAAGAGAGATTTATTTTAAGAAATTGGCTCACAGGACTACGGGGGCTGGCAAGTCCAAAAATCCGCGGCATGGGCCAGCAGGCTGCGTCCAGCAAGGGAGTTGCTGTTGCAGTCCTGAGTCCAGCATCTGTAGGATAGGCCAGGGGACTGGGAACCCAGGCAGGATTTCTGTCCTGGTCTTGACCCAGCAGTCCTTCTAACCCAACAAACTTCCGTTTTTTGCTCTGAAGGCCTTCAACTGATTGGACGTGACCTATCCACATTGTGGAAGGTGATCTCTTCTACATAACATCGGCTGATTGTAAATGTTAATCACATCGATGGAATACTTTCACAGCAACCTCTAGACTAGTGTTCGTTTTGTTTCGTGTTGTTTTTTGGCCCCGGGCAGCATGTGGGATCTTAGTTCTCTGACCTGGGATCGAACCGCACCCCGTGCAGTGGAAGCATGGAGTCTTAATGGAGTCTTAACCACTGGACCGCCAGGGAAGTCCCTAGACTAGTGTTTAACCAAACAGCTGGACACAAAGCCTAGCCAAGTTGACACACAAAATTTAACCACCATCCCTAAATATTTCATATTTTGAATGCTATTATAAATATGTATTTTTAAAGTTCAACTTCTGATTGATTGTTGCTAGCTCACTAGTTTGTTGTTTTTTAACTGTGGCCGCCTTTTCACAACTCAAACAGATGAATGGCAGTCTTTTCATTCTAGTGTAGGATTACCTTCCATCTTTTTAGACATAGCCTTTAAAAATAGGAATTATTTAGGTGCTTCATAATGTCATACTTCTCACTTCTCTTGTTTATTGGAATCATCTGACAGAAATGGCAATTTCATTTTAAGAATCTGGTCTTACCTCATTTGAGTCATCTTTTTTAAATTTATTTTTTTATCATAGCATTATAACAGTTCTTAAATATTTTAGAGATTAAAAATGTAGGTGGATTTAGAGTCTAGAACCTAGCAAATTTCAGAGCGGTAGGCATCACCTTCATGCCATTCTCTTTCTGATTAACTTTTTGAGCCTCAGTTCCTCATCTGTAACGTGGAATAATAACGTCCATTTCATGGAGCCATCGTGAAGTTACGTGAGCTGCTTTGTGTAAAGAGCCTGGAATAGTGCTTTTAAACATAATAGCTCCCATTACTATTATTATTTTATTCAACAAATGTTTAACACTTACATTTGCATTTTTTAAATGAATTTTAGAAGAAGTTTGTCAAATTCTCCAAAAAAGCCTGCAGACACTGTTCCATGCTCTAGAATTACAGGAGGAAAAGGGGTAAGCAAGATTCCTGCTCATAAAGCTTCCAACCTGGCAGGTTATGACAGGAGAAGCAGACAGTAAACAAGTAAAGGAATAAGCAAAGTACATAATTTCAAGTCATGATAAGAACTGTGAGGAAGACCTAAGAGGGAGGCACGATAAAGTTGGGAGTGCCTTCACAGTGGGTAGGCAGGGATGGCCTCTCAGAGGAGGCGGTGTTAGAGCAGGATGTGAAGGAACCAGCCATGTGAATATCTGCGTGAGCTTGTGTGGCAGGGAAGAGAAAGTGCAAAGCCTCTGAAGTGGGAAAGATTCGGCAAATTGGAGGAAGTGAGAGGAGCCCCGAATGCTGGTGGAGACAAATAGGGAAGTCCGAGAGGGCCACAGGAAGGAGATTGCATTTTCCTCCAAGCAGAGAGGGAAGCCTTGGGAGGGTTTTAAGAAAGGAAGTGACCTGATTGTAGGTGGCATTGTTGCCGTGGGCCTTTGGAAACATGAGCCCAACTCTGAGACATCAGCAAGCTGCACATTTCAGTGTGACTTGGATTTCCAGTTGCCCAAGAAACTTTAAACAACTTATTTTCCCTGATATAAAAATCCCAGCCAGACGCTAAGCCAACTATGCATTATCTAAAGCAAATACTATTTTATATCTTTTAAATTTTACTAAGACTTGTTATGCACTTGCGTGTATTTTCAAAAATAGTGTTTTGTGGATTTTTTTCCTTTTGCAAGTTTATATGGCACTTGACTAGCATAGCAGTAAAGGCACAACTTTGGTTTCAGATATAAGCATAACTATTGACATGGAGGCATTCAGTAAATATTAACAAAACTTTATTACTAGAATATGATTCCATCATAGAATCATGGAACTAGTGAACTTAAGAATTCGTTGGTTTCAGTTCCTTCCTTTTATAGGAGAGGCAACTCAGATCCAAAGAGGTTAAATGGTTCACATTACATAAACATAAAAAAGTAAAATAAGCCTGGTTTATATTATCCTCCCCAGGTGTAAGATGAGAGAACCTTGAGGCAAAATATGGAACCAGGGAAAAGACGGGGACATCAGTTTTCTTTATATTTGCTGCCTTCTTCTCTGTTGCTCGTTTATTTTGCGCCTGTGCTATTTTACACTTATCCCTGCACTAAGGATATTGGAATGAATCAGACAGCCATTCCCCTAGTGCGGAAACGGACAAGTAAACAAACAGTTGCCAAGTTAAATGCCATGATAAAGGCAAGCGTAGCCTGTTGTGGGAGCTTAGCCTGTTGTGATGGTTGTGTCTGTTAAGTGGCTCTGAGTTCAGAATCTGTTTATCTGCAGAGTCTGGGATGTGCTTAGCCCTGCCTTTTAGTGTAGTATGCATTATATTGCCTTAGCTGTTTGGGCTTTCTTGTGCTTTTTTGCCTCCCAGCCATAGCCCTGGGCTAAATGTAAGTGAATTCAAAGGTCAGACTATATCTGACCAGTCCATATCTGACCGGTAACACTTGTCTTGACAGCCCTGCTCTGCTCCTGCCTCTTGAGAGGCCTGAAGCCTCAGTATGGACCCATAGCTAGTGATAAGCCACTGGTGACAGCTTGTCTTATTTTAAACAGAAACCCATTTAGAGACTAATTTAAGAATAGTTGAACCTGATATAGTCCTCCTCTCAAATGATGCAGATTTTATTCTTAATTTTTGAAAAGTTCTTAAAGGAAACTGAGAAACAATGACTTTTCTTGTTTATTTTGGCTTATTTGCCTTTTTACTGCGTTTTATTTTGGGGTTGGGGGGGTGGCCATTCCTAAGAAAACTAGCATATGAAGTTCATTGTGATCTTACAGCATGTCTTCAATCTTAAAATAAGGCACCAAAAATGCATTCAGAGAACAGGTAGATAAAGTAGCACTGCTATAATTATGGAGAAACAGTAGTTTCCTTTTAAGCCTTTCTCTTTCAAGAGCTTATAATTTTCTGTAAAAGCCAAACGTTATCTCTTGGTCAGGTATGTTTTATTCTTGCTCTGATTCTGTGTTAGAAAGTTTGATTGAAAAGGGAAGATATTAACATTTTGTCTCCCATACAAAGAATGTTCATATTTGTATTTTTTTTTGTAAAACTCAATTTCATACCCCTGAGCCTGCCTTAGTTTGAAGAGTAATATCAATATCTTTTATCTACAAGGAGTATCTCTGCCATTATGTGTGCATTTGTGTGTGTGTGTGCGGGTGTGTGTGTGTATAAAATCAAAACCAGGAAATATGGCATACATTGTTGA
This sequence comes from Lagenorhynchus albirostris, assembly GCF_949774975.1. NCBI lineage: Eukaryota > Metazoa > Chordata > Mammalia > Artiodactyla > Delphinidae > Lagenorhynchus > Lagenorhynchus albirostris. Next base: position 75,183,991 of record NC_083111.1, on the reverse strand, counting down.
GGATATTAGATAATCAATTCCTGATGACTATATTTGCACAGAATTATCAGATGACAACCAGTTTTATTTTATTTTATTTTTTTTATTTTTTATTTTTATTGCAGTAAGCGGGCCTCTCACTGTTGTGGCCTCTCCCGTTGCGGAGCACAGGCTCCGGACACGCAGGCTCAGCGGCCATGGCTCACGGGCCCAGCCGCTCCGCGGCATGTGGGATCTTCCCGGACCGGGGCACGAACCCGCGTCCCCTGCATCGGCAGGCGGACTGTCAACCACTGCACCACCAGGGAAGCCCGACAACCAGTTTTGACCGTCTAATGTAGTAGGTGATATGGCATTCTCTATCGTCTGGGTCGTATGGCGGTAAAATGATCTCCATTTTATGGTCTCCGTTATCCATCTCCTGGGCCTTAGAAGAGAAGGGAACTAGAATTTTAGAAGTGTGCACTGAGAAAATTGGACTCAAGTTAGCAGCCTAAAAAACAGTAAAACCAAGCTGTGTGTGAATAACAGTTTTTCCCCCTTTATTTTGTACAGATTGAGGAACTGAGCTATAGGGGTATTTTTAATGAAAGGTGAATAAGCTATACGTAGCTTGTACAGAAAGCATCTCCAGCTATACTAAATATAAAACTGTCAACTCTCTGAAGGTCTCTGCAGTAATTACTCATCCTTCTCGGTTGACAGCGGCGGCATGTAGCACAGGTGAGAGCTGCCTCCGGAGCCAGGCTGTGCGAGGGGTTCAGAGCCCAGTCCACCAGCTCCTGTGTCGCTCTGGGCAGACTGCTTTGTGTCTCACACCCATTTACAAAAAGAGGATAATACTACCTACCTAACAGGGCCGCTAGGAGGATTAAATGAGTTAATATGTGTGAAGCACTTAGAACACTAGATGAGTGTTAGCTATTCTGATTATTGATGCATATCTATCATACATTTTAAGTGGCCAGTTTTCATAGAGAGTTTGGCATTTGAACCGGGCCTTAAAGGATAAACAGGATTTGTAAAAATGAGATATAAAGAATTTAAAATGGGGAAAGCTGTGTGAAAAGTTGCAAAGAGCAGGTGAGTCTTTTCCCCTCCTTTTCTCCTTCCATTTATTGCTTACTAGCTTTACACCTGCCGCAGAGCTCAGCGTTGATGAGTGTTACATAATCGTATTCAGCCCTCGCGATAACCCTACCAGATAGGTATTTTACAATCTCATTTTACAGATGGGAAAGTAGCCATAGAAGAGTAAAGTCACTTTTTCAGAGTCACCAAGTTAAATGCTTGGCCTAGTTCTGACTGTAAAGCTCAGGTTCTTAATTATTATCCAGTACTTCCTTCCTAAGAGTAGACTATCAGAAGATGATTCCAAAAAATATTTTAAAAGAATGCTCTGGTGTTGGCGTTCTAGACATTCGTAGGATTATGATTATTGGGGATCAACAGGGATGCACGTGATCACTTTGTCACAGTGAAAGACTCTCGATACTGTGTATGCTAGTCATTTCAAAAGATTGAAGAGAAACGCGTGCCAATGCTTGCCGACTATATCGCTGTTCCCCGTCATTCTAACAGTGTGGAGGTGCTTTTTTTTCCTGAACTGAGAATGGCAGCACTGGGTTGTTGAAGTTTTTATTATTTTTCTCGTCAGAAATTATACAAATTTCCCTTGGACTTCAGTGCCTCAACTTTAGTTGCCTCAAATTGACTGCTGTTTGAGTACCCTTTTCAGTTCCCTACATCTTAGGTGTGTCTACAATTCTGCTTCCCAGTCTTCAGCATTTTTGGTTTCATGTCCATGGGGTTTGTCTGGAATATAATGAGGATGATCGTAATTCTATTGCTGTTTATTCCTTCTGTCCTCTAACTAGTTTGTCATGCTGTCTTCCTTTTGAACCTATAATGGAGTTGATCATTTCATCCTCATACTTTTCGTCTCAAGGAGCTCACTGGCCTTGACTTGAATTTTAAATCGTTCTGTCCCCATGTACTACTTCCTTCCATTAATTAGCTGATGGCTGTTTTTTTCCCTCTGTAGTTTTAATGCCTTCTATACTATTTAAAACTACTCTTTCCAGAAGATACAGCCAGCAACTCAGGTGCTAGCCTTTATAAAACTAGAATCAGACTAAAATGAACTAGAATCTTGGTAACTAGTATCTTTCCCTAGAATTTATATCTTTCTCTCTGCTTTTAAGAGAAAAAAGAAATCAGAGATTTAGCCAAAAATTTCAAAAGAAAAAGCAGAAGCATGCAGGATTTGTCAGTGAACCATTCACGTCAGCTGTGTAGGCTATAAGACCCTTCGAAGGTTTTTACTTTTACTGTACCTTTTACTTATTTATTTTTTTAAATCATCCCCAGCATCATGAAGCAGGCCTTCGTGACCTGTCTGGACCGTTGCAGCGGTCTTACAGCCAGTTATTCTTCCCACCTCCCCTCTTTTAGATCACATATATCAGCAGCAGTCTGATCTTACTTAAACAGGCATCTAATCTTGTGTCTTAAAAGTCTTCTCTGGCTCCTCATTGCCTGTAGTACTATCTAAATCCCTAACATGCTGCACTCAACCTTGGAGTCTCCTCTAGAGGTGGTAAGCTCCATGAGAACAGGTATTTTCTCCACCACTTCCCCCATAGCTAGACCAGTGTCTGAAACAGCTATTCATTCCATAAATATTCTAGGCCAGGGCTTCCCAAAAACAGGTCCTAGGTTTGCCTCTCATAGGTTACAGGTTTGTTGAGAAGCATTGGTGGGTGCCTTCCACCTTTGGGATGGCCAGATGGAGCCTGGCTCATCCAGGACTCCACTGAGAGTAATTGGAATCTAAGGTCTCTGCCTGACGACTGGTGGTGTGCTGAGCACAGGCAGGAAGATGCTCTGCGACCTGCACATCTACTTCAGCTGCCCACTTCAGAGCGTCCCACTGCCCACGTAGGTGAGGGGCCATGGCGCTGCTGGAGAGTTTATGGTGCAGGTGCCTGAGCAGCATAGCCAGAGGTGCTGCTACTCAGAAGTGAGGGTAGACTCACAGGAGGTCAGTCTGGGGTTCCCAGCTTCTGGTAGAAGCCTCCTCTGTCTTCACTTACGTTGGATACGTTTGTTAGTTCTGTGCTGATATTCCCATTTAGTAGCATTCCAGTTAGCCATGGGCTGACCAGTCCATGAACTAGGTAATTAAAACCAAGTTTATCTTTTATAATTTTAGATTTTAAAACCTTTCTTCACTTTAAAGTGAAAACGAAGAGTAGTGTTTATAGTATTGTCTTGGCCAAAAGGTTCGTTTGTTTTTTTCCGTAAGATGGCTCTAGTAGCACTTAGTTGTCTTTAACTTCATTCAAAACCATTTTGTTAGATTGTATGTGACAGCCATCATATCAGCGTGCATTTCAAAAAAAAAAGGCTTATCAAAATTGGTGAATTTTTGTGTAACCATTTTAATATTGAAGATGGAAGAAAAAAACATTTTCGGCACATTATGCTTTATTATTTCAGGAAAGGTAAAAATACAACCAAGACGCAAAAAAAGATTTGTGTAGTGTGTGGACAAGGTGCTGTGACTGATCGAATGTGTCAAAGGTGGTTTGTGAAGTTTCATGCTGGAGATTTCTCACTGGACGATGCTCCACAGTCGGGTAGACCAGTTGAAGTTGATAGCGATCAAATTGAGACGTTAATTGAGAACAAGCAACGTTATACCAAGCAGGAGGTAGCTGACATACTCAAAATATCCAAATCAAGCGTTGGAAATCATTTGCACCAGCTTGGTTATGTGAATCGCTTTGATGTTTGGGTTCCACATCAGTTAAGCCAATAAAACCTTGACTGTATTTCCCCATGCGATTCTCTACTTAAAAGTAACAAAAACATTCCGTTTTTAAAACAAACTGTGACGGGGATGAAATGTGGATACTGTACAATAATGTGGAACGGGAAAGATCGTGGGCAAGCGAAATGAACCACCACCAACCACACCAAAAGCTGGTCTTCATCCAAAGAAGGTGATGTTGTGTATAAGGTGGAATTGGAAGGGAGTCCTCTGTTTTGAGCTCCTCCTAGAAAACCAAACGATTAATTCCAATAAGTACTGTTCCCAGTTAGACCAACTGAAAGCAGCACTCGATGAAAAGTGCCCAGAATTAGTCAACAGAAAATGCATAATTTTCCATCAGGATAACGCAAGACCACATGTTCTTTGATGACCAGGCAAAAACTGTTACAGCTTGGCTGGGAAGGGAAGTTCTGATTCATATGCCGTATTCACCAGACATTGCACCTTCAGATTTCCATTTATTTCGGTCTTTACAAAATTCTCTTAACGGAGAAATTTTCAGTTTCCTGGGAGACTGTATAAGGCACCTGGAACAGTTCTTTGCTCAAAAAGATAAAAAGTTTTGGGAACTTGGAATTATGAAATTGCCTGAAAAATGGCAGAAGGTAGTGGAACAAAAGGGTGAATACGTTGTTGAATAAAGTCTTGGTGAAAATGAAAAATGTGTCTTTTAGTTTTACCTAAAAACTGAGGGCACTTTTTGGCCAACCCAATATTACTGCCGTTGTATCATTACTGATGGATGGGCCTAGTTAGCCTGTTTAGTGTGAAAGCGGCCAGAGTTGTTGATGTTCCTTTGTTTTTGCTTTTTGCCCAGGTCAGTTAATGCCACGTCAAAGAGAATTCTGTAGAACTCTGTTGTATTCACACAAACCAGGACCCTCATGGTTGTCAGGTCTTTCAGATGCAGCCTCGTGCTTTCAGGGGGAAGGTTTTCAAGAAAGTGTAGGTACAAACCTGTAAACGCTATTAACATCTATATAGTGCTTTATTGTTTCAAATATGCTTTTATACTCACATAATTTTATTTAAACTTCACAGTCACTCTGTGAGGGTTATTTTTAATTTCACATTATAAGATTTTCTTATTTTACAGATTGGGACACTGATTCTGAGTAGTTAAGTTACTTAAGTAGTTAAGTAACTTAAAAGTTACACAGCCAAAAACAGGTCCTCAGTGGATTTGATCGAACAGGTGTGACTTCAGGGAAACAATGTAAACAGACTTCATGGAAGATAAATAACTAGGAGAGTCATTTATACCTCTTGTCCTTAGAAAAGGTTTCTTTTTCTCATGTAAAGCATTAAGTTGATTTCTTATTAGAAAAGCCTGAAAAATTGAAAACAGTATGTAAAACTAAATAGATATAAATGGATAATTTCTGAAGATTAAAACAGCTTTGAAAAACTAAAATAAAATTCAAGAAAAAAAACAGCTTTGAAATTAGGACATACATAGTGAGAAGCAGACATCCATTTAAGGTTTCACATGTAGAGGTATGTCTAATATATAAGTGTGTGGATGTATATTCTCTGTGTCACTAAGGTTCACAGTTAGGGTTTCTTAGATCCTTATTTGTTGAAATCTCCTTTTGCTTGTACATTGAGGCTGAAGTTGGCAGTTTTCCTTCCAGGTGTGGATTTTGAAAATGAAGTACACTTGTTGAAATGTGAATTGCATCATCGTGATGCATTTATATGGTGCTACCCTCCAGGATTATGGGAAATTTTCAGGGTTGTAGTTTGGCTTATGGTATATATGAATCATGGAGAGCACTCTAGGTCTGTGAGTTATCGGTTTTGTTTTGGGTGCAGTTCATGGTGTTTAAGTCTCTAAAAAAGAGTTTGGAGCCTCTTGCATCCTGTTGGCTGAAGAGACTCTGCCTTGGGACTTCCCTGGTGGTCCAGTGGTTAAGAATCCGCCTTACAGTGCAGAGGACGTGGGTTCAGTCCCTGGTCAGGGAACTAAGATCCCACATGCCGCAGGGCAGCTAAATCCGTGCACTGCAACTACTGAGCCTGCGTGCCGCAACAAAGAACCTGCGTGCCACAGTGAAGGACCCCACATGCCACAACAAAGATCCCACGTGCGGCAACTAAGACCCCGACGTAGGCAAATAAATAAATAATTTTTTTAAAAAAAGAGAATCTGCCTTTCAGTTACCTGAGTGCTGTGGGACCACAGACCTGCTCAGCTTACCTGATGTAAGTGGTCTTAACACTCACAGCCAGCTGTGTGTCACTGGTGACTAATTTTACCCTGTTTATGACCTAGGACTTTGAGTGGGCAGTATTTGAAGAATCTGAAAAGATTCTTAAATATCTAAAAATCTTGAGAATCTAAAAATCTGGCTGCCATTCAACTCACTATCAGTTTTGACTGTGGTCAGAGAATTTTATTTAAAACAATACAGGGAATTCCCTGGTGGTCCACTGATTAGGAGTCCAGGCTTCCAGTGCCGGGGGCACGGGTTCGATCCCTTGTCAGGGCACTAAGATCCCACATGCCATGCGGTGTGGCGAAAAACATTGAAAAACATTTTTTTAATTTAAAAATACAAATTGCTGATTGCCCTATAGTTTAATAAATCGTGTTTGATCATTTTATCCAGAACGCTGCCCTCCCCTACCTCCCTTCAGGTTTGAAGCATTCCTGGGCAAGCTTTTTTTCAGTAAGTACATAACAAATCAGTGCTTATATGTAGCTGTATGGTACCCCTATCGTGGAAAGCTACACTTTCTTTGTTCCGGGCATTAATGGAGAAAATGCATAATTACACTGAAATGGTAAACTAAATTATCCATTAACACTTCCTGGGGTTTTAATATAACCTTCTCTCTCTACCCAAAAGGCAACATGCATTTCGTCCATAATATCAATGCTCCATTTTAAGTGAATAGTTTTTTCATTTTTGATCTGTAATGGCGATTAGGGTGACCAGTTAGTCCTTGTTTGCCCAGGACTGTCCTGGTTTCAAAACTGATAGTCCCTTTCAGTCCCAGACAAACCCTAATGCAGGGCTAGTGGTCGCCCTAACAGAGAGCTCTTCTGTCAGTGGGTTTTAGGCGTGTTACTGGAACTATGGTAAAAACCTAGATCAGTGGTTAAAAGAATTTATTGTGCATCAGAATTACCTGGAAGCCTTATAAAACAGTGATTTCTGGGTCTCGTTCCCCCTAATTCCTGATCCATTAGGTTTGGGGTAGAAGCCTGAGAATTGCTTTTCTAACAGTTTCATAGGTAGAGCCAAGGCTGCTGGTTTGGGGTCAAGCCATGTCCAGGGTGAGTGTGATGGTGTTTTATTCAGATTTGTGAGGAAAAGGAACTGCTTCTCTGCTGACAATCCTAAGCACTAAAGCCATCCCAAAGGGTGTTTGTGTGTCTGAGCTGTGATCATGCAGCACAAAAAACAGCTGATCCCGTTAGAGATGACAGAAATGGGGAGAAAGTTAAAACAAAAAACAACAAAAAACAGTCGAATTAAAAACAAGTCATTTATACACATGTATATATATGTATACACACACATGCACATACACACTGTATATACACACATATAGTAAGTTTTTTAGGTAAACTTTCATTTGATTATCAATTTGAATATCACATAAAGTATCTGATATGGGTCGTTACTTCCAGAGAACACATATTCATTATTATAGCAGAACTGATTTAAGCTGGGTGTAGTAGGGATAATAGTACCCACCTTGCCTGCTTCTCAGAATTATCACTATGAAAATCCATATGAAAGGTGTGAACATGCTCTGCGGGCATAAGATGTCATGGCGATGATTATCATGTACTTTACAACTGAGCACTGCTTTTCAGCGCTTTCATCTTCATCACCTCATTGACTGTTTTCAGGTATTTCAGTTCGCCAGGCTTATCTGTCCTCAGAGGTAGTCACCATGTAGGTGGTTCCTGGATAGTGGTTCATAGTCAGTGGCTGAGCTTTTGCTCAAATCGCTTCTCCAATTTGTACCTTCTTCCTCATCTGTAGGGTAGAATTAATGCCTGTTCTACTACTAACCTTAGAACTAGTTATAAAGCTAACTTGAGAAACTGTATGAAAACACGTTCAAGCCTCTGTTACACATGGCAATTGGTAATAATGAGTAAATTATAAATAAGCCTCAAAGAACAGGAAGCATGTTGTTTTCATCTGTCCTAAGCACCTCATCACTTTATAAATTTTTCAGATGGATTGAGTTTATTAATTTAAAAATCATTTTATCATCTTCTTTTCCTTTTTTTTAATCTCTGCTTTTTTTTTAACATGAAGCATATAGAGGATGATAAGTATTATTGAATAGGTTGAAAAAGAGAATAGAATATCTTTTGGGGTATCTGGGTTTTTTTTTTTTCTTTCAATGTGGGCGTTTTCTGCTCCATAACCTTTATTATTTGTCTGTGAATTCTTGCCTTTTGCCAGCTTTTTTTCCCAGTCCCACCCTGCTTCCCTTAAGACTTGGGGCATATAACCTCTCTGCTACTAGTCCAAGCAGCTTCCCTGCCTTAGATTTCTCTTAGAGGATGCAAAATCTAGGCCAACTGAGAAGTTATTTTTTTTCAGCATGTTTATCTTAAGTTACAAAATGGTATTTCTTAACTATTTTCTTACGTAGTCTAGTACAAGTTCCCGTACCCAGGAAATCTTCCTTATAATAATACAGTTGCCTCTCGGTATCTGTGGGGCATTTGTGCCAGGACCCACCACAGACTCCAAAATCTGCAGATGCTCAGGTCCCATAGCCAGTCCTCCACACCCATGCTTTCGTATGTGCAGATCCAGCCAACTGCAGATCTTGTAGTACTGTATGTATATATGTATTGGAAGAAATCTGCATATAAGTGCATCCGAGCAGTTCAAACTGTTGTTCAAATGTCAGCTGTACTTTTGAGGAATAATGTCTTCATTATGGGTTGTCACATTGAAGGGAATGTATTAGGTATCTAACTCGTTTTCAGCATTGTACTTGTGGGATCTATGGTATGACAGAATCTGTGGCACAATGTGGCCTGGCATACATTATATGTGGGTACTCAAAACTATCATTGACAGATTGATTTGGCAAACATTTCCAGTTTCTGCACAGTAGCACTATGCCAGCCAACAGTTCATACCCATGTCTGTCTGAACAGCAGATTGTTTGTATGAATCTAATGTGTGTTTTGCCCGTTCTTATAAAAATTTGTAAAGGGAAAAGTAAAGTGCTAACACTAGTAGTAAGAATGGTAGCTCTCAAGTATGTAATACATTTGTAACAAATACGGAAATCATTAAGCACACCAAAAATTGTTAATCTTTAGCCTCAACTATACCTTCATTAGATTTGACCTGCTTACTCTGTTTCTGATGATGAATAAAAGGACAAAAAGAACATTTATGAAATATAGATTATATATTATAGTTTGTGTCTAGAAGATACTTTTTAATTATAGAATGTATTTCATAATGGATTTTCTTACAATACATTAAATTATTCAACTTCTGTACATTTAATTTTCAACCGTCTTCAAGAATACATCATAAGTGGACTTCCCTGGTGGTGCAGTGGTTAAGAATCCGCCTGCCAATACAGGGCACACGGGTTCGAGCCCTGGTCCAGGAAGATCCCACATACCGCAGAGCAACAAAGCCCGTGCACCACAACTACTAAGCCTGCGCTCTAGAGCCCGCGGGCCACAACTACTGAAGCCCATGTGCCCTAGAGCCCACATGCCACAACTGCTGAGCCCATGCACCACAACTACTGAAGCCTGTGTGCTCTAGGGCCCGAGTGCCTCAACTACTGGGACCATGTGCCGCAACTACTGAAGCCCGCGCGCCAAGAGCCCGTGCTCTGCAGCAAGAGAAGCCACCGCAGTGAGAAGCCCGCGCACCTCAATGAAGAGTAGCCCCCGCTCGCCACAACTAGAGAAAGCCCGCACACAGCAACGAAGCCCCAACGCAGCCAAAAATAAATTTAAATAATAAAGTAAATAAAACCCAGCATTTTAAAAAAATTTATTTATTTATTTATGGCTGTGTTGGGTCTTCGTTTCTGTGCGAGGGCTTTCTCTAGCTGCGGCAAGCGGGGGCCACTCTTCATCACGGTGCGCGGGCCTCTCACTATTGCAGTCTCTCTTGTTGCGGAGCACAGGCTCCAAACGCGCAGGCTCAGTAGTTGTGGCTCACGGGCCCAGTTGCTCCGTGATATGCGGGATCCTCCCAGACCAGGGCTCGAACCCGTTTCCCCTGCATTGGCAGGCAGATTCTCAACCACTGCGCCACCAGGGAAGCCCAAAACCAGCATTTTTTTAAAAAAAGTAATACATCATAAGCAAATGTATAACATTTGACAAAATTCCCTAATAACCCTGAAAAAAAGATTCTATGTATTATAGAATTATGTGTAAGTTAAATATAGTAGCTCTGATAAACATTTCTGTCATTTGATCAACCTTTAAAAAATATTAAACTGAGAACAGAAGGGGGATATTGTTTGAAGGAGAGAGTTGTAATCACTGGTTTATTGCAACATAATGTGCAGCATCCTAATTAGTCAAGTATCACGTGCCACCTAGGCATGAAATAACTATTGTTTCCTAATTTAAATCTGGAAATTTTCAATTGCAGAACAGCTTGAATAGCCTTCGTTGGAAGTAGCCACTGGGTTTTTTTTTTTGTTTTTTTGTTTTTAAGGTATTTGTCTTCAGAAACAATGAAGGTCATCTTGTATCCATAGAGACCACATGCACTTTCCTCATTATTTCCAGCATTATTTCTGTAATGGGTAGAGTTATTTATGACATTTAAACCAAAAAATTTTTTTTTCAGAAAGCAACTTTAAATATTATCACACGGTAAATATCAATGACTGAAATTACTTACTCCATAGTTTCTCAAAGAAATTAATTAATATTAGAAAATTAGTAGCCTCTCAAAATTGTGTATATTGGCGTGTTCAGTAGTTATCCTGCGGGGGGGTGTGTGTGTGTTCATTTCTTGGAAATCATTGAAAATTGTAGACTCTAATTGTTTTAATTGGTTTTTTTAAGAGACAGTAATTTCACATGCTTTAGATTAAAGCAAATCTTGGTTTCCGTGGAGGGCAGATTTTTTATATTTCACCTAGTCTTCCGTCTCTCTTTCAGGAAAGTGGTGTGGGAAACAAAATGGTTTCAGTGTATTATTGTTTTATAAACAAAGCCAAGGTCATGAGTTTGTTTACTTATTATCTACTTTGCTTTGTTCATTTCCATGGACTGCACATCCCTAACCTAAATCAGCTGGGGACAGGGGAAGAAAATATTAGACACTTAACTTGGTTTAGATCCGCTACCAGTAAAACCCACTGTATTAGCAATCTAAATTAGGACACTTTTGTTAATGAAGAGAGTCGCTTTTAATGATAATATCAGGGCAACAGTCATAAATTGGGACTGTTTCAGGCAGATGCATGGTCAGTCTGATCATTAGGGTTGTCATTCTAGTGTGGTGTTTATTATTAATTCTGAAACTCTGGGTTTAGGGAGAGAAAACCTCATTTTTGCATGTAGCAAAGAGACAACGTATCTTGGAGGATAACTGGGTAAAATCTTTAATGTTACATATTTGCCAAGACAACTTCATAATGCATATTGTCTTTTGTAATATATTTAGGAAAAAATTGCTGTTGATAAACTGCTTCTCTCTTGCCAATGAATAGCATCAACTTTATCATTTTTGTCCAAGATGTCACAGATAGCGTTCAGGACTAAAAAGCCTATCAATCATCAGATAAAGATGGTGACTGGCAACATTTGTGTTTATTCCTTCTGTTAATTTGTTGTCCAGAAAGTCTGTTGTTGTAAACATCCCCGACTGGAAGCTGTAAGACATAGCTAAGCTTTCAGTCAGATGTTTGCTGCTACCGGCTCTTCACAGACATCGTTTCAGGATAGTTATATCTAAGAAGTAGAACAGGGGAGGCTATAAAATGTGTGGAAAAACACCAGGAATCTTTAGGTTTCTTCATTTACTGCTCTCTGTGAGAATGCATGTTTTATGCGAGAGTTTAGTGTGGGATGCTGTCCTAAGAACAGGATATCCTGTAGCAGATACCATCTGAGCTTCCCAGACTTAAGATGCTGCTGCTGCTGGGCCTTAGAGAATTTGGTTAAAAAAATTTTTTTTTCCACTATGGGTTCTTATTTCTGTTTTTGCCCTGGCAGTGAACTTTCATTCTTTATTGCCTTTCCAAGTAGGCTAGAGTTTAACTTCCCAACAGTTCAGAAGACTGATTTCCTCCTTTAGAAATTCTGGAGACGTTATTGAGAGTACATTTATCACCACCACCCCACCCTACCGCTCAGCAGTACACAACCAAGACATTTCAGCTTTTTCTGTCGTGAAGAAGTGTACAAACTTCGTCTCTGGCCTCTCAGCCCCCTCCCCCCCCCAACTTCCTGTTCTCCACCCGGAATGATGTCACAGCTCCTAGTCAGAACTGTCCTCTAAACACTTGCAGGACTTCAAACCACTGAGCCTGTTTACAACATTCACCATTGGTTATATTTGTCTTACATTATTGAGTATATTTTCCTGAGTATTTTCAGGTTATCACTTGCCTTTTCTCTTCCTCATTAGAATGTTGATGCCTTGTGAGCAGGTGCACTGTACCTATTTTTTGTGTTCCCTCACAGTGCTGAGCAATACAGGGCTTTTCTCACAGGTGACATTCAGGGCAGACTATTGATAACGCATAATTTTACAACAGCTCTTTTTCTGAGTTTTGAAATTTTGTTTTCTTATCTCTTTGTCTTTTAGACACTGGGAAACATTTCTATTTTATTGAAATCTTTCTCTTCAATAAAGCTTTGGTATTTTATCATGTATTAATATTAAACTGCTAAACATCTTACTGTGTTAGGTTCAGTGCATAATTAAACCAAAAGGTAAAGTTCTTGCTAATTTTTTACATGCATATCTTCCTTGATTAGATCATAAGCTTTCTGAGGGTAAGGACATTATATCTTTATAATTACCAGTTTTCCTGCCGTCTGTGTCCAGTAGAGCACCTTGCCTGTATGGGGCCCCACTAACAATTTTGTTTTGTTGCAGCAGTGTCTACTATTTGCTTATATCTTTTATACAGATATATAAAATGTAGCTGCCCAGATGTATTCGTGCTGCAGCACTGATTCTTAAATGCTCCTTTATGCTAGTTTACAAGACTTACGTGGCCAGAGTGGAGGGAGGTGGCGTAGGTAGTTGCTTCAGACACAGGTAGCTTTGCAAGTTGAAGTATAATTTTCAAGCTTGGTGATTAGCATGCAGCAAGTATCCCTTCATACTCAAATCTTAATAAACGTGCTTTATTAAGAGTTGACCCTCTGATTTAGCACATTGGAGGCCTTGGGTTCCAGATAGCAGCAAACAGGGCCATTTGCTCTAAGAGCCCAGGGAGTGCTCCCTGGAAAGGCAGAAAGAGTCCTCTGGTAATAGGGTTATTTTGTTAGACAAGGTGACATTGTTTCCTACGAAAAATTTTGTTACATAGCTTTGAAATTCAGTAAGGTAGATAGAAGCTGCCTAGTTTAATAATTTGCCTAGCTGAATTTGAAAGACTTTTTAAAATGATAGCCCAGATCTATGCTAAAAGAAGGGTGGGTGTCCTGCACAAAGCTGTGACACTCTGCACAGCCGTCCACTCATCCCTGGATACTCAGGATTAATGTACAATCTATGTTACGTAACATTTGTTCCATGTTATTCTGCCCTAATGAGGTGAATCAGAGACCATGTCAGCTTTAATTCTGGATGCCCTTGCTTCAGTACAACCTTTTAGTCATTTGCAGATGACTTCTTGATGTTTTAATTTGGAAGAACCACAAACTTCCCAGTGGCCTGCAAATTTAGCAATTGACTATACAGAACAAATGCTTTAAAATGTTAGAGAATTAGTGTTTGCCAGTGAACCTGTAACAGCTTATTTCCCCATGCTTTAACTTAGTATTGAGGAAGACGAGTGTGGTCTTTATTGACAGGTCTTAGAAACCTCAGGAATTCTTTACTAAGAAGATATTTTGATCTAGTTAATACTGAAAGTAAAACATTTTTGGTTACCGAATACCGTTTTCTGAAAATGACAGGTTTTTTCCTTAGCATTTGATTTGCGATTCCTTAGGGGTAACTTTTTTAAGCAGACAACTACAGAATTGTCTTCAAGTTCATTTCCAATTAGATATGCTCATGTACAAATATTCTTGGTTAAAATTACATTGTTGGACGGATCTTCATTGGTCTTGATGCCTGAGTCCCTTTTACGCAGAGCCAGAGGTGGCGTGGGGTGGGTGACCCGGAAGTGGGCGGTGAGCTTCGGATCCCAGCGTGCAGTCCTCATTGCATGCAGAGGGCTCTGACTGTGGCCCCTTCGGTTCCTCTGGTTAAAACTTTATTCACTGAGTGAATGTGCCTCTATTTGCTGTGTGTGTTCAGGGAAAAAAAAATTTCAAGTTTGAGTATCAGTCTGAACTTAATTACTTTTCAAAATTATGCTTTTTCAGGCTGTCTCTGCCACAGTTTCCCCAGCCTGGTTCATTATGGGTGGACATGTGATGGGTGTTTTGACATTGCCTTCCCCTCCTCCCCCCCACCCCCCAATCTGTAGCATATGACAGACTTTCTAACAGTTTGATGCTCACTGCTATCTTTGCTCTGGCTTTCCAGCATATTTGGTGAAACAATTTAATCTTTAATCCACTGGTTTTCAAATATTAGCATGCATCAGAATTACTTGGAGGGATTATTAATTAAAATACAGACTGCTGGGCCTTGCCAGAGCTTATCATTCAGTAGGTCTGAGGTGATGCTTGAGAATGTGCATTGTTTTTCCTAAATTCCCAAGAGCTGCTGATGCTGCTGTCCTGGGTCCAGGCTTTCAGAAGCACGGAGCTCATCTTACATTCTTTTCCCTGTTCGGTATTATGCCCAGTTAGCGACTGAAGAAAAATACGCATAAAATCCCCAACTTAAAAACATGTAGTAATCCAAAAGTTTGTTTTGAAAAAGGTTTGTTGGAAACCTGAGACCCATTGTTCTCCCAGAGAAAGCATCATATTAATTGTCTAGCCCACAAAACCTATTTGATTTGCAAAGAAAAGCAGAAGGAAAAAATAGTATTGCAGTGGAATACTTGAAACAAGAAAACAATATACTTGTAGAGAAAAAAAAAAAATGTGTGTGTTTAATCTTGAGAACTGGTGCTTCAGGGGAAGTAGCCCGAAGAGGACGAGAGAGGCCAGGTAGAGACGGGAGGTTCCTGAAGGTCCTGGAATGCCTCTGAAATTCCAGAGATTTTTAGAATTTGCTGGCAATGGTTCTTAATATTTAATTTTACTTACAAATTTGAGGATTTCCTCTTCGTTGGTGCAAGAGCACTGATCGGACCACATATGCTTCGTAGAGGTATCTGTGGTAGTATTTTCTTAATCAGAGGAGTGCAAAGAGACGAGGGATTTCTGAGAGGCAACTTAGCAACACTTGGGCCAGTAGAAGGTGTACTGAGATCAGAGTATGGGAGAGATGTTACTGAGGCGAACTTAACTGAATTATGAGTTGAGGGAGGAGATGGGGAGAGGCTCGAGGAGGGGGAAAGGAAATGAGGAAAAGGAAGGCTACAGCTAAGCTTTGAGCTCCTCAGAGGTGTATTGTTAACTTTGTCTTTTACCCAAAACAGGAATCTCCTTCCTGAGGAAGAATGGGTGATTGATGCATCGTCAAGGCCATCAGTCGGGTTCCTCTAAATGCAAGTTCAGTTGTTTTGAAGAGAGGGATATAGGAAGATGAGAGGCTGTAAAATCAGCCACATTTAGATTGGGAACATTTACAAGATGTTTGCTTACATTGCCATAAATTATTTCAGTGAAAAGAATGTCACTTCTGCCTTTTCCCTTGGAGTTTAAACTTTGTCTCAAAATACTTTTTGATTTGACTTTTGCCTCATTTATGTCAATCTTTGTAAGTCCTGCTTTAAACCAAGTTTTCAGTTCATGTAAACATCCTACACTCAGCTGTAATACATGGATCGGCTGGGAGGTGGATGTTTACTTCAGCTGACTTGGAATATCAGCCATTAACATTGATACAGGATTTGGCAAAAATAGTAGAGGCTTGATTTTTTTTAAATGTAATAACTATAAATTTTAATTACTGTCATATCTTTTCAGTTGTGTTATTGTATCTCTAACATGACATAAGACTCTGGGGTTTGGGGCAAAAGAATGTCTTGTTTGGTTGGTGACATCACATTTGTAGCCCTTTCGGTGTGCTCTGACAAGCAAGGGCTCTGATATTAGACATGTGTAGCCATCTGGGCTCTGCCAGTCAATTTGGTATGTGATTTGGAGGAGGGAATGGCGCTGTTTCACACCTTGGTGTTTTTCTCATCTGCAAAATAGGTATGGTATCCACTTCACAGGATTGTTGTAAGGATCGACCTCTGTGATGAATGCAAAGTGGTTCATTCGTCAGTTCCTGTCACGTTAAGTCCTGATAAATGCTAACATGCTAGCTGTTGTTAATGCCAGCTATAATGCCTAATAATAGTACATAGCATATTTTAGGTGTTGAGTAAATAATTGTTGTTATGTTTAAAGTAGATCTAACTCATTTTTATTTTAGCAATAAAGATGATACCCACTTTCTGATTTAATGGAAATGGTTTGAATCTTTGAAATCACTGTAATTTAGTGGTAGAGTTTTGAAGCCCAGCTTCTTGAACTCATATCCTGGTACTGCCACTTACTAGCTAGGTTATTTGGGGGAAGTTATTACTCTCTCTGTTTCTTCTGTCTGCTAAATTGGGATTATAAGAGTACCTACCTAATAGGATTGTTATGAGATTAAACGGATTAATATTATAAATGAGTTAATACCAGTAAAGTGTTAGAATAAGTTCTGGTACATACTAAGCTCCTGAAAAACGGTAGCTATTATTATTGTTATTACTATTATTATTATTTTAAACATGTGTTTGTCATCCTTTTTTCTCAGAGTATAGTTCTGCCATACATTTGTAAATAAAGACAAGCTAATACCTGATAACTAGTTCTAGGTATGAATTGTTTGATTTCAATTATACTTTCATATTTCATGCTTTTATTAAAAACACTCTACTTAAAATTAATTTTCTGTAACTTTGTTTTTCAACTCCATGAAATTAGCTCTACTTTTCTTTTTTTGGTGACACATCCACATTCTGTACAGGTAAAACACAACGCAAACAACAACCACAAAATCAAAATGACTCAAGAAGTACGTATTATTCTTTCTAGCAGCTTGGCAAGTATCCATAAACTCTTACCTGTGCCTAAATCCAGAATTAGAATTCATGTTTGCTGCTTCTCCTCTGGAACATGTCTATGTGTTATGAAAAATTCACAATTAAATAAAAAATGTGAAGTCAAGGCAGGGAGACTTGTTCTTGAATAGGTGAGTGCTGTCTTTCTAATTGTATTCTATTTGTCCAATATACTAAAGTTTTAAATTTTTCTTTTTATTAAGTGGGAGCTGTTCTGTTATGTACTTGGATGTAAAATGTATATTTTGGTGAGTTCCACATGTTCATTTAAAACTTGTCAAGTGCTTAGGTTATTTTCTGATTTATAATACTTCAGGAGAAATATTGCAGTGCATTATGGAAGCATCATATAATCTAAGGATAGTTTTATGAAATATATTTTTTCAGATTAAGCATGTGTAAGAGTTCCCCATCAGTTTACCTTTGAACCTCAGTGAACAAAATATAAAATTTTTCTTTCATATTCTCCAATATGAAAAAATATTTAGCATAGCATATGGTTTAGGCTCCCAGATGGCCTATAGGTTAAATTCCTAATTTATAGTATTTTTTAATGTATTGCTTTTTTCTTTTGTTTAATAGCCCTGTATCTATATCTTTATATATAAGTATAAAGATATATCTTCATAAGTATATAAGATATACTTACAATAAGTATATAAGATATACTTTATATGTAAGTAAGATATATAAGATATATAAGATAATATAATACTTATAAGTATATAAGATATACTTATAAAGTATAAAGATATACTTATATCTTTATAAGTATATAAAGTATATATACTTTGCTGATTATATTATGGGGTCTTTGATCATTTGGGCTATCAGCTTTGCCTCACCTGTTACCACTTAGAAAAAGCTCCACATGAAAGTTGAGTTATAGTTAAGTGAAAATTTTTTTTTCACTTTATCTTCTTTTAGTTAATACAGTAAATTATTCTGTTATACTGAGCTGTCTCCCACCCTTTAGAAAATACATGCCTTGATTTCTTTAAAAACCATACATTTATTAGAAATGTAAAAGAAATTTTTTTTTGATGAACATGTGCTTATCAGTTTTAAATGTTACCGAATCTGGTTAAATGTTAAAATATCCCCATTTCCCCCCCTTATTTTCCAATTGTCATTTTTTATTTAATTGATTGATAGAGCACATAATACAAAGTTGGATTTTTCAATAATATTTAAATATGTTCTGAAATTAAACTCCAACTATTTTCTATCAAGTTTGAAGATTTGATATCTCTCCTCATGATTATTTGTTATGCATTTGGCATAAATTATTTAACTTCTTCCTGTTTCATTATATCTTTTTCATTTCATCAGTTCCCAATAGTAGGATTTTATGGTTCCAAACAAATGTGTCCTTTGGCTTCAGTAATCGAAAAATGTCAGTTAAAATGGGGAATCTGATACACATGAGTTTACCTTTTAGTTCTGTTCATTTCAGTTTTTTAAAAAAGCAGTTCTACCATTAACATTAGCCTTAACTTCCTTTAATATTATGGAAAAGAACACATCCCAAGGGTGTCTGTATAATTTAATACACACTATTCCTGTGAGGCTGAGTAAAACTGTTCCAGGAATCAAAGTCTTAGCAGTAGAACCTGTTCAGTCACTTAACTGTCTGTCTTGGGACTAACCAGGTACAATTATAACTGGCTTAAAAGTTCTGACCTTTTCGTTGCTTATTTCAATGTGATTCTTTAAAGACTGTTAAGCTATGTGTTTAGTATTTGTCCTACTGTCTAAAAATATTTAAAAACAGGGTTTGGGCTATTTGTTTTGTTTTTTAAAAGTAGTTTGAGAAAGTTTCTTTGCTACTTGTTCTTCATGCAAGTTTTATAGGAGTTAAAATTCCCTGGGAAAATAAGGGTTTTTGCAGGGTTTCTTTGATTGAAAAAGTATAAAAGGTCTCTAAAGGTATACAGTTGTCTTAATTTTGACATAAATTTTCCTTATACTGTAGGTTATCTCTGAAAATTTTTGTTTTGGGTGTCCTGTTTATATTTAATAATTGTTTAAAATTATGTAGTAATATAGTCAGTAGCACAAAAAGATTCCATGTTGACCAGAATACTGGGTTATTTTCAAGTAAAGGTATGAATATGAATGAGAAACAGAGTTTGGGAACTGGGTACTGGCAAATCCTTAATTTTCAGATAACTTTTTTTTTTAAGTTAACAATAACTCCTTTATAAAAAATATTTATTTATTAATTCATTATTTATTTATTTATTTTGGCCACACCGGGTCTTAGTTGTGGCGTGCGGACTTCTTATTGTGACGTGCAGACTCTTAGTTGCGGCCCGCATGTGGGATCTAGTTCCCTGACCAGGGATCGAACTCGGGCCCCCTGCATTGGGAGTGCAGAGTCTTACCCACTGGACAACCAGGGAAGTCCCTTCAGATAACTTTCTAAATGTGTGGTCATTCATTCTGTAATATTTAGAGTAAACGTGAAGAGTATATAAAAATATTCTCTTCACATTCACATATCATGGCCTGCCTTTTTCTTACACTCTGAATTATTAACAGTGGTGATCCTTCCAAGTTCTTGTTGTGTTTTTACACACATACACCTTGGTGATATGGGTGGGATTTATAATACCTTGAAATCATACTGTATATATATCTTATACTTTTTTTCATGCATTGGAGAACTTTCCATATCTATGCATCACATGTTTTTTTTTTTAGTTCCATATATAGATATACCATAATGTACTTTTCCCTATTGGTGGAACCATAGGTTGCTCCAGTATTTCACTGTTTTAGGCAGTCCTGCAAACTACAGAATATTTTGATTCATATTTTGTGTGATTATTTCTACAAAACCATTTGTAAAGGTACAATTGCTGTGTCAAGGAACATGTCTATTTAAAATGCTTACAGATGCTGCAGTTGTTCTCCAAGGAGCCTGTGCCAGTTTATACCCCGCGAGCCATGTGAGAGCGCCTGTCCCGCACATCCTTGCCCCAAAGCATTACCATTCCTGTTCATTTTTGCTGATCTGATGGTTGCAAAGAAGTCTCTGTTTTTATTTTCATTCCCTTGTCTAAGAGTGAAGCTAATATCTTCACATTTTCATTGGCTTTCTTTCTTTCATTTTTATGTTTTTGATTGTATGTTCATGTCCTTTGCCCATATTTCTTGTGGTTTGTTAATTTGTTCTTATTGTTTTTTAGGAACTGTATGTATTTTAGATTTTTTTTCTTTCTAAGTTATTAAATGTGTTGCAGATACTTCCTCCTAATCTGTCATGTGTTTTTTAAAACTTTATTTTAAATCATTATGTAATTTTTGGTAACTTCTGGGTTTTGTTGTCTTAGGAAGGCCCATTCCACACTCATTGTTATAAATACATTATGCTGGGGACTTCCCTGGTGGTGCAGTGGATAAGACTCTGTGCTCCCCATGCAGGGGCCCAGGTTCGATCCCTGGTCAGGGAACTAGATCCCACATGCATGCTGCAGCTAAGAAGCCCGTGTGCCACAACTAGGAAGCTGGCGAGCCACAACTAAGGAACCCTGGAACCGCAATTAAGGAGCCCTCATCATTTCAAATTTTATTTTTAGTTACCCAAAGATTTATTTTAAGACATTTATTCTGATCAATTTTTTTAAATCATAAAACTCATATAAAAAGGAAAGTCTCTTCTATCAGTTCTTCATCTTCGCATTGACAGTCCTTAGACCTTGGGTGTTCCCCTGAGTTTGTCACTCATTTTAATACATCTGTCATTATTACTGTCTGAGTATTCATAAATACCACCGTGTATATGGAACACCTGTTACGGTACAGGTACTTATTACTTTTGTAATGTTCTCATCTAACCCTTGCAGCAGCCCTTTAGGTTTAGGGTAAGTGTTATTAGTATACTTTACAGTTCAGGAAACTGGGGCTCAGGAAAGTTAAGTTGCTTATAATCACAGAGCAGTTAAAGTGATGGAGATCCCTGACCTCAGAGCAAGTGTCCTGAGTACCATAAGTGGTTCATATATGCAGGCTGTGGGTCTCAGGCATTTGTGGAGATTAAAGAAATAAATGCATGGGAGAGATCTACTCTCAAATATACAGTCAATCTAGAAAGGAACATCTATAATTTTTTAAAGGCGTGTGATTAAATGTGTGATTCTAATTTTCATACCTTTCAGAACCAGTGTATGCTGTGCTACCAAATAAATGCTCACTTTTGTCATTTTCTTATTAATAAGTTTGCTGATATTCTTTGACTCCTGTCAATTTTCATATTGTTATTATTGTAGAATCAATAGAATTTATAATTGGGTCTTCACTTTAAGGTGGGAAATAAACGCAGTAGTACCGAGAATGTTGCATATCCATTCTCTCCATCTGTATGTTGAACCTAAACCACAACAGGTTTACTGTGCTCATGCGCACTAGCCATGAGCAGAGTCATCTACATTAGAATTCCAGTCAGTCTTTGTTTTTTTTTTTTTCCGAAGTCTTAATAGTCGTCCACCTTGAACCTTTAAAGTATATTTTAAAAACTGCACATATAATAAGAATGATAGAGTTTTATTATGACCCTAAGGAAGTTATTTCAGCTTTTTGTTTCCACACAAGCATTTAAAGTTTTCGTTTCAAACTAAACAATGAAAAGTTTGTACTGTTTACTTATGTTTAAAAAAATGATTGAACAGATCCCAGGCAGCTCAGACAGGGCAGGTAGAAGGCTCCAAGGGCTGACATTAGGAAAACTAATCCAAGTGCTTAGAAAACTTGATGTAGCCATGCCATACAGGAATGTGTACTGTACAGTTGTAGGTAGAGCTCTGGGTAGACCAGAGTACAAGTCTTTTCTGAAGTTTTCAGGATATCTGGGATTTGAATTCATGCCTTGTATTTGTTTTCGTATGTAATAGGTTGAGTATGTAAGAAGCAGTGTTCATAAAAGCTGGCAAACCTGTTTTACTTGTTTCTCAATCTTTTCAGATCATTGCTTATAAAACACTGACATTTACAGTAAATATTTTGTTTTAAATACAGGCTAACACTATCAAACCGTGTGTCCTTGCGCTGCACTCATTTAATGACCTCGCCCTTTGGTAAGTTGGCATGTGGTTTGAGGTGGCTTTCGGTGATGGAGAGTTTGAAGGAGTTAAAGGGAAAAGCAGGAAGAGAATAACATTTTCAGGGAAATGTGATCATACAATGGACAGGCCCTTGAGAGAATAAGAGATTATCTCTATCTTTATTATGTGACCTTTGGCTAATTCCTGAAGCATACTCACTTCATATGCCTTGTATGTAAATGATAACATTACAGTTTTTTATAAGTCCCTTTATCTCTGTGACTCCAGTGATCTGTTTTATTGTGTGTTTGCGTATGTCAGTAGCTCACAATATTTAGCAGATTGAGTTCTAGGTCAAACCACCTGGATTCATCTATAAAATGGGGTTACCTATCTCCTAAATTGCAGTGATAATTTAATTAGATAATCCAGATAATCACTTAGCACACTATCTGGCAAATACTAAGCCCTCAGGAGATAACTCACTCTTCAAAACTCAGTTCAAATGTCTTAATATTACCTGGATCTTGGACCTTCCAGGTAAAAGGGAGGGAGGGTTCTTATCTTTGTGTCATAAATATGTCTTTTACTATCTTCTAGTTTAGCACTATCACTGGTACTAAAATTATCACTAATTTATTTACATGTGTATTTCTCCTCTTAAATTGTGAGCCCCTTGAAGACAGAAACAAGTTTATCTTTATAAATTCAGTGTCTGACATGATAAATTTTGTTGAAAGAAGAAAATTTTATTCTTGTTTTTCTTTTATTTTTATTATTATTATTATTATTATTATTTAATTGCGGCATGCAGGATCTAGTTCCCGGACCAGGGATCGAACCCCGGCCCCCTCCATTGGGAGCGCAGACTCTTAACCACTGGGCCACCAGGTAAGTCCCTATTCTTGTTTTTAAATACGGTCCCCTCCCTCTCTCAATGGAAGATAAGCTTGGAGCAAAGGTGTCCAGTAGAAATGTTCTCAGAAATCCTGGGCATGTTCTCAAAACACTGTTTTTTTAACAGCTATTTAATTGCCACTGTACTGCCAAGGATTAAATCAGTTTTTTACTTTGCTTCTTCACAGTGTTTTCCTTATAAAAAATTAAAGTAAGAAAATGACTGCCAGGTGGAGAAAACTGTCCACTAAGGAATTGTATAAAGGCATCATAATGGCCGTATAAAAGAGTTGATCTTGGAATCAAGGCCTTGGGTTCATGTTATAGCATCTGCTACTTTCTAGCCATATGACAGTGATCAATGATTTTATCTCTCTGGCTCTACAAAGTGGGAGTACTTCATGTTACTTGTAATAGCAAGAAAAATAGACCATAGGGTGTGAGGGGTTACAGTTAGTCCTCTGGTAGTGCTCTGGTTTCACAAGTCTTTTCTAAAGTTCTTAGAGTGATTAATAGGAGGTAATATTCATGCAGTACCAGCACTATGCCTGCTTAATAGAAGACACTCAATTATTTCTTGAGTGGAGTTAGTTTCAGTTGATACTATATATACCCTTTAAGTTTGAAAAAAGCCAACTTATTTTATCATGTACACAATTGTTCACTGTTAAAAGTGTTTAAATTAATTGTACCCTTGGTTACATGTTGAAAAACAGAACTGAAATGTTAAGTGGTGACCAAGTAACTATACTTCCATCATGCTAATGTTGTAGGGAGGAATAAACAAAAACAGCAAAGGCATACCCAAGAATTAAGTTGCACAATTAAAGGTTAATATTTTCTCAACACAAAAATGCAGGTCTCTACTTCATCCTACTCTCCTACAGTTAATTTTTGATAACTCGAGACACACACTGAAAACATTAAAGCCAACTAGGTCTTCACTGATTACATTTTCCTTAGAAAAGGTGGAAGTGTAGAGAGAATTATTCTTATTACTACTGATGCAGATAAAATTGGCTGGTTATTAGATGCCTTTCAGTGTAGTGTTTATGGTATATGAAGCTCTGTTGCCTGTGAAAGTTTTGTCCAAATCACTTCCCAGTTGACTCAAAATCCCCCACTTGTAAGTTCTCCTTTCCCTGTTCTTACTGGTTTTCTACCTTCATACCTTTTTATGAAATAAACATTTTCTTCCAACTCTCAGTTTGTGTTTTCTTCATTTGTTCTGCTTTTCAAAGTGCACCAATTGGTGATTGAGTTTTACTGCAGTGTAATAGAAAACTGCAAATCAGTGGCTTCAAATGGTGGTGTATTGTTTTACCTTCTCGCATAGTTTGTTTCCAGGAATCTTGGTG
Source organism: Lagenorhynchus albirostris (assembly GCF_949774975.1). Taxonomy (NCBI): domain Eukaryota; kingdom Metazoa; phylum Chordata; class Mammalia; order Artiodactyla; family Delphinidae; genus Lagenorhynchus; species Lagenorhynchus albirostris. The sequence continues at coordinate 75,159,548 of NC_083111.1, read as the reverse complement.
GCATGGCAGACTGAATTAACATAAACCTTGCTACCACCACCATCCCATAGCTCCAAACTCAGAAAGATGCCAAATGAAACGTAACATATACACGCAGCTGACTGCAAAAGAAAAGAAAGGAAATACCAACTGCCAGAAGTGAAGAGAAAACAAAGCCAAAGTAGTAAACGGAGGCACTGAAAGCGGCTCTGACCTGCAGGGTTATCATCTTGGCTAAGAGCCTCCCCAGTGAACTCTGGGACTTTTAACAGTGAGACGTGACCTGACAATTCAGGGAAGGTGGGACTGAGACCTCTGCAGGAAGCCAAGACCCTAGAAGGCACTGCAGCCTCAGGAAGTGGGGCGCAGAGCTCTGCACAGCAGCCTGGGGGCTGCAAAGCAGCTTCTGAACCTAAGACTAGGTGGAGGGAAAGGAAGATGTCCGTGACAAAGAGCTGAAATGTCAGTTACAGTCTTGCTCTCACAGTATCCATCTTAAAAATTATTGTGACATCTCCTTAATGTGCAGGGCACAGTGAGGTTCTGGTGGTAAAGCAATGAATAAAACAAATTTCTGCCCTCTTGGGGCCTCTCTTCTAGTGTCACTGGGAAGAAATTTACTATTTCAGACACTTGATAATTTTTGAAATGACAGGAATAAGCTAGAATACAGCATAAAAGAGATGGGGAAAAAATGAAAGATTCACACAAGTAAGATCCAGTGTACATATATATTTTAGGAGTTTTAAGCAGGAGGAAATTATAGAACTGGGGGTGAGGCAGTTGTGAACTGACCTAAGGCAATGTATTCGTGTACAACCCTTGGTAGATAATAGTACCCGCTGAATGCCCACCCACCCCAAACACACTCCTGCCCCCAGATCGCCCCCTAACAGCCAGGTTATAATGAAGGCAGTTTCTCACCAACTTCTGTCACCAATACAGATATTAATTAAGTAAGCCAAAAAAAAAAAAAAAAAAAACTTACTGCCTGTTCTGCAGGCTTAAGGAAGTTGTTCTCTGCCCTTTGAGATGCTCTAACCACCTTGCCTGAAAGTTCCCTTCAAGAAGCAGAATTCTGTTACCCTGAACAAAACCTGTGTTCATGGCCGGACACTGAGGACCTTTCAGGGGATTATATTAGGACATCTTCCCAAATGGTAAGGGCTACAGACCAAGCCGGATTCTTTGTCCTGTTCTTGCAGGGTGGGCGTGCAACTCTACTTTTAGCCAATCCGCATAATCTTGAAAACCTTTAACCATCAGGAGCCAAGTTTTGCAGTTCATCATTCTAGTTAACAGGCCACTAGTTTCACCAATAAAAATTTCTGACCTTTAGTATGTAAATTAGCAAAGCATTATATGTTGGTCAAGAGACAGACAACAGTACCTAGGGAAGTTGCCTCTGGATTATGGTTTCTCTAATTAGAGTGTGAGCTGATCATCCTGGACTGTACTTCCTTGGTGAGAATACTAGCAGGACCTACGTGACAACTTTACATGAGTAACTCGTGCCACAAATGCTGGATTATTTAACTGTAAATTACAGATATCTTAACAGCTACATTGGAAGAGATAAGTGGCTAAGAAGCTTCCAGAATTGATCAAAGACATTGTATCAGGAATGATATTTGTCTTGTAACAGAACCAAAGTAAGAACGGTGCTTAAACTGTTAGGGTTTACTTTTCTTTCACATGTTGGCTCTCCAGGTGTCCAATACAGTAGCTCCACAAGATCAGTGGGGCTCCAGGCTTTTTCTGTTCTTTCCTTATGACCCACCATCATTAGTGCATGGCTTCCGTCCTCGTGAAGAGATGGCAGCTGCAGTGCTCACATTGCAGATAAGAAAGAAGAGGCAAGGGCAAGATACACTGCAAATATGGCAAAATAAAGACTTTCCAGGAAAAATAAGAGTTTGTCACCAGTAGGCATACACTGGAAGAAATGTTAAAGGATATTCTGCAGGCGGATGCAAAATGACCCCAGATGAAATCTAGAAGTGAGGGAATAAATGAAAAGCAATGGAAATGGTAGAAGTGTAAATGTAAATATAACTAAAACTGGGATTTAAAGTATCTGTAGAATTAAAATACATCATATAATAACAAAAGACACAGGGAGAGTAAATGGAGTTAGTTCTCTCAGGTTCTAGCAATTGGTAAGTGATAAAATTAATACTGTTATTAGACTGTAAAGTCAAGGAGGCATGTTATAATCTTGAGTTGAGCACTAAAAGTACAATAGAATGTGTATCTAACACTTTAATAGAGGATAAAATATAAGAAGGCAAGAATGGAAAAGGGAACATAAAACAGGTAAGTCAGATTTTTAAGTTGCAGAATGTAAACCCAAACATGTAAAGTGATTCATTACTTGAATTAAAGTTGAAAAATTATCAGCTGAATCAATATCCCACTACACGCTTCTTACAAGAGACAAAACTCTAAGATCACATAAAACAACCAAATGGAAACAGTGTAACTATAGTTTTATCCCACACAGAGATTTAAGGCAAGAAGCATCTCTAGAGATAAAAAGGACATTTTAAAGTGGTAAAGGAATTAATGCACCCAAACCACACAATCCTAAATGTGTTTGTTCCTAGGACAAATGTAAAATATATAGAGCAAAAGTGATAGGAGAGGGGAAATAAGTAAATCCTGAATTATAGTTAGTAACTTTTACACAGCTTCTGCAATAGCTGATAGAATAATCAGACCAAAAGAAAAAAGAAAAAAAATCGGGATACAGAAGATCTGAACAATACCATTACTAAACGTCAACTAATTTATGTATGCTGAACACTTGATCAAAAAGGCATAATTCAGTTTCTTCAAGTAAACGTTGAACCATCTACCAAAGTTGACCCTTTGCTGAGTCTTAACACAAACCTCTACAAATTGTGAAAGATCAAAAGCCTTCATTCTGTATTCCCTAACATGGGAATTAAGCTAGAAACCAGTAACAAAAAGATGGCTAAAGAAACCCCAACTTGGGGTTGGAAATTAAGTAATACATTTGAAAACAGTATCTGGGTCAAAAAAATTTTTTTAAATATGTTGAAGTGAACAGTAACAAAGCTACCAAAACTTGTTTCAGCTAAAGCAGTGTTTGTAGGGAAATTTATAGCCTTAAGTGTGTATATTAGAAAAGAAAAAAGGTTGAAAATCAATGACCTAAACTATTTTCAGGAAGCTAGAAAAAGAAGAAGAATGAAAAATAAAAGGTGTAAGGTCAATGAAATAAATAGCATACAACAGAGAAAGTCAACAAAGCCAAAAGTTTGGTTCATTGAAGTCTAATAGCAATAATAACCACTATTGTTTAACATTATATTTGAGATCCTAGCCAGTGAAATGAGGCCTGAAATAACAGCATAGGTTTTGAAAGGAGGAAATAACACTATTTATAGACAACTGCTATTGTGCATAGAAAATTCAAAGGAATTTATGAACAGAATAATTTAGCAAGGTCGCTGCATACAAAGTCAATATACAGAGACCAATTGTATTTATGTCAGAAACAGAAATAGAAGTTGTTAAAATGATACAATTTACCCTAGCGTAAAATATCAAGTACCTAATAATAAAGTTTTGAAAGAAAATCATAATATTGAGAGAAATTTGAAAAGATCTAACTTCACAGTTATCAAAATCCCAGCAGGATGTTGAGAAATCAACCAACTGACAGAAATGCAAAGGACAAGACTATCCAAGGTAAACGAACAACAACAAAACTGAAAATATTTCACCAACAGATATTAAGACCTGTTATAAAGCTATAGTTATAATTATGGCTGTAAAGTTGGTTGGCATAAGGATAGATAAATAGACCAATGTAACAGAAAGCCTAGGCACAAATCCACAAATACAGATGATCTGATTTATGACCAGGGGACATCATTGCAATGGGTGAAAAGATGGTGTTTTCAATAAATAGTGCAGAGTCAGATATCCATATGAGAGAAAAAAAAAATTATCTAGACCCCTTCCAGACACAAGGCAGAAAAATCAGTTCCATATGGAATATAGTCTAAATGTGAAAGGAGAAATAAAACATAGGAGAATATCTTAATGATTTGGGGCAGGCAACAATTAAAGTACATAGAAGCATAAAGGGAAAAAGGTTTTAAACTAATCTATGGTGAGTTACCACTACCCTGGCAAAAAAAAATTTTTTCAATAAAAAAGACAATATAGGTTCCCCTGGTGGCGCAGTGGTTGAGAGTCTGCCTGCCGATGCAGGGGACACGGGTTCGTGCCCCGGTCCGGGAAGATCCCACATGCCGTGGAGCGGCTGGGCCCGTGAGCCATGGCCGCTGAGCCTGCGCGTCCAGAGCCTGTGCTCCGCAATGGGAGAGGCCATAGCAGTGAGAGGCCCGCGTACCGCAAAAAAAAAAAACAATATAAAAGAAATAAGGTATGAATAAGGATATAGTTAAGATTTTTTTAATGACAAAACTTGTGAATTTATGTGGATAAATTTGAAATTTTAGTTATTTTTTAAATGAGGATCGTTGTGTGTATATAAAATAACACTAAATCTGAATCTTTTTAAAAATCTACTCCCAAATAATACACCAGATCTAAATGGCTTATGATGTGGTCTGTTAAACCTTCAAGAAGCAATCTTTTTAAATATAGCAGTAGACAATTTTTAGAAAGGGGGAAGGATGGGGGAAGCTCAACTATGATACTAAAGTCAAATGGGATATGTGAGGGAAAAAATACTATACTTCAGTCTCTTATGAACATGGCTGAACTAGCCTGAATATTAGCATTTCAAATTCACCAATTAAAATTCACTCATTGTGACAAAGTAAAATTTATTGCCAAAGTGGGAGAATGGTATGCATTGGAAAAGCTTTTCATATAATATGCACATTAATAGATTAAAGAGAAAAATCATATTATCATCTCAATGAATGCAGGAGGAAACAACAAAGTGCAACACTCATTTTAAAAATCAACCAAATGGGGCTTCCCTGGTGGCGCAGTGGTTGAGAATCTGCCTGCCAGTGCAGGAGACACGGGTTCGAGCCCTGGTCTGGGAAGATCCCACATGCCGCGGAGCAACTAGAGCCCGTGAGCCACAACTACTGAGCCTGCGCGTCTAGAGCCTGTGCTTCGCAACAAGAGAGGCTGCGATAGTGAGAGGCCCGCGCGCCGCGATGAAGAGTGGCGCCCGCTCGCTGCAACTAGAGAAAACCCTCAGACAGAAACGAAGATCCAACACAGCCAAAAATAAATAAATAAATTCATTAATTAAAAAAAAATCAAATGAAACATCCTCTTGGTAGATTATGAATAGACAGAAGCTTCCTTAGTATGAGAAACGATAACTAAAAACCCATGTTTAACATGACGAGTTAATGGTATAACTTCAGAGATGTTCCTTTAAAGACAGCAGTAGGACAAGGATGGCTACTGTGCATCTATTTCACATTGCACTGAGATCTTGTCCAGTGCAGTAAGATTAAAAGAAGAAATAGGCATATGGATTGGAAAGTAAGAAACAATTACTGTTAGTGGGCAAGAAAGTTATTTGAAAGTTCAAGGGAAATTACAAAGTATTATAACTAATATGGAAGTTGAGGGTTTGGGGATATAAGACCAATATGCAAGAATAAGTAGTGCTCGTTTCCACTCGAAACAGTCTATTTGGGGTCTTCCCTGGTGGCGCAGTGGTTAAGAATCCGCCTACCAATGCAGGGGGACACGGGTTCGAGCCAGGGTCTGGGAAGATCCCATATACCGCGGAGCAACTAAGCCCGTGCGCCACAACTACTGAGCCTGCGCTCTAGAGCCTGCGAGCCACAACTTTTTTTTCATTAGTAAAATTGAAATTACACATTGTTTATAACAACAGTTCCACATGTAAGTCTTTTTACAACACTAAAGTTCTGCATCATACTTAGGTTTAGAAATTATTGAACACTTGAAGCTTGTTATAGACATTTGTAGCAGGGAAGTAGAAGATTGAAGTGCTTTTTCCAAAATCTGGGAAATCACACTGATGTTTTCATTGATTAAAAAAAAAATAGCTCTTGATAGAAAAAAGTCTAATATTTTTTGTTTTAAATCCAGCTACCTTTGAAGATATTAACAATAAATACAGTTTGTGAACTACCAGTGTCTCCTACATTGGTCATGCTTTGACTTTCCACAATTATTTAAGACATTGCATAACTTTGACATTCATTCAGACGAAGGTTCAGTTCAGATTAAGAGAAAATATGTGTACAAATTAATTTGACAAAAGAAGTTCCTTCACATTTAATAGCAGAATAACACAACAGAGCAACATGTTGCTTGTGATAAAATATGTATACTTAAATTTAATATCTCTTTGAGACTTTTGCTTTAATCTGTTAATATCTAACACAGATTTTATATTTAGTTCACTAGTTGTAAATTCACTTTCTTTATTAAGAAAGGCTGAGATTTTATAGTCCTACATCTAAATACATAATTTTTATTTTATTTATTTTTTATAAATTTATTATTATTATTTTTTGGCTGCACTGGATCTCTGTTGCTGTGTATGGGCTTTCTCCAGTTGCGGCAAGCAGGGGCTACTCTTCGTTGCTGTGCGCGGGCTTCTCATTGTGGTGTCTTGTTGCAGAGCATGGGCTCTAGGCACGTGGGCTTCAATAGTTGAGGCACGCAGGCTCAGTAGTTGTGGCTAACGGACTCCAGAGTGCAGGCTCAGTAGTTGTGGCACATGGGCTTAGTTACTCCGCGGCATGTGGGATCTTCCCAGACCAGGGCTCGAACCCGTGTCCCCTGCATTGGCAGGCAGATTCTTAACCACTGTGCCACCAGGGAAGCCCTAATTACATAATTTTTAAGTCCAAGTGATAAGCATTACAGATTGATTTCCTTTTTAAAGAGAGTCATATATTTCTAATTTCATGTTTTTATTTCTGAAAGAAGTTACCTATGTCATTATTCCCACAATATGTTGTATACTTATACACTAAGACATCCATAGGAATGTTTCTTACAGCAATGTTTGAAGTAACAGGGGAAAAAAAAAGTAACTTACATGACCCTAGCACTAGAGTCTCCAGTCAAATCAAGTCTATGGCCTGTAAGCTAAGAATGGTTTTACAGGTATGCAGTGAAGGACTTAGCAAGTCTGGCTTACTCAAACCCTGCACATTCCAAAGATAAGTCTGCCCGTTGACCAAGTCCCTGGGGGATAACCTTTAAGCTCTTGGAATATCCTGCCTTCTGGGAGTACCTGTGTTTACCTGGGGCCTTGAGCCACATCAGATAGATTATGCTAACAGTGATTTCTGGTGTGGGCATTGCAGTATGCAGGATCAGTTTGATCTCTGGAGGAGCTGGAAACTGAATAACTAAGGTCAGCCACGTGGATGCTCCATGCCTGTGAGACCTGACCCTCACTGAAAGCCCCGAGCATGAAGTCTCAGGTGAGTTTCCCCAGTTGACAAGAGTCTATATGTGTTGTCCCACGTCATTTCTGGGAGAATTAACTGCTGTCTGTCCACGCACCGTCTCCAGAGAGGACACCTGGAAGCTTGTGCCTGGTCTCCTGGACTCTTCCCTATGTGCCTTTTACATTCGCTGATTTTAACCTGTACCGTTTTGCTATAAATTGTATTTGTCAGCATAACCACTTTTCTGACTTCTGTGAGTCATTGAACTAGAGGGTGGTCTTGGAGACCTTGACACAACATTAATTAAAGGATTCCTTTTTACAAAACTAATATGCGGGGGCTTCCCTGGTGGTGCAGTGGTTAAGAATCCGCCTGCCAATGCAGGGGACACAGGTTCGAGCCCTGGTCCGGGAAGATCTTAGGATCTTAAGTAATCATCAAATAAGAAAATGGTTTTTTAAATGCTTTGTAAACTGTAAATTAGGGTAAAGTGGTACTAATGTGAACCACACTGAATTCAGATTTCTAGTATATAAAATTTAATGATACCTTCCCTACCAACATTCAGGGAGTTACTGGGAGAATCAAATGAGATAATAAATGTTAAGAAACCTTTTATAAATGTCAAAATACTATGTAAATGAGTCTTATAAAAAAGTATTACCACCACCCTGGCTGTGATGACACTCATGTGGGCTAATTATAATTGTGAAGGGGAAAAAAAAACAAAAACAAAACATGTTTTTTTGGTTTCCTGAGACCAGAGGTGAGCTGTCAGCTATGAATAAGGAAAAGTGATTAACATTCATCTAGCTCTGTCTTTGTAGTCCATACGAGGTTACATGAGAGATGAAAGAAGACTAAAACACAGCTCATGCCCTTCTTTTCAATTCAACATTTATTGAGCACCTACTATGTGTAGATGGGGGGGTAACCAAGAACTTGGTATATTAATTGTCCTCATATTTGCCTGACGAGGTATTATCCTTGTTTCTCATTGAGGCCCAGGGAAGTTAACTCAAAATCGAATAGATCCAGAGCTAGCATTTGAATCCATTGTTTCTGGCTTCAAAACACGTTTTGAAAAACAACCTACAAGGACTTCCCTGGTGGCGCAGTGGTTAAGAATCCACCTGCCAATGCAGGGGACACGGGTTCGAGCCCTGGTCCAGGAAGATCCCACATGCCGCTGAGCAACTAAGCCCATGTGCCGCAACTACTGAGCCTGCGCTCTACAGCCCACGAGCCACAACTACTGAGCCCACGTGCCGCAACTACTGAAGCCCGTGTGCGTCGAGCCCATGCTCCACAACAAGAGAAGCCACCGCAATGAGAAGCCCATGCACTGCAACAAAGAGTAGCCCCTGCTTGCTACAACTAGAGAAATCCCGTGCATAGCAATGAAGACCCAATGCAGCTAAAAAATAAATTAATTAATTTATAAAAGAGAAAAGAAGAAAAACAACCTACAAGAAAGCTAGGATCCAAAAGTTAAATGGTCTGGGGAAGGGAAACAATAGTAGAGGAGATAAGTGAAAGAAGACACTAGTGTGGGCAGGGGAGCAGTTAGGAGAGACTTCTCGAAACAGGTAGGACTTTTAGGTAGCCCTGGAGGATAGCTGGAAATAGGAAGGTGAAGAAGAATGAACATTGTCAGCAAGGGAAAGTGGTAACTTGATGACCACTTACTGGGTTCCCTACCTAGTTGTGCCCAACAGTGTGCGTCTTTGGGATGAGAACACTCACAAGGTGTGCTGACTCTGCGGTCAGTTGGTTCCAGGACAAGAAATAGGCGTGGGTAAATGGGGGAGTTACTGAGGCAGCAGGGAGGAATGACGGAAGATTCTTCTCATTTCCAGAAGTCAAGAACAAGGCCTAGCCTCAAGGTCAGGACAGAGCCTATGCTGTAACTCTCATAATTTTGTAAACACACCACATCAGAGAACCATGTAAACATTTTGTGGATGGCAACCGACTTGAGTGTTTGCTTAAGTCTGTCATTTTATTTTTTAATTTATTTTTTCTTCCAGTTTTATTGAGGTATAATTGACGTCCTGCACTGTATGAGTTTAAGATGTACAGCGTAATGACTTGACTTACATATACTGTGAAATGATAACGACAATAAGTTTAGTTAACATCCCTCATATCCTATAAATACAAAAAACAAAAAAAACCAAGCTTTTTCCTTGAGAACTTTTAGGATCTACAGTCTTAGCAACTTTCAAATATACCATACAGCAGTGTTAGCTATACACTGTACATTGCATCCCCAGTACTTATTTATCTCATAAGGGAAAGTCTGTACCTTTAAAAAAATCCTTTATAAAGTAGTTACTGATGTGGGGTGGACAGAGGTTGGGGTTTGGAAACACTGGGGTAGAATTCAGTAGACTGGATGCTATACCTTTTCCCTTAGCATGAGTCACTGATTATATGCGTTTATTATATGAGTATACGGAGCCTCAGTCACATGTTCTACCTTTTGGGTCATGAATGTAAAATAACCAACATATGAATACTTTGAAATACATGAAGTTTGATGTAGGTGTTGAGTTCCATGTTCCAGCAGCACTGACATCATTCCTATTGCAAAGATGATAATAGGGCATTTATCATAATGTGCTCTAATATGGTTTTAAAGGCTTTTCCCCGTAACTTTAAAAGGCTTATGGGGGCCTTCCCTGGTCGCGCAGTGGTTAAGAACCCGCCTGCCAATGCAGGGGACACGGGTTCGAGCCCTGGTCTGGGAAGATCCCACATGCCGCAGAGCAACTAAACCCGTGCACCAAAACTACTGAGCCTGCGCTCTAGAGCCCGCGAGCCACAACTGCTGAGGCCACGTGCCACAACTACTGAAGCCTGTGTGCCTAGAGCCTATGCTCTGCAACAAGAGAAGCCACCGCAGTGAGAAGCCCGCGCACAGCAACAAAGACCCAGCGCAGCCTAAAATAAATAAATTTATTTTTTAAAAAGGCTTATAAAATAGGTATCTATATTTTTCATTTTGTTTGGCAACGACTTTTAAAGAGAACTAAATCATGTTCTGGCAGCCCGACTTTCCAAGTAAAAGTGGTACCTGGAGCCAAGGAAAACCTCACTTTGGACATAAGGCACTGTGAGTGTTATAACTGCTCAATTTTTAGGTTTTCAATGACCAGATTAATGAAAGTATAGATGGTAAATTCCCCCACCCTGCGTGTTCTCTGCTGGTTACCAGAGTCAGGAGGGTATGTGAGTTACCAAATGAGTAGATTCCTTCACCTACAGTGTATCCCGCACTGTGTTTACCTGTCTAGCAGTGCTTTGTTACATTTTAACCCATGTTCTACCAGCCATCTTTCTTTATTTTTGTTGTTTTTGTTTGTTTGTTTTTTCCATCAGCCACTTTTGTCAGATTTCACTTCTTGTAGTTTGTATTGTTAAAAACAGCCCATAGGTTTTTCATGATCTAAACTTGTGTTGAGACTCATTCCTGCTGAGATTCACTGTCCTGTGGGGAATGAGACAGAAACGAGACCGTCTCTGTCACTCAGGCTTCTGCACATTGGAGGCGAAGGACCATACTTCTTGACTTAGCACAGACGCTTCATTATCTAGACCAGTGGTTTTCAAATATTTCTTATAACAGAACATATTCTTTAAAAAGAAATCTTTCACCAAAGCCCAACATAAGGCACATGCCTGTGAACCCACCTGCTAGGCTGCTTCCCCAGTCATCCCTCGCAGCATGGGAAGGGCACGACTTGACCGCCGTTAGTGTAAGGCCACCTTCCTCACTCTCTGCTTTGGCCACTGGCCTCAACGAACTCTCCAATGCAGCCATTCTTAACCACGTCCACTTCTCCAGAGAGTCCTTCTGTTTTGCAGTCCTGTGCCTTTGCATATGCTGTTCTTCTACTGAGAGTGCTCCCACACCCTCCTGAATCTTTATTTTAATGGCATTTACTCATTCTTGATACGATCTTTTCCTAGAAGTCTTCCCTGATATCCTTGTCCGGGCATCCAGACCATTCACTTCATTCCTCTATCATAGAGGTTACTACACTGTAATAACAGTTCATTTATTTGTCCAACTCTCCCACATTTAAGGTGTGGTTTTTTTGTTTTTTAATTTTTGGCCACATCCCATGTGGGAGATCTTGGCATATGGGATCTTAGTTCCCCAACCGGGATCGAATCCGCACCCCCTGCACTGGAAGGTGGAGTCTTAACCACTGGACCACCTGGGAAGGCTCCCTGCAGGTGTGTTCTTTTTGACGGCAAGAACACATTCTTATTTGATCTTTGGCCTCTTGTGTTAGCACGTGGTTGGTAAGGTAATGAATAATGTTTACTGGATGGATGGATGGATGGATGGATGGGTGGATGGGTGGATGGGTGGATGGGTGGATGGACAGCCAGGAGTATGGACAGGTAGAAGAAGGAATTTACCAACAGACTAAGTGAATGAAGTATCCCAATACCTTGAACCAAGCAGGGGGAGTAGAAGGAACTGACAAGAGAATTCTCTTCATATGGCCAGCTGCTTTGGAATTTGTGTGTAGATTAACAGTGGACCTGACACCACTTCCCAGAATACAGTCATCACTGGGTTAGCCCTAGGGAACAGTCCAGCATGAGTCATATGCCTTCTCTCCATATCTGGTGCCGTGTATTTATAGCTAATGATGGTGGTTTGTCACTTGTTAAACAGCACAAGAAAAATGACTGCATGAACGCCAAGCAAAAGACTAATGGAAATGGTTTTAATAATTAATTTTTAAGAGGCATGCAAATGACAGTTCAGCTGGGAAGCTATAGAAACATGTAAGCTGAAATTTCAGCCGAAGGATGCTGCTCTTTGGATAGTTCTGAGGTTAAATGGGGATAATTTGAAAGCTGGCAGGAAGAAGGCCAGTGATACATCGTTTTGCCTGCTTTTTATTTTTTTTCCTTTTACACAGCAAATCGTATCCTTGAAAGGAAGAGTGTTCTACATTTGAGTTCTAGAGGATGATGAGAGTCAATGAAACATGGAACGGCATGAATTGGAAGCTGTGTTACCTAATGTATATTATTATTTTATTGTATAACACAGTTTTCAAAATCACTCAGATAATATTTAAGCTTCCCTCTTGTTTTAGTCTAATTGGCACATTACTTCCCCCAGATAATTATCACAGAGCAGAAAGTTCTATGGAGGTTTTCTACTTGTTTTCCTCTTCCGTATGTAATTCCATTGATGGACCTCAATGAACACTCAATAAAAGGTTAACACAATTAAATTTGTAAATGCAGCAATTCCCCTCTAGAAAAGAGAGAATGGAACTTGAATTTATTGAGCATCTACAATGTCCAAAACACTGTTAGGTACTTTTTCATAAGGTGTCTCAGGAAATCTTCACAATTACCCTAAAAGGCTATCCCCATTTTATAGATACAGAGACAGTCTCGGAGAAGTTAGGCAGTTTTGGCACTCACATGACATGTGGCACAGATAGGGGTTGGACCAGGTCCATCTGGCTTAAATCTCCATTTTTTTCCCAATATTTTACAGTGTTCCAATGATCAGGCAGTCGGAAACCTGGTTATCAAATGTAAATATACTATAGGAAGCAGAAGAAGTGCCCTAAGATGTTCATTTCTTCTCTCTACCTCTTTCCTTTCCTTCCTTTGGAGAAGATGAGCAAACCTGCGTCCCTGGCTACCTCTCCCACACCTCACCCCCATCACTAATCTATTCAGTGTCTAGATGGATGTTATAAAACGATGAGAATTTACATTTGAAGAGTAATTCAAGAGTTTACTAAGAATCTGCGACATCTCATTTCATCCGCATTTTTCAATGGAGAAAATTAAAATCCAAATAAATCTGTGACTTAAAGTCACAAAGCTAATTAATAGCAGAGGACTAAATCCAGAACTCCTGATTCCAGATACTCCTTTCACTACATCCTCAAGTGAGAACATGCATGATTTTTCTTTAAGGATGAAGAGGATTTCACTCTGCAGAGTTTTATTTGTTTCTTCTCTTAAGAAAAGCTTATCCTTCTAAGACATGAAATTTATTAGCCTCATCATATGCCTCACTCACAAGCCTGTCCATATGCTGCCGTAATTATCTGGATGTGTAGATACTATTCTCCGTCAAAAACTGTCAAAACATTCCACAAATGGGCGTAGTGGAACACATGCAAATGGTTTAAACCATCATTATTCCAAAAGATATGAGGGTGGTCCTCCGCAGAGCAGAGAGAGGAGGTTTAGATTCGAATTCCAACCACCAAAAGAGAGTGTCCAGCCCAGCCCACTTTTCTCCCTGAACTTCTTATGTAACTGCTACAAAAGTCCACCAGCTAAACAAGCCCAAGTCTTTTCCAGAAGGTATCAGAACAGGAGGGGGGACTGTAGTGGTTGCATTGTCTCCCCTTCACATTTTACTCTAAGAAAATAAGGAGGAGGGCTGGCCTTGAAATGACTTGTCCAAAATGAACAGGTGAAATGGCAGGGTGTGGAGAACACTGGATTTGGATCCAGGGGCTCGTGTTAGAGCAGTCTGCTTCTTTAAGCCTCATTTTCCATGTCTGTCAAATGAGTACTCTAATGCCACACAACGGTGTCGAGCATGTTAAGTCAGATGATATATGGACAGAGGAGCTTGTGTTTGTACCCAAGAAGACTTAGGGGTAACAATTTGAAAAAGAGCTGGAAATAGCATTTATATAAATAAGGTCAAGAAGTGTGACCTATCCATAGCAAAGAAGGGGGGTAGTGTTAATAAAGTCCAGGAGTTGGTTTAAAGATTACCATTTTTATTGGAAAATATTTGTTAACCATAATGCTTTATTCAAGACACAGCTTTTGCTATTTTATTATGATGATAAAGAAGGCAAAACAAGGTGAGTCTAAAAATCTCCTTTTGGACTTTCCCAGTGGTCCAGTGGTTAGGACTACGTGCTTCCACTGTAGGGAGCACTGGTTCGATCCCTGGTCGGGGAACTAAGATCCCGCATGCTGTGCAGCCAAAATAAATAAATGAAATAAAATCTCCTTTCATTTCTCTTTGTTACTCTCAACATCAAAGATGCATGTTTTGATGTATTATTAGAATAGAGAACAGTTCTTTATCCTTTCAAAGAATTTTAACCATTATGGGCTCTGGGAGGAGATAATAATAATAGAAGGATTTTCTCCTTCTGGTAAATGGAAAACTCAATGACTTATACCAATCTTCCCACAGAAGACAACCAAAAAACCTGGACCAAAATAATCCTTTAAGTCAAAAAAGAACTACTAATACAGTGAATAGTTTCCAGCTGAGATGAGAGCTAGGAAAAGGTACAAGCTTAGAATGGCAAACCCAGCATCCACAGCTGCTTTTTTTTTTTTTTTTTTTTTTTTGGTCGTGCTGCGCGGCATGTGGGATCTTAGTTCCCCCAACCAGGGATAGAACCGGCACCCCCTGCAGTGGAAGCATGGTTTCCTAACCACTGGACCACCAGGGAATTCCCCACAATCGCTTTTGTTTCCAATTTGCCAAACTAGGGAGGAAGCCAAGAGTCACAGCTGCATATTCATGGCACTTTGGGGCTATGGGTACAAAGTCCATGTTTAGGACTTGCCCAGGTGGGAACCTTCCTATAAATCCCCATTTTGGTCTGGAACTCAAAAGGTTAATATCCTAGGAACTAGAGGGAACCAGAATTAAGCCACTCATCAATCTATTTAACCAGGCTTCATGTCACATGGGTCACTGATAACACAAAAAATCTTGAAATTTGTAAGTACCCCAGATGTCTACAAGAAGCAAACAAAAATCCTCTTATGCATCAAATTATTTCTACAAATGAATTTGCAATTACAGTGTATTGCATACAATCAGAAACACAAAACAGACCCACAGAGACTTCATTATTAGCATTATCAGACTCCAAAAAACAAGTGAACTAGGTTCTAAATAGAATTCTAGAATTCATTGGAGGGGTTTAGCAGCAAATTAGATATAGTTTAAGAGAGTTGGTGAATGAGAAGATAGATTAGAAGGAATCATACAGAATGAGGATCGGAAAGACAACCAGATGGGAGGTGGGGAATAAACAGAAGAGAGTGAGTGTCTTAAGGAATACAGTGAGAAGACCTGCGGTGTGTTTAATTGGAGTCCCAGAGGAGAGGAGACAATAGGGAGGAGTCTAATTTGTATGATGTAATGCCTGGGAATTTTCCAGAAACGGAGAGAATCATTAGTCCACAGATTCAAGCAGACCATACACATGTCAAGCAAGATAAATAAATGGAAGTCCACAACGTACTGAAATTGTAGAAAACTAAAGACAATGAGAAAAATCTTAAAAGCTGACCAAAAGAAAAAAGGGGGTGGGTGGCAGCACTTACCTTTAAAAAAGTGAGAAATAAACTTCTCAGTAGCAATAGGAGAAGCCAAAAGACAGTGATGAAATGGGCTAAAAGAATGCCAAAGTTGGAATTCCCTGGGGGTCCAGTGGTTAGAACTCTGGGCTGTCACTTCTGGGGCCTGGGTTCAGTCCCTCGTAGGGGAACTGAAATCCTGCAAGCCGTGCGGGGCAGCCAAAAAAAAAAAGAATTCTACCCTTAACAAAAATACTTATGAAGAAGGAATAAAGACATTTTCAGATGACAAAATCACAGTTTATCACCAATAAACCTGCACAAAGGAAATTCTAGTGATGATCTTCAAGTTGATCGAAGTTTAGTGATGCAGGAATGATTGAAGACCAAAGAAAGTGGTAAACGTCTTGTGGAGT
Organism: Lagenorhynchus albirostris; assembly: GCF_949774975.1. NCBI lineage: Eukaryota > Metazoa > Chordata > Mammalia > Artiodactyla > Delphinidae > Lagenorhynchus > Lagenorhynchus albirostris. The sequence continues at coordinate 75,143,401 of NC_083111.1, read as the reverse complement.
TAAAAATATTTAGAACTAAAATCCACTGCAATGCTAGCATACAAACCACAAAGCAGGTAAATGAAGTTCAAGTGTACTAAAGTCCTCACATCATCTGAGAAGAGAGTAAAGGTATTACTTCACGCTAGACTCTAATATGTCAGCAATGCATGTTTTGCCTTGTGGGACCACTAAAAAGATAAAAAGGTGTTACTTTCAACTAATAGTCCAAAATAGAATGATTGAAAAAGACAAAAATCCAGGGGGTGGTGGGACATAGGCAAGACAGACAGGAAACACATTTCATAAGAGTGGATTTAAATCAAACTATATCTTTAAGATCAAATGTAAATGGAATAAATGCTCCAGTTAAAAGATAAGAATTGTGAAACTAAATTTTTAAAAGTCCAACATATGAATACCAATAGATTGAAATAATGGAATTAAGTTATCCCATGGTAGGTATTATCACATAAACTAGAATTTAAGGCAAAAAGCATTACTAAGAAGGTCACTTTATAATGATAAAAACACCAAATTACCAGCGAAATATTCTAATTCTAGATTCTACTTATAATATGACTTCAAAACACATGAAGCAAACATTGATACATCTACAAGGAGAAATATATAAATCCACAATCATAGTGAGAAATTTTAACACATAAACTCCCAGGGGCAACACTTACCTACTAGGGGATGAGAGCCAGTAGAAAAATATTCACCACATCACCCTCAAGTGGCTGATTCTACATGAATCCTCAGATGGTCCCCAGAAATATAAAGCTGATGAGCAGTGATCAGCTCAATAAAACACCCTTGAGTTGGATTGTCCTTCCTTGTTTTACTCTTTCCAGACCCCATTCTTTTTTCTTGGAATCATATTCCAAAATAAACTCATGCATGCAAGTACTTCTCTGAACCTTGCTACTTTGGGAACCCAGGCTAAGACACTTGGTACCACAAGCAGCTCAACAAACAGACATTCCAGATGGAGTCTAGTATTGGACCAATTGGGTAGTGATAAGTATCCCATTAATGTTGGTAAGTGGGGTGATCTTAACCCCTGGCATGCAGCAGTATCACAGTCACTGAGATTTTCACCAGCAGTGAATTGGAATGATGAAGAAGGAAGACGAAGCATTGATTTATGTAGTCGCAGCTCATAAAAAAAATATGGTCAATGTTAATTATAAGGAATGTAGAACTGGCTGACTTTAGTTGCTGGTCTTTAGAAGTCTTGTTAAGGGAAAAGAAAGTGTCAGACTTGGTTAGCCGACTGTCAACCTCAAGGAGTGCTGTAAAACTGGGAATGCTGGGAGTACAGCACAGTTACCAAGGAGAACAAACACAGCCTCAACAGTCTCTGATATCAGTGTCAGGGCCCAGAAAAGGAAACGGTAGACCTTAAGACATGGGATAGGGATATTTGAATGGACAAACCTGAGGACCTTGAACCCCGGAAGCAGTGCCCTCCCTCTTCCTAAAGGACAATGAGGTTTTCTGGGGGGCAGGGGGTTGTTTGTTTGCTGTTTTTTAATTTTTTGGCCTTGCCAAGTGGCATGCAGGATCTTAGTTCCGCAACCAGGGATCGAACCCGCGCCCCCTGCAGTGGAAGTGCAGCGTCTTAACCGCTGGACGGCCAGGGAAGTCCCGACAGTGGTCTCTCTTGCCTGCAGACACTGCAGAGGCGCCACCAGCAACAGGAGCCTCACAAGATGATGTTTGTCCTAAGATTTGCCTCTACCTCCCTTGTTTCCTCCAGATCAGCAGTCAGGTCAAGCACAGCCCAAGCGGGGCGATCCAACTTCTCCTCTAGGAAGAAATACTGTATACACCCAGAGAATTGCAAGCTTTGAGTAATATGCACTAGTGTGAACCAGGAGACCTCATGAATCAAGGGACCTCATGTTGGAGGGGATCTTAACGAACTGCTGAGCAGTAGGACCTCTTTGTAGTTCCGTTTCTTCATCTGTCAAATCTGATTAATAGAGCCTGTCCAACCTACTTTATATGGTTATTGGAGTAAATGAAGAAATTAATATTTATAGTGAACTCCGCTAGCCACTGTATTAGGCACTTCACATAAATTATTTATTTAGGATAAGATTGGATAAGTGTAAACACTTTAAAATTAGTAATCTTGTTTAGAACACTTATAAATGTGTTATTTTAATAGCGTGCCCTAAGAGAAACTCAGTTCTAAGACTTGTGAAACCGTGATGGGTAATAGTTAAAGAAGAAGAAAAGGGAGCTAACATTTCAAAATTACAAATATATTAGAATATGGCTTTGAGTAAGTTGTTATTTTGTTTGGGGGAAGGTGGACCACCCAAAGAGTGTTTTAAGGACAGTTCTATTCATTGATCTTGGGAAAAGCAGGGCAGGAAGAATTTTAATGCAGAAGCTCTGGATAAGCAGTTCAGTGTCCAGTGGAGCAATGTAAATTCCTGTGTGATACACTGTGGTGTCATGGCTAAAGGCACAGCCACCGAAACCAGACTGCCTGGGTTTGAATCTCAGCTCTGGTGCTTAACCCACTGGGGGATGTGCTTTAGTTCTTTCATCTGCAGAATGGTAGTATCTATTGAGTAGCATTATTGGAAGATTAAATGCCTTAGCTTACAAAATGAATGGTGGCAATTACTATAGAAGCACCAGAAAGCCTGCTTGCTCTGGTGGAATATGTACGTAGTACACAGTGTCTAGAATAGAGGATACGCTTAAGATATATATAAATGGGATAAATGAAATGCCCAAGTATTGGGGGGTATACGTGAAACACAATTGGCTGTGCGTTGAAAACAGTTGAGGCTTAGTAGTAGGTGCACAGAGATTTCTTATACTATATTCTGTACTTTGGTGTACCCTTGAAATTTTCCGTACTAAAAATACTTAAAAATATATATATCAGCCTAGGAAATCCAGTTGTTTCATATCTATATGCCCTCACTTCAGTTCATCTTTGTACTTAACCATTTAGCGGTCTGGGAGGTTGAGAACTGATGTAATGATAAAAAAAAAGTAATGTTCATCTCATATTCATATTTCAGAGAGAATTTGATGCATAAAAGTGTTGAGCTGAGTCATGTTAGAAATAGTTTGCTCAACTTTCTGGTCTCAAGCTGTGGTTGACAGCTTGTTCTCCTCTCAAAGTCCTTTCTTTCCTTTTTCTTGGGCCTAGAGCACCCCAAGTCTCCCCTATAGCCAGGTATGGCATATAATGAATGGAATGGAAGCAGAAAGGGTGTGTGCACATCCCTATGGCCTGAACACGGGCATGCCTGCAGCCCTTCTTCAACAAATAAGGCAACTCTCAGGAATGCCAGAACAGCAAGATGGAAGGAACCTATATCTCAGAATGACCTCACAGAGCAGTTATCCTGCCAACTGGGTTGGCCAGACTATTACTGGAGAGAGAAATTTCCATTTTCTTGAAGCTACTGTATCTTTTTTTATAACAATCTAGCCTTCACTCTAACCAATACACAAGATGAAGAGTTTGAGTCCCAGATAGGGGAAATTTCTTCTTGTTCAAGGTCACACAGTAAGGAAGCAGCAGAGTCAGAAATTTAACCAGTGCCTACGAATGTTCATTGCGTTGTACGCCTTCCCTTGCTTAATTGATAAATACATAGTCTAATCTCTGCCAGAGTAAACCTCACTCAAGCTAGATGTTTCTATACTCGTTTCTTTGGTACAGGGCCCAAGTTACCATTTCCTTGGCCAAAGGGACCCAATACTGTCCTGAGGTTCAGTTTATACTATGAAATTAGTTATTCTATGCTATGGTCTGAATATTTGTGCTCTCCTCCCCAAATTCTTGCATTGCAATTCTAACCCCCAAGGTGATGGTGACAGGAAGTGGGGCTTTTGGGAGGTGATTAGGTTACGAGAGCAGAGCCCTCATAAATGGGATTGGTACCCTTATCAAAGAGACCAGGAGCTTGCTTGTCCCTTCCACCACGTGAAGACACAGAGAGAAGTCGGCAATCTGCCACCAGGAGAGGGCCTTCACCAGAACCCAGCTATGCCGGCACTTTGATCTTGGATTTGGCAGCCTCCGGAACTGTGAGGAATAAATGTCTGTTACTTACAAGCAGTCTGTGGTATTTTGTTATGGCAGCCAGAAGGGACTAAGACATTCCCATAGCCTTTGTATTTGCCTTTATTGTGGGCCTTTAATCACAGTTCCATGTTTAAAATGTATGTTTTTCATGCTGGACTGTTAGCTTCTGAAGGTCAGGGACATATTTTATTGATCCTTGTTTCCCCTGTGTTTTGTAGATAACAGGGGCTTTATAAAGGTTCTTTGAGGGCTAACTGAATGACTAAATGAGGGAGGGAATAGATATTTGACAATGAGAACAAAATGTGGCTAAACTTCAAGTTGCTCTCCAAGGAAAATTTAGGAAGTAAATTTCACGTATGTAAACACACACCAACAGGCAGGGACAGGGTCCAGGCCTCCAGTGTGCAGATAGTATTACTTAACAAATACTATTAGGTTAAACAGTAGCTAAAATAGCTTAACTGTGGTGTCCGAATGATTAGTTTATGCAGCTTCGCAACACAAACATGAAGAGCAGCTCGTTTATTTTTCATCCGTACTGTCAGCAACAGCACCTGTGTTTTGGGACAGAGCTCTCACGTGAGCAGTTAATGACACTCACTTGGTAAAAGCACATGTTTCTAGAAACTCTGCTTTTCTTGACTTCACACTGTACCCAGATACTGGCAGCCAATAATTTTTTTGTTTCGTTTTTAAACTAAAAATATGACTGCCCTGGTGGTGATAAGGTAAGAATTGTATAGTCTAGGGCTTCCCTGGTGGCGCAGTGGTTGAGAGTCCGCCTGCCGATGCAGGGGACACGGGTTCGTGCCCCGGTCCGGGAAGATCCCACATGCCGCGGAGCGGCTGGGCCCGTGAGCCATGGCCGCTGAGCCTGCGCGTCCGAAGCCTGTGCTCCGCAACGGGAGAGGCCACAGCAGTGAGAGGCCTGCGTACCGCAAAAAAAAAAAAAAAAAAAAGGTATAGTCTAAATGGTATAACTCACTTCTAATTTTCATCATAGTACAAAGTCTGAGACAGACCTGGGTGTGAATCCAGTCTCTCCTACTCAAAAGTTGTATGATTTGGGGCAAGTTTCATAACCTGTCTGAGCCTCATTTTCCTCATTTGGAAAGGAAAGATAATACCAGTCTGCAGTGAACTGGTAAATGTTTAACAAATGGCTCTCAGGGGGAAAAAAGAACAAAAAAACCCCGGGTTTTAGCGTTTGCTAATTTTCATGGTGTAATTATTACGACAGTGGCCTGTTTCATGCTGCCAATGTGATGTCCCTGAACACCGGGGAAGAGATGGACAGTTGAGTACAATATGATAAAGTATTTCCACCATACAGTAGATGTCATCACCTCTAGGGCCTAGATGACAGTCAGACAGTGACTGATAATAAAAAATTAGGAAGTGGTGAATTTTAAGTACTTGATACCTTTGGTTTTAATATATATTTAGATATAACATATATAATATTTATATAATTTGATTTTTAATAATGGCTGAATATAGACACCAGCTCATCAAATTCCTGAAAATTTAACAATTGTCCCTTGTGAGCTGCATACCAGTTTCCAGCACACAACTGCCCAGCTCCAGCTCTTGGATTTCATAAACAACACTGCAACAAACAGATTTCTCTATCGTACCTACCCACATCACAGGATGTATGACTGGCATGTGACTCAGTACTCTGCCAGATTGTTCTCCAGAATGGCCATAGCAGCTCACCTTCCTTCCCATCAGCAGTGCCCGAGGCCTTCCCCCTCGCAAGGTGCATCACTGCAGGGTGAGTAAAATGAGAATGGACACTGCTGCAACTCCATGCAGCATTCCAAGAAACAGCCAAGCATCTGTCCTGGAACATGGACCCATCTTATACGCATAGTGCTTAGTGATAAAAAGTAAAAGCAGAAGGAGATCTATAACACAATACTATTCATTTCAGTACATACAAAACAACAGACTTTCTTTTCAAGAACAGACAAATAAAAAATGCACATCAGATATGTTTGAACTGTTGCCGGTGGAGGGCAGGGATTCACTATGTCAGCAATATTTATTGGGCATTATATGGGATTGTGTATCTACAAGCATCTGACATGGTACTTGCCACTTGGTCTCTTCCCTCACCCTGGCCAGCAAAAGCTATGCTGATTTTATGAGCCACGTCCTTTAATGAGCTGTGCAAGGTTGCACATTTAAAAAATTTTTCCAGAAAAATACATGGATCCTGTGTTTACTGTATTTCCACAGTTAAGCAATATTTTCAATATAGGAGGGACACATAGCAGTCATCAAAGCGTAACAACATCATGGCCCATTTGTCTCTATGTGGCTGGCATTCATTTTAACAATTTCCGAGCAACAGGCAATTTCAACTCTGTCTTATGTATATTATCCCACTTAATCTTCCCAGAAAAGATTTGAAGCTCAGAGAAGCCACATTTTGCCCAAGATGAAAGAGCTAGCAAGAACAAGGGCTGCAACTGTCTAGCTAATACAGGAGTGACCAGGTCCCCTGCCAGGGAGAACAAGAAGGCCCATGTGGACTTTGCTGGTAAGTGTGGGACTACTGGGCTGCACCCTACATATCGATTACACTCTCTGTTCCAAGGCAGGAAGCAAATATAACAGCAATGATTAACTTACAAGTGTGAATTATTTGATATTGTAGTAAAGGTAAAGCTGGTAAGGACCTTGGAGGTTAAAAAAAAAACACCCCCACACAACAACCACCTTGCCTTTATTCACATGATTGGAATAACAAGGCTTAGAAAATTCAACTTCTCTAATTTGCCCAAGGTCATACAGAAAATTGTCCACATAGCCAGGAGAGGAAGCCCAGTTTCCTAACTCTTAGACTAAGTGTGATTTAATAGAATCAGATAGACAGGAAATCCTAGAAATCTACAGGGTGATTGATTAGCTAGCTATAAAGCCTAGACAAGCTGCTGGATGTTCCCAAGCCACTGTTTCCTCAGTCATAAAAGGGGTGACACCTCATATGCTCACATGACTCATACAGCTGTTGGCAAAGATCATTCATCCATCCATTTATGTATTCCATCAACAAGAGACACCTTCTCTGTGCCATGCACTGTTGTAGGCACAAGGATGCACTAGTGAGTATATCGAAATCCCTGCACTTGTCGAGCTTACATTCTAGTAAACGTATTAAAAAAATACTAAGAGTAAGGAGAGTGATGGAGAAGGTTAAGGAGGCCAGATATAAGATATGAACAGAGACCTAAGTGAAATGAGGGAGCAAGTCGTTCCAAAGTCTGGAGGTAGAACATTCTAAGGAGACCAGCAAGAAAAAGGCTCCAAAGAGAGTCATAAACCTGGCTTGTTCCCAGCCTCCCATGCAACTGAGGGTGACCATGCAACCTGATCCTGGCCAATGAGACTGGAGAACACATTTGCTGAAGAATATCGAGAAAAGCTGCCTCCAGATTAAAGAAGGGCCCTCTTTCCCACTCAATCTCTTTCTTTTCTTCCTGTCTTGAACACAGTTATGTGAAGACACGATGGCCAGAGCTGCGAAAAGGCATATTGCAAATATAAGGCAACAAGCAACTTCTCTACTCTCCTCCAAACAGAACCAAAGATTGGAGCCAGGAGTGTGAGATGCTTAAAGCTCTCTCCTAAACTGAGCACAGAGAGGTCAAGTAACTTGCCCAACATCACACAGCTTGTATGATGTAGAGCCAGGACTTGAACCCAAGTATTTTATCCCCAAATGGCTGCTTTTATTTTTTCCACTGCATCCTTTTCCTTGGCTACAGTCCTCCTCTCAGCCCTTTTCTCTTCCTACACTCTTCCTAGGCAATCATACCCAGGACCAAGCTGTCAACCATCACTTCTAGGAAAGAATTCAAAATCTACATTTTTAGTCCCGGGCTCTCTAATGAGAGCCAATCCCTCACCCTCAAATTTCTGCTAGATGGTCCCATCAGCTGTCTTATTTCAAGTTCCTTGTGCCTACAACTGAGCACATTTCCCCCTGTAGTGCCTTCCAACTACGTGTCCTCTCCTTGACTTAGTTCATTTTAGGTAATGAAAGCTCAGTCCTCCCAGTCACCACGAGGTGTTGAGGACAGAACATGGGTTTTGAAATCCAACAGGCTTGGGTTGGAATTGACCAGCCTTCAGCTGAAGAATCCTTGGGAGGGCTAAAGAAATAGATATGGCATGAGCTTCCAGAAGCAATAACCAAAGCCACACTGTCAACCTGAGCTGCCAAGGGAGCTGGCAGCTCCAGAGCCTCAGTTGCCACTGTCCTGGTCGAGGGGGAAACCAGCATAATCAGGAAGCAGCCACTGCAGCTCCAGCCCCACAGCCTGTCTGTTGCAATTCACTCTGCAGAATAGGAGCCCTTCTCCTTATCTCATCCTGAAACTGTATCCTCTTTCCATCAAATCAGTGGTACTCTGTAGCAGCCCATTCCACTGTCTTTCTAGTTACCATTTTCCTCATGCCTCTGTAGTGCCAGAAATATTATACCAGGAGTATGTCCCCTGTCACCGGTATCCCATCCCAATTCACGGCCAGTGTCAGTTTTCCCAACTTCTCCCTCCACCCGTTCCTGCCGTCGTTCCTTCCTTCCTTACAAACTTTCAACAGGCAACTCCCCATCTCGGAGTCTGTCTGCAGGGATCTTAGTCTGAGGCAGTTGGTACTGGAAGTGGTCCTGGGAAGCCGACTCTGAAATGGGATTTCCCTTAGACATAAAAAAAAGAATGAAATAATGCCATTTGCAGAAACGTAGATGGACCTAGAGATTATCATATTAAATGAAGTAAACCAGACAGAGAAAGACAAATATCATAGGATATCACCTATATGTGGAATCAAAAAAATGATACGAAGAAACTTATTTGCAGAACAGAAACAGACTCACAGACGTAGAAAACAAACTTATGGTTACCAAAGGGGAAAGGGGGGTGGGGTGGAGGGGAGGGATAAACTAGGCGTTTGGGATTAGCAGATACAAACTACTATATGTGAAATGAACAACAAGGACCTATTGTATAGCAGAGGGAACTATATTCAATATCTTGTAATAAACTATAATGGAAAAGAATCTGAAAAAATACATACATAACTGAATCACTTTGCTGTGCACCAGAAACTCACACAACATTTTAAATCAACTGGACATCAATTTAAAATAAAATAAAATGGAATTTTAGAGATGGACCACTTGCTGTCCAGCTGGCAGTGAGGACCCCTTCACTGGTGGTAGGGGGAGGATGACAGCCCTTGACATATTGTGGTGGAGTTGTAGTTGGAGGGAGTGAATAATTAAAATAGCAAGAAAGCGGTGGTTCTGGAGTTTGAAACTCGGTCCCTGTGACTCTGAAGCCTGTGCTTCTTTTTTTTTTTTCTTTTTTTATGACAAATTGTATTCCAGAGTGGCTCTAGTAGTACCAGAGACATCGATGTAGAGTGTAAATATTGTTTCAGGTAAAGTGAAAATGGATGAAAGCGATATTTCTAGTTAATATATTTTTAGATAATGTGATTTTAAATATGAGTTAAAATGTAATAAATATTAATGAACTTATTTACAAGACAGAAACAGACTCACAGACATAGAAAACAAACCTACGATTACCAAAGGGGAAAGGAGAGGGGAATAAATTAGGTGAAACAACAAGGTCCTACTGTATAGCACAGGGCACTATATACTCAGTATCTTGTAATAACTATAATGGAAAAGAAAAAATGTAATAAATATTAAAAATAGATGTCTTACTATTTTATCTATTTTGAAAGGTTTATATATTCGGAATTACAGGGGAGGTTTTTTGTTTTGTTTTTTAAGGAGAACTACTTTATTTTGAGTAGTAAACAAAACTCCATTTATAACATAATAAAAAAATCTTCCATCAGTTTCTTCACAGTTAGTCCAAAGAATAAAACCTCTGACTTAGAGTTTACATTTAACCTTAAATATTCTGAAATCCATCCATGTCAACTTTGGAATTTTAGTCTTGCCTGATACTATGAAATAGGGCAAACCTTGATCAATGGGCAAATTCCTAATTTTTGCCGTTCAGCCACTTTTCTGGATCTTGCTCTCTGATTCCGTACATTCCAGAGTGTTCAATGGATTTGTAATGAACTTTCAAGATGAAGGGGAATCTCTTGCTCATTGTTTGCATGAAACCTCGGCTTGTGTTCATCTTTTTAAAGAAAAAATATGCTCCAAAAATGCCCACAAGTTCAGCTAGTAAAACTCCTTTAAAGATCTTCTTCTTTTTTTTTTTTTTTTTACTTCTATGAAGTATTTTTTTAACGTATTTATTGGAGTATAATTGCTCTACAGTGGTGCATTAGCTTCTGCTGTATAACAAAGTGAATCAGCTATATGTATACACATATCCCCATATCCCCTCCCTCTTGTGTCTCTCTCCCACCCTCCCTATCCCACCCCTCTAGGTGGTCACAAAGCACGGAGCTCATCTCCCTGTGCTATGCGGCTGCTTCCCACCAGGCATCCATTCTACATTTGGTAGTGTATATATGTCCATGCCACTCTCTCACCTCGTCCCAGCCCACCCACCCCTCCCCCTCCCTGTGTCCTCAACTCCATTCTCTATGTCTATGTCTTTATTCCTGTCCTGCCACTAGGTTCTTCAGAACCTTTTTTTTTTTTTTTAGATTCCATATATATGTGTTAGCGTAGGATATTTGTTTCTCTCTTTCTGACTTACTTCACTCAGTATGACAGACTCTAGGTCTGTCCACCTCACTACAAATAACTCAATTTCGTTTCTTTTTATGGCTGAGTAATATTCCATTGTATACATGTGCCACATCTTCTTTATCCATTCCTCTGTCGATGGACACTTAGGTTGCTTCCATGTCCTGGCTTTTGTAAATAGTGTCTTGGTGCTCCGGCCGGGTGTCAGGCCTGAGCCTCTGAGGTGGGAGAGGCGAGTTCAGGACATTGGTGCACCAGAGACCTCCCAGCCCCACGTAATATCAATCGGCGAGAGCTCTCCCAGAGATCTCCATCTCAACGCTAAGACCCAGCTCCACTCAACGACCAGCAAGCTCCAGTGCTGGACACCTTATGTCAAACAACTAGCAAGACATGAACACAACCCCACCCATTAGCAGAGAGGCTGTGTTTCTATTTCAGTGTTAAACATCAACTGTGTGACTTTGGCTGAATCACCTAACCCCTTTTCTAGCTCTGAAATTCTACAGCTCTACCTTGAGGGAACGTATTACCCGATGAGCTATAATGGCACAATCCAGTAATGTCTTAACTAGTGCCAAGTATCTGGTTCTCTTTCTTTCCAGTGTTTGTTTCCAGGGAGGATAAGCACGGTTCTGCTCAGCCATCATACTGTTTAGGTTCCCTGTTTCTCATCCTGCTAATGGGAGATAGTGGATGATTTGTCCTGAAGCATGTAGTTCATTTAACAGCTCAAATCCTCTTCCTCCTTTACCCTGCTTCCCCCAGTTACCACGTTGTTCTGTGCTTCATTATAAAACACATCCTTCATTCCACTGTATTGACCCCAAGTATTTCATCAATTCACTTGTGTCACTGAAAGCCAAATGTTTATTCAGGCTGGCTACAAACAAAGGCTACTCTGTGAGGTTGTGACTGCAGTCAAGCTGACCAGATTACCTTTCACAAGATGGGTTGCTTTTTATTTGTAAAATGGCAGTATCTTTTGTAGACATGATACGTCGGTGGTACATAATTGCACCAACCTAACAAATAGTCTGTGGTCATCTTGATCTGTGTTTATTCCTAGTTTTGTCCATCTTTTGTCACTGTATTTACAGAGTTGTACTATTGTGTAGTTATAATTTTATATTTTGTTTATTAGACCTACTTCAAGGGTTTTTCCATTCTGTTAACCTGGACTTCAGTGTTTTAATTGTCGCTTTATATTAGCAAGAATTTACTGGTTCACTCAACAAACATTTACTTAATAACTACTTAAGTATTCCTTTGTGGATTTCTCCCAGTTTTTATTATTGTAAATAATGTGATAAATGTCTTTGTGTACATACCTCTCTTGATCTTCTGGTTTATTTTCTTAGGATAAATTCCCCAAAGTGGGGTCATTAGGATGAACATTTTTGTAGCTCTTAAAGCTAACAGCCAACCACGTGTGACTACATCACTGACTCTATTTTTTCATGCTCCCAGTCATTCAGGAGATAAAATCCCTACTTTTTCGTAAATGCAGGACCCCCACCCCACCCCCAGACTGGCTTTTGCCTGTCCCTCTCCCTCATTTCTCAACACTCCTCAATTTTGCATTTCCCTTGCTTCCACCCATACAAAATGTACATAGATTTTTATGTGCAGGATACCTTGTTTTGAACATATTCTTGCTACCATAGGTGCTGTACTGGAGCAGAATGCTGGACAAATGGCCAAATAGTCATTATAAAACTTTATCCTCTTTGCTCAGAGCTATGGACTCAATTGTGTCTCCCAAAATTCATAGGCTGAAACCACACCCCCAGTGTGATTGTATTTGCAGATGGGCCCTTGAGAGGTGACTACGTTTTTTTTTTTGCGGGCCTCTCACTGCTGTGGCCCCTCCCGTTGCGGATCACGGGCTTCAGACGCGCAGGCTCAGTGGCCATGGCTCACAGGCCCAGCCGCTCTGCGGCATGTGGGATCTTCCCGGACCGGGGCACGAACCCGCGTCTCCTGCATCGGCAGGCGGACTCTCAACCACTGCACCACCAGGGAAGCCCGGTGATTATTTTTTAAAAAAATTTTTTTTATTGGAATGTAATTGCTTTACAATGTTGTATTAGTTTCTGCTGCACAGTGAAGTGAATCAGCTATATGTATACATATATCCCCTCCCTCTTGCATCTCCCTCCCCCCTCATTCCCACCCAGCTAGGTCATCACAGAGCACTGAGTTGAGCTCCCTGTGCTATACAGCAAGTTCCCACTATCTATCTATTTTACACATAGTAGTGTATTTATGTCAAACCTAATCTCCCAATTCATCCAACCCTCCCCTTCCCCCTCTGTGTCCACATGTCCATTTTCTACGTCTGCGTTTCTATTCCTGCCCTGTAATAGGTTCATCTGTACCATTTCTAGATTCCACATATATGCATTAATATACGATACTTGTTTTTCTCTTTCTGACTTAGTTCACTCTGTATGAGCTCATGCAGCTCAATATCAAAAAGGCAAACAACCCCATTAAAAAATAGGCAGAAGACCTAAATAGACATTTCACCAAAGAAGACGTACAGATGGCCAAGAGGCACATGAAAAGCTGCTCAACATCACTACTCATTAGAGAAATGCAAATGAAAACTACAGTGAGGTATCACCTCACACCAGTCAGAATGGCCATCATCAAAAAATCTGCAAACCATAAATGCTGGAGAGGGTGTGGAGAAAAGGGAACCCTCTTGCACTGTTGGTGGGAATGTAAATTGATACAGCCTCTGTGGAGAACAGTATAGAAAAGCCTTAAAAAACTAAAAATAGTACTACCGTATGATGGGGCCTTTGGGAGGTGATTACTTTTAGATGAGGTCATGAGGATGGGGTCCTCATAATGGGATAGTGTCCTTATAAGGAGAGAACAAAGATCTCTCCCTCTCTCTCTCTCTCTCTCTCTCTCTCTCTCTCTCTCTCTCTCTCTCTCTGTCATGTGAGGACACAGCAAGAACACGGTCATCGGTAGAATATAGAGGGCACTCCTGGGGTGCAGAAGAGTCTGTTTCTTGGCCCAGGGGTGATTGCATGGGTGTTCACTTTACAATAATTTATTCAACTCTATATGTACATTTTGTGCTTTGTGTACATAATGTATTTTAAACTGCAAAATGCTTTAAAAACTACCTCAAATCCCAGATTTTTTTAAGATGCAATGAAATATGATATTATAGTAAAATGGACAAATTTAACTATCCAAACACACCAGGCATATTCATTATCAGAAATAAGCTTTGATCATTGTCATCCACCTTTCATTAATTCTGGACTTCATCCAGACTGAAGCCCAAGTGGCTTTCAGCCAGCACCAGAGACCAGAAATGCTTCAGACTAATTTACATTTCCTTTGGTTTACTCAGAGCTTAATATAATGATGATGCCTCATTATGATAAAAAAGGAATTAAAAACACGAAATTCCAGGGCCCCAGAAAGAGTGCAGAAAAGATTATCTCAAAATAAGAAGTAAAACGAGTGGCCTAGATTCCATCCCTGCTGACCTGGAGGCTGTGATATACCTGATTTGGTTCTTCACAGTTCTAAGTTCCATAACTGTATTTCATAAGCTTGGTATACTTAGCTATCTTTTGGAGGTATGTGTGTTATAAATAATAGTAGTCAGAAACCTTGTTAGGACTTTGTCGATTTGGTGTTTTGGAGAAGTGTTGAATTTTTTAGAAAATCTATTAGGAAAAATATTCATATAAGCCAATTATTTACATGAATGAAATTTCAGAAAGAATGCTTAAACAAGGTTTCCAAACAGTGTAATGATCTTTAGAAAAGTGAAGAAGGTATACTCCAGGAACAAATTATAATAGCATCAATCCTCTAAAAGCAGTAGGCTATGAATGTTAGCAGATGGTTTGTGGTCATTAGTAATGATTAAAAATCAGCATGGTTTTTCTAGGGAAATTTTTTCTCATTAGTCTTATTTCCATTTTTAAGAGAGTTACTAGGTTCATGGATAAAGAGAATGTCACAGACATACCACATCTCAGTGTTCACAAGGCATGGGTGCTGGTTCCATTAAGCAGTTAATGTTTTTTAAAAGCTGTCAGGTTACTAAAATTGTCTTGCCAACCTCAAAGAACTCAGTGCTTCAGCCTGCCCATATAGCACTTGATAAATATCTGGATTAAGAGGAAGAAAACATACTTATCAACTGTACATGTGACCCAGAACTGGACGAAGAGTTTATACCTTGCACTGCAGACTCGCACGTAGAAGGATTTAAACATGTTCCAAAAGAGGACTGAAACTGTTGAAAAACAGTAGGTTAGAAAAAGTTCAGCAACACAAGGTCAGCATTGAGACAATCTGACTTGACATCAGTGTAGTTGGAAAAGACCCAAAGTCTTAGCCAAGTGCAGTCTGCATTTGAGCCAACAATGTGATGTGGCCACATGCAAAGCTAACGTGATTATAGGCTGTATTAATACAAGCATAGTGTCCACATCAAGTGGGTGATGTTCTCACAGTGTTCTAGACTCATTAGAGCAGAAATACGCTTCAATCTGGAGTGTCTCATTTTGAGAGGGAAATGATAAGCCAAGAAATGAGCAGAGGACAAGTGGGATTACGGGTGATCTGGAAATCAAGCCATGTGAGAAGACCTGAGAATATTTCACCTTAGAGGGAACCTGGGAGCCGTCTTTAAATATTTGGATGGCTATCAGAAGGAGGAAGTTCTTTTCATTGGTTGGTTGGTTGCTTTTCCCACGTGCTGCAAAGGGTAGAATTCAGAGAAATTTCATAGAATGGTAGATTTCAAATTAAGAAAGAATTTCTACAGTTTGGGCCAATGCAGCATGGAAGGGGCATCCCTGTGAAGTATTGGACACAAGGGATCCAGAAGAGCACATGCACAGGGACTGAGGTAAGAACGAGGGATAATACCTCACGAATGGTAACTGGCAAGGGCTTTGGAACCATACAGACCTGCCATCAATCCTGTCTTTCTATACTTAATAGCTCTGTGATTTTGAGCACGTTACTTAACCTCTCTGAGCTTTGGTTTCCTTATTTATAAAATGGGAATAGTAACATACTCATCTCACAGGACTTTTTTTTTTTTTTTTTGCGGTACGCGGGCCTCTCACTGTTGTGGCCTCTCCCGTTGCGGAGCACAGGCTCCGGACGCGCTGGCTCAGCGGCCATGGCTCACGGGCCCAGCAGCTCCGCGGCATGTGGGATCTTCCCGGACCGGGGCACGAACCCGCATCCCCTGCATCGGCAGGCGGACTCTCAACCACTGTGCCACCAGGGAAGCCCCGGGACTTTTTTTTAAATTGAAATGTAGTTGATTTACAATGTTGTGTTAATTTCTGTTGCACAGCAAAGTGATTTATATATATATATACATAATACATACATATATTATTTTTTTAATATTCTTTTCCATTATGTTTCATCACCGAATATTGAATATAGGTCCCTGTGCTATACAGTAGGACCTTGTTGTATATCCATTTTCTATATAATTCAACAGAACTTTTTTGATGATTAAATAAGACAATGCTCTTATTGATAACCCTTGTGGATTTCAGTGGAATTACTTCAGATCCCTAACCTGCAAGGCAGAAGGATTTTTATCCCCTGATAAAATCTCCTTTGCCTAGAAAGCACATTTGCCTATGGTGAATTTTTCTATAAAAATTGGGAGTACTTGGCACTTTTACTATCCAAATTAGGCAAAAAAGTTGTGATTTCATGTTATCATCAGCCCCCATTTTTGCCATTTCTGTTCTGAGACAGTAATAGGTTCAAAGCCATCTTTCACACTTACCTCGACCCTCTCCTTGCTGGAATATTTGCTCAGCTGTAGACTCAGGGCAGAATCTTTCTTCATCCATCTCCATAGCCAGGCAAGCTTGGCACATTGCACAACCCCTCGCAGCACAGTACAAGAGCAATGCAGGTGACACCCGGACATGACTTGGTATTGCATGTCATGGAGTAATTAAAATAGGGAGATGTGCTAGGCAGAATCCCAAAGTGGCTCAAGACTCTTGACCCCTGGGGTAAATCCTTGCAGAGTCCCCTTCCCTGGAGTGTGAATAGGATGGGTTTCATTTTGGTTATTAGGTAAAATGAGAAAGAGGTTTGGTGGATACAATGAAGGTCCCAAACCAGCTGTCTTTGAGTTACTCCAAAGGAAGTTTATCCTGAGTGAGTCTGACCATATCAGGTGAACCCTTTAAAGGGACCTGGCACTTCATAAGGAAGAGACTTAAAGTACAAAAGATTCTCCTGCTGGCTTTGAAGAATTAGTCTGCCACATGAGCCGGCCTAGAGAGGGAGCAACATGACAAGGAGCTGAGGGTGGGCCCCAGCCAACAGCCAGCAAGAAAATGGGGGTCTCAACCACACAATCACAAGGGGATGACTCCTGTCAACAACCAGTGAGCTTAGTGTAAGACCCCGAACCTCAGGTGGGACCCCAGCCCAGATGACACCTTGATGCTAGTCTGGTGAGACCCTGACCAGAGAACCCAGTTAACCCGTGTCCAGACTTCTGACCCACAGAAAGTGTGAGATAATAGATGTGTACAGCTTTAAGTCTCTAAATGTGCGGTAATATGTTTTGCAATAACTACATGCAATGCAAAGTGTGTGCAGGAGTGAGAAACCCATTTGGCCATCCCTGTCATTTTCTCTTGAGAGCCTGCATTTTCTGTGGCATTGCGGTAAAAAAAATCAGTGTCCTTCTTTGCTCAGAAGGGAAGGGAAGTGTAAATTTTGGCAGGGCCTCGTGGAGATATAGCTCCCCAGGTGCTTGGTGAGTAGAAAGAAGTAGATAAGTGGGTTCTATTATCTTCACTACCCTGCCGAGGCCAAGGAGGAGAAGCAGGCTCTGAGGTGTAGACCCACGTACCTCCCTACCAGTCTAGATCTGGAAGCTTCTGGGTCCAGAGCTAAGAAGAGAGGTCCAGACTGAATATGGCTTTAGGAGGCACCTGCATATGGATGGTAATGAATCTGCAGTGGATGTCTCCATTGCCAGAAAGATTGTGGATGGTGAGAACAGAAGATGTGGGAAAGAATCCTGGAAAACACCTACGCTTACATTTAAGAAACAGCCAGAAAAGAACAGGCTGGCAAAGCCAACTGAAGTGGATCCGTGCAGGGGCAGGAAGGCAATGGGGAGGGTGTGATGTCACGAGAGCCAAGGAAGAGAGGAGAGAAAAAGGGAGGATCAGAAGAACTAAACACGGCGGAGAGGCAGGTACGGTGCAGACCTGAGAAGGGCTTTACTCAACCTAAGGTTGACGAGGTTGTCAGAGATCTTGGCCAGAGCACTTTCAGAGGAGTATTGGGGCAGGAGCCAGAGCGAGGTGATGTGACGGGTAAATACAGTACGGAGTAAGGATGGAGCATCATTCTTTCAAGAACTTTGTCTGGGGCTTCCCTGGTGGCGCAGTGGATAAGAATCCGCCTGCCGATGCAGGGGACATGGATTTGAGCCCCGGTCCAGGAAGATCCCACATGCAGCGGAGCAACTAAGCCTGTGTGCCACAACTACTGAAGCCCACGTGCCTAGAGCCCGTGCTTCACAACAAGAGAAGCCACCGCAATGAGAATAGCCCATGCACCGCAACACAAAGAGTAGCCCCCACTCACCGCAACTAGAGAAAGCCCGTGTGCAGCAACGAAGACCCAATGCAGCCAAAAATAAATAAAATTAAATCTTTAAAAAAAATTTTTAAAAAAAGAACTTTGTGCAGGGTGGGGAGAGACAGGAGGAGGAGGACAGTGAGGGACTGTGGGGGGAGCAAGAATTGGTTTGAATTCTGACGGGAAGGAGTCAATATAGATGGAGAAGCCTCCCACCAAGAAGGACTTCTGTTCCCTAAGCCCAGGTCTTTTACAATATCTGCAAGCCTTTTGAGACGATGGGGGAGAATTTGGGATTGGTAAAGGGATAGGTGGGCTCTAAATTGTTTCTAGAGCCACATTTCTGTTCTTGTGAAGACTTGATTTGTAAGACAGTACAGTTGTTTTTAATTCCTCAAAAAAAAAAAAAAACTGGGCTGCAACTTGAATGAAATAAGGTGCTGACCCACTCATCCAACTACATATCTGAAATTTGCTTCTTTGTATCGGAGAGAAGGTCTTCAACTAAGATGGAAATCAAAAGAAAAAAAATAGAAACGTAACATATTTTTCTCTTACGTATTTATAAACTTTCCAGAGCACCTACTGTGTGTAAGGCCCCGGCTGCGTTGGATACTGTAGTTGGAGAGGGGTGGAGAAAGGTTGCAATTCGAGGTTAATAATTTTCCACCCTGTTCTTAGAAACATCTTCAAAGCCATGCTAACAGGTTGGCTCTGGTAGATAAAGTGCCATCAACCCTTGCCTCTGATGTTATTTGGTTCTCAGTCTTCTAGACATTGTTCCACTAATTGGCTTCCCAGAGCTGCTTGCTTGGCTCTGCCAAGGGGTGATTAACAGGCTGTGCTGATGCGGCTCCCAGCCCTCCCGAGGGGTAGCACGTGAGCTGGAGCCCTTGGAAAGCTGGGGGCTGGAGAGGGTCCTTCCTAAGGCCAGAGCATCCCATGGTTCCGGAGGCCTGAGGCTAAATGCCATGCAAGGCGCCCTTGTGCTTTATTTCTTCTCTGCGTTGACCTATCCTGGGAAAGACTTGGGACAAAGTACCGTTGTTTAGCTTGTGGACACAAGAAACAAACAAAAAGACATGGCTAAGAAGGGAACGGGGCATTCTAAGCTTGGGTTTCTCAAGCTATCTGTATAAAGGTTTGTTTTGTTTAATTTCTTGGTGTAGACTCACTTCCTGTCATTGGACCCGTAACACGTTGTTCATGGACATGCCTTGGTTCAACGACCTGGCTTTGGTCAATTTCTTCTTTTAATAGTGATGCTAATTTGGATGCCTTACCCATGCCCCGGGGGTTAGGGGTGGTCAACCGTATTTACCTTCAGAGCCCAGCGAGCTCAGGTCAGAGCCTTCATTCCACAGACTCTGTCTCACCCCCCTTCCAGTGGGTTTCCAGGGAAACAGGCCCCCAGACAAGGATTTGAGTGCTAGGAGATTACTAGGTAATGACCCCAGAAAGAATTGTTAAAAGATTGGGAAAATGAAATGAGGCAGGGAAGGAGTCACTAAGAGGGGGCATGAAAAGCAAGTCATCATGGGGGCAACTGGCCTTGGTCCTGCTCGGGGAAGTTCTGAGAAATCGGGGGACACTCAACCTCGCAGTCAGTCCACTCAGGGCACAGGGTTTGGTGTTAATGCAGAGCTGCCATGCACAGGTTGAGAGCTGCTGGTGGTAATCCTTCCTCACTTCCTGCCCACAGGCTCTAGTGTGCAGAGAGCTTCCAGGCAAGAACAGGCAGGGAGCTCAGGCTGGAACAGCTGGACAAGGACGGAGTCAGCAGCCTGTGCTACGCGTGCAGCCTCCAGGTACAGTGCCACAATGCCTGCGTTTTCCTTTTGCTCCGTGCCCATCGCATTGTTTGGAATTATCTGTTTCCTTGTTTCTTTCATAGAGTCTAGGACCTAGACTGTGAGCTCCTCTAAGGCAGAGGCTGTTCCCTCGATCTCTGAACCTCATCGTAGGGTGTGGTCTTTAGTACCCAGAAGATGAGGAATGCATAACTCTGACCCCACAACACCCCAGGGTGGGATTGCTCTTATCCTCATTTTATAGATGAAGAGACCGAGGCTCTGACAGTGCTGTGACCTGCACAAGGTTATGTAGCTAACCAGTGGCAGACTCAGATCTCCCAATTCCAAATCCTGGTTCTTCTTTGTCTGATTACAGCTACCTAGAATTTTCATCTCCATTCCTTACCCCCATGCTACCCTAACATGCACACACCTACACACACTTTTGACTCCCAATCTGTATATACTTGATACCTTTTTTTTTTTTGGAAGCAGGCATGGCTTTCTTGACAGAAGAGAAGCCATTTTTCACCTAAGCCATTTTGTGATCTAAGCCTGGCCACAGTGCTTGCCCTGGAACAGGTCTCAGTAATTCATGATCTTAAGGGAACAAAAGAATGCAGGAACAAACTGTTACCAGGCAAGAGAAGTAACAACAGCAAAGATAATGTATCCGGGGGGGGGCTTCCCTGGTGGCGCAGTGGTTGAGAGTCTGCCTGCCGATGCAGGGGACACGGGTTCGTGCCCCGGTCCGGGAAGATCCCACATGCCGCAGAGCGGCTGGGCCCATGAGCCATGGCCGCTGAGCCTGCGCGCGTCCGGAGTCTCCGCAACGGGAGAGGCCACAGCAGTGAGAGGCCCACGTAATGCAAAAAAAAAAAAAAAAAAAGATAATGTATCAGTTGTGAAGACTCCCAATCTGTTTCAATGGTATGGTAAAGATTAGCCTGAAGCGCCCAACCCCAGATCAACTGGAACCTAAGAGGTGATGATGTTGACCTTTTCTGACCTTCCTGAGTTTAGTCAACTAAAGCTCTGACTCTGTTGACAGCCCAAGCTCCTTCATGAACATGCATGTACATGAACATGCATGAAGCTTAAAACTTCCCCAATACAGCCGTTTGGAGAGACAGTGCTTTGGGAAAGTTCCCCCGATATTGTCCTCACTTGCTGCAAGTAATAAATCCTTCCTTCTCCTACTCTTTGGCTTGGTTGTGTCTTTTGGCTCGACACCCACCAAGAGGCGAACCCAGTTTTCGGGTAACAAGAATATTCTTGATAGATATTTACAGGTTGCAAACCCGGCCAGGGTCTTTGGAGTTGTCCATCTTGAGGCCGTTCAGGATGGCCCCCAATGGACTTCACAATATAAAAGGAAGGGAAGGAGAGTGGCTTCAGCTCTATCTCCCTCAAGCTCACCGGGAACTGTCCCCTGGAGTCATACCCACCCTGTATCTCCTGAAGGTGTTTTTTTTTTTCTTTTATTGTGGTACGCGGGCCTCTCCCTGCCGTGGCCTCTCCCGTCGCGGAGCACAGGCTCGGGACGCGCAGATCCAGCGGCCATGGCTCACGGGCCCAGCCACTCTGCGGCATGCGGGATCCTCCCGGACCGGGGCACGAACCCACGTCCCCTGCATCGGCAGGCGGACTCTCAACCACTGTGCCACCAGGGAAGCCCCCCTGAAAGTGTTTTTAATTTCGGTGACTCTTAGCAGGCTCAGCTGTGCCTGTTGACTTTTTCCCTGCAAGGACTGCTTTGTTTTGTTTTGGTTTCTTTTGAATTTTGTTTATTTTTTTATACAGCAGGTTCTTATTAGTTATCTATTTTATACACATCAGTGTATACATGTCAATCCCAATCTCCCAATTCATCCCACCACCACCCCCCTGCTGCCACTTTCCCCCCTTGGTGTCCCTACATTTGTTCTCTACATCTGTGTCTCTATTTCTGCCCTGCAAACTGGTTCATCTGTACCATTTTTCTAGGTTCGACATCTGTGCGTTAATATACGATATTTGGTTTTCTCTTTCTGACCCTGGAAGGACTTGTGAAGCTTGCTTTTGAGTGCAGGCCCTGTGCCTGGCCCTACCACTCTCTCCATCGCTCTGCTCTCCTGCCACACTGGCTTCTGGGAATTCCTCAACCAATGTCTTGCTGTCCCCATCCTGGGGACTTTGCACATGCTGTTCCCTCTGCCTGGAAAGCAGTTCCCTTGCTTCTGCCTAATTACCTGTAACCCTTCCCATTGATCAGCTCTGGTGTCTTCCTGAGGGAAGACTTCTTTTTTTTTTTTTTTGCGGTACGCGGGCCTCTCACTGTTGCGGCCTCTCCCATTGCGGAGCACAGGCTCCGGATGCGCAGGCTCAGCGGCCATGGCTCACGGGTCCAGTGGCTCCGCGGCATGTGGGATCCTCCCGGACTGGGGCACGAACCTGTGTCCCCTGCATCGGCAGGCGGACTCTCAACCACTGCGCCACCAGGGAAGCCCCCTGAGGGAAGACTTCTTGCTCTGCACCCTTGCCGCCTTCACCCTCCACACCTGAGTGAGCCCTCTTACACTCCCTCACCTGGAAACTGTGCTACTTTCCTCTTGGCAATTATTCCAGCTTGAAAGTGGACACTATTTATTGGCATCATCTGTGGGCAGGACAGCTTCCCCTTTTAGAGTCTAAATTCCCTGAGAAGAAGGGACAATGTCTGGTTTTGCTCAGCACTTCATCTCCAGCTCAGAGCTGGTGTTCAAATATTTGGATTGCGTGAATGGATTAATGATCAAATTAACAGCTAATCCTCACCAGCTCCTCCCAAGATAACCATTATTAATCTCATTTTATAGATAAGGAGACAGAAACTCAGAAGGTTTGGGCTTGCCTAAGGCCAAACAGCTTTTGAGGATGACAGCTCAGCATTTGGATTTAGAGCTGGCTGATTTCAACAGCGTGGGGACCTTGGGGAGGAAGGCTGGATGGAATCATTTAGGGAAATTTGAGTCCTACCTGTTTGTTTTCTTTGTTGATGCTCATGAAATTATTTAGTTCTCTGTGTTGATAGGAAACTGAGATGCAAGCAACATTAGGCTGGAGGAACGAAGATCATGACAAGGTGAGGCTCGGCCTCGGTCTGTCATGGGAATCGATGAAGTGGGGCGCCAGGTGTTTACCATAACAGTCCTACCAAGAGACCTGAACAGCAACACAATGCAGAGCGATTTCCTTGCCCAAAAATGGTTGTGTGTGTGTGTGTTGTTTTGTTTTGTTTTGCTCTTTTATCCTGAGGGAGCTGCATTCTTTGCTTGAATAATTGGTGGGATACCAAGTAAGCAGGCTGGGGACTTCCCTGACGGTCCCGTCCAGGTTAAGACTCGGCACTTCCAATGCAGCGGGTGCAGGTTCGATCCCTGGTTGGGAAACTAAGATTCCACACGCCGCATGGCGTGACCAAAAAAATAAAAATAATAATAATAAAATAAATAAATACAAAGTAAGCAGGCAGGAAACTCACTGCTGTTGTAGGCAATTACTAGCCTAGGAGTTGAGAGATGGGGGCTCTGGGTGCAGCAGTGTCAGACCCCTCCTGTATCCACCACCCATCACCCTCGGTACGCATGTTCGACCCCAGACCCATTCTGACTGGAAACTAAAATGAATTAATCAGCCTCAGCCCCTCACTATCCTACTCAGATTTACCCCACCTCCACGCCTGCCGCAGCTGGGCAGCCCCAACTTGCATGTGCGTAAAGAACCTAGATGATGAGCACTAAAAACCACGTGTCAGGGGCTTCCCTGGTGGCTCAGTGGTTGAGAATCTGCCTGCCAATGCAGGGGACACGGGTTCGAGCCCTGGTCTGGGAGGATCCCACATGCCACGGAGCAGCTAGGCCCGTGAGCCACAGCTACTGAGCCTGCGCGTCTGGAGCTTGTGCTCCGCAACGAGAGGCCGCGACAGTGAGAGGCCTGCGCACCGCGATGAAGAGTGGCCCCCGCTCGCCACAACTGGAGAAAGCCCTCGCACGGAAACGAAGACCCAACACAGCCAAAAATAATAAATAAATAAAATTAAAAAAAAAAAAAAAAACACGTGTCAGAAAGGGAGCTGTTCCTTAAGGACTCATTACTTTGTAGACACAGTCTTTGACACCTTCCGCGCCCCAGCATTTTGTATCTGTTTAACTTTGTTGATCCCTGAAGACTGAACACACAGAGCCCTGGCTTAAGTCTGAAGAGTTGTCCCTATTGGGCTTAACAAGCCGCTGCTTTTGACCGGCTTACTATGAGTGTCATTGCTTTCAGTGCCCCGTTCCACTGATCTTCACAGAATAATATTATGGAAAGATCAATAGAACTGTGTTTTTATTTTATTTATTTGCTTATTTATATATTTTTAAAAGGTGGTTTTTTAAAAAATTAATTATTTATTTTTGGCTGCATTGGGTCTTCATTGCTGAGCGTGGGTTTTCTCTAGTTGCGGCGAGCGGGGGCTACTCTTCGTTGCGGTCCGCAGGCTTCTCATTGCGGCGGCTTCTCTTGTTGCAGAGCACGGGCTCTAGGTGCGCAGACTTCAGTAGTTGTGGTGCATGGGCTTAGTTGCTCCACGGCATGTGGGATCTTCCTGGACCAGGGCTCAAACCTGTGTCCCCTGCGTTGGCAGGCGGATTCTTAACCACTGTGTCACCAGGGAAGCCCTAGAGCTATGTTTTCAAATTAAAAAAAAAAAGTTGTTCTAACAGCAAAACCTTTTTTTTTTTTTTTCCAAGTGATATCTTACAGGGAGCCTCAGTATAGAGGTCAATGTGGGCAGAACTGCTGATGTTGGAGGGTTTCAGGGGACCTGGAGGCCAGCCCAGGCCAATCCAGCTCTATGGAGCAGTGGAAAAGCCATCACTCTCAAATAATCACTCGAGTCCACTTGCAGCAAAGTTTGTAAAACAAAGGTATGGACTGTTGAAACTGAACTCTCATACAGCAGGCATGGCCCCCATGTCCTGCCCTGAAATGTTTGTTTGTGATCCCCAAACCTTCTGATGTGTGAATATGTCTGCCTTTGCACATGGATAGTGGTCATGAGCGTCAGTGTATAATTCATGAAAATGGACCCAGTGCTGGAAAGAACATACCAGCAAGGCCACCTGCAGTAGTGATCATTTTAAATTCTCAACCCGCATCCATTCTTCTCTCCCTACCTACCATGTTCCCATTCTAATAACTGGGGTTCTGTGGCCATGGTCTTCACTCTCACCCTCATGACGCTGTTAATGAATGTCAGTTCTAACATCTGGGGTCAGCTGAGCCCTGGTCCCTGCTTCTCAGTCTGCTTCTCAGCTGCCTGAGTCTCTTGGTTTCCGACTAAAACTGGAGGCTGGGCCTTATCTGTCTCTGCCCACCTCCTTGGATCCGATGCCTTGCCTCCTGAGATGGTTATAAAGTGCATAAATCAGGGATGGACTTACAGTCGGCATTCAATATCATTTGACATTTTTGTTGTTGTCGTTATTTTTACTTTTTAAAAATTCTGACTCCTATTTCGTGCAACCCTGGAACCAGTGAAAATCATGTTTCACCCTCTTGGGATCATGAGGTCAGCTTTACTTTACCAGTAATGGCATGACATGTCATGGTTGTATGCACTTAATCTCTATCACAGCCCTCATGAGGGATTTATTGATCTTATTTTATAGCAAACGAACAAACAAAACCCCACGCCCTCAGGTTGCTCTGCTCCCTCAGTGTTTCATTTGCAGATTAGGTATGAGAGGAAATCCCTTAATAAGTAAAAAGGTAATAAAATATGAAAACACACACAAATACATACGAAAAGGCCAATTAGAACTGCTATTATAATGGTTACACTAGATAGTCCAGCATTGTCAAAGATCACGTTTTATTTTGAATTTTAGTAAGCAAAGTGGTTTTTGAAGTACGTATTTATTTGATTGGACTTAGGATCAGCTACGCCCACTGTCCAACTTCAGTGCTGATCTCAACGCTGCTCCTCCTGTACTTATGTTCTTGGGAAAAAGCATCCACGGCTCTTGGGAGGTTTTGTTTGCCTTTTCCTCCAATGAAAAGGGCCTCAGAAAAAAGGGTCTCGTTTAACGCTCTGATAAAAGCTTGGGAGCCTTTCCCTGGGAAAAATGCCCATGCTAACACAATCTTGTACATAATTTCAGGATGTTGATACATTCCCCCAAAGCCATGGACCCAGATAAAAACTCCTGTTTTCCAGTCCGGACATTGGAAGATGACGATGAAGTTGATATATGAAGAAGCACAAATTGGACAGCTGACCCTAATAAATCATAGAGGAGGAACAGGTGACAAGCACACACTCGTACCCACGTGACTGTACTTCTCCCAGCTCGCTCCAGCACAGGACAAGCGGCAGGTGTGGCTCACCGCCCCTGTGGCAAGCCGCTGACACGGTGAGAAGGACAGAGCAGAGGCAGGCTGTGCTGATCTGATAAGGGGATTAAGTTTCGGCTTCCCTCCCACCATCCCTAATGCCCTCGGACTAAGCAGCTGCCCCAGCTCAGCTCTTCCTCGGATGCAAAACGTCTCTCTGCCCAGGCAGTCGCTGCATGCTGGCCCCCAGAGGCACCAGCCTTTCCTGAAACACATGGTGATGTTCTTTACACCTTTGCCCAGGCATGCCCTCTGTGGGCGATGCCCCGCCCCTCCGGTCAAGTACCCACTTGCTCTTCGAGACTGGCTCAGGTTTCACCTCTGAGCTGTTGCCCTAGTTCTGGGGGTGGGTTTAGCTGCTCCCTCCTGCGCTCTGCTCGCCCCACACCCACCCCTCTCTTTCCTGTGCTTACTACGCGGTAAGTGTGGGACTCCTACAGCAGTTATTTTTTCACATGATTGTCTTCTCCATCAAGAGGATAGCTTCCTGAGGACAAAGACCAGCTTCTTCCAAGCGTCTCGCGCCTAACAGTTACTTTATAAACATTTCTGGTCGGACTTCCCTGGCGGTCCAGCAGTTAGGACTCTGAGTTTCCACTGCTGGGGCCCAGGTTCGATCCCTGGTCAGGGAGATAAGATCCTGCAAACCCGGCAGCATGGCCAAAAAAGAAAAAGAAAAGTTTTGGGGATGCTATGACTGAGTGATATATATATGGTCAACCTATGAAAAGAAAGCAGTATGATACAGGACACGTGTAGGAGACAGACACACTGGAGAGGCAGCAAGTTCATGAAAACTTCTTTCCTAAAAGTAAAGACAAGTCACGAGGGTATATAAGAGCTGCCTGAAGCGGAGGGAGCAGTGTGATACGTGAGCAGCTCAAAGGGGACACAGACAGTGCACCTGGCAGGCCAGAGGCTCTGAACCTGGAGCCTGGACCCCAAGAGCCGCTTACAGCAGAGTCCCCGAAGGGCCTCCTGGAGCAGGAAGGTGCTGTGGGACTCCATCTGCCTTCCCCACACTCTGTAACAAGAGCAAGCGCTTGGTTTTGTTTGGTTTTGTTTTGTTTTATTTGGCTGCACCGTGGCTTGTGGGATCTTAGTTTCCTGACCAGGGAATCGAACCCGGACCCCCTGCAGCAAAAGTACCATGTCGTAACCACTGGACCGCCAGGGACTTCCCAAGAGCAAGCACACTGAAAGTTCGTTTTCGTGCAGAGGTCTCATTTTCCGAGTGCATCTCACACACCTAATGTTTATCAGGCCCACATGCTTTCATTTTCTTTTAATAAAATCTCTGGGCCTTAACCCTGAATTGAGAGGGTCTGGGAGGAGCGGTGTGGCAGGAGGACGAAGCTGGTGCAGGAAACGAGGCAGTCCTGCACAGACGGGAAGGGATGTTCCATCAGCAGGAAACAGCCCTCAAAACCAGTCACATCAGAAATGGGTGACACCATGATGAACTGTTAGTGACGAGACATAAATGGAAATTGAGGGGTCTGACAGAGGGAACTTAAGAGAGACAAGAGACGTAACACCCCCTCCCCCCTGAGCAATCACCTTCAGCGGACACTGCCATTTGGAGCCTCAAAACCCTAGGCATCGGGTTAGCCCTGTGTTTGCACGTATGTTTAGCCACAGACCACTTTTCTGGAGTACATCCTATACAGTAAGTCCAACAGGTCCAGCAGATAAAGGAGAAGCAGCAGTGAGGGGGCCAGAGCCCGTACACTTCCCCATCTCCTCCCCGAACCCAGTACCCCTGGAGGCAGGAAGGTCTCTGAGGAAGCCAGTTTGAAACCTAGTGCACTAAATTACTGGTCTTAGTCTTGGCATCCCAAACTCCAATGACCCCAAAGTCCAGATGGACAGCATAAAAGAGTGACACTGGCTTGTTTTGGCTTTGACAAAATTGGGGTGTCCTAATAGAGGGAACCCCAGAGGAAAAGCTGTGCTTCCTCCACGGGATTGATTGTTGCTAGACTCTGGCAGACCGAGGAATGCAGCCGGCTCTGTGTTCACAGACCAGATTTTTTCATTGAAGCCAGAAATCCAGATTTTCCCATGAACTCACCTGACTTTAAAAAAAAAAATTAATAGACTATTTTTTAGAGAAGTTTTAGGTTACAGAAAAAATGCATGGAAAGTACAGGGAGTTCCCATATACTCCCTCCCCCAGCCCCATTCCAGTTTCTCCTATTATTAGCATCTTGCCTTAGTGTGGTACATCGGTTACAATTGATGAACCAATGTTGATACATCATTACTAACTAAAGGCCATAGTTTACATTCATTCTTCGCGTTGTACATTCTATGGATTTAGACAAACGTATAATGGCATGTATCTGCCAACACAGTATCAACCAGAGTCATTTCGTTGCCCTAAAACTTTTCTGTGCTCCACCTATTCATCCCTCTTCACTTACCCTCCCAGCAACCCCTGGCCACCACTGATCTTTTCACTGTCTCTATTCTTTTCCAGAATGTTCATATCTTTGGAACTGTACAGTATGTAGCCTGTTCAGACAGGCCTCTTTCACTTTGGAAATATGCAATTAAGTTTCCTCCACGTAACTCCCGATTTTTAACTACTGAAAATAAATTGAAATAGTCACAAAATACTGAAAGGTAGACCTTCATCCTACACCTCTCTTGGTTGGATGAGGAGGTACGTTTCTCTTGCTTTTTACAACCGGTATTGGAGGTGGGGGATGGGGGAGAGGGAGAGGGTCATCTCAGAAATGGAGGCAAATGTGAGGGAGAAATGGTTCCTGAAGGAAGCATGGCTTCCAGTTTCCAGTTTTGCTTCTGCTTTCTGGTTCAAGCTCGCTCAGCTTGGGATGAGCCCCTCCACCTTCAGTGTGCCTGCCTCACCCAGAATCCCACCTGGTTCTCACTCCATCCTCTTTCTCCCCCACTCCCACCCACCCCACTTGATTCAGAGAGAGAAAGCACGGTGAAAATGCCCATGGAGGCCCTATGTTCTCCCTCCCGGCTGTGCCCGTGGCCAGGGTTTGCCCAGAAGCATCCAGCAGAGCCATCCCCCAATAAGATTTAGCAGCCCTGGCTGCCGGCAGCCAAAGCCAGTGATACCTGGATAATATTTCTTAACATGAGGTTTACAGCTTGTTTTTGTGCTCATGCAACATTCATATAAGAAGAACCATGTTTGCATTTAAAACTTGTGGCACAGCTTAAGAACATGGGGCTGGAATCAGACAGTCCTGGGCTCAGATGACATTTCTGCTGCTGCTAACTAGCTAAATCCATACCCACTCTGGGCCCCAGTTTTCTCATCTGCAAAAATGAGCACAATAATGCCTTCTCTGAGAGCTGTTAAGAAGATTGAATGCTGCATGTGGCTTACACACAGAAATGTTCACTGGGCATCAGTTCCTTGTCTGCTCCTTATGGGGAGCTAGAGACCTGGGTTTTAGTTCCAGCTTTGTTATCATCCAACTTTGTGTCTAGGAATTAGTCACAAATCGGAGACCACAAGCCAGCAGCTGCCCTGCTCCTATTTATTTTTTAACTTTTTAAAAATTGAAAACGCTTTTTTAAAATTGAAGTATAGTTGCTGTACAATATTATATGTTATAGGTGTACAATATAGTGATTCACAATTTTTAAAGGTTATCCTCCATTTATAATTATTGTAAAATATCGGCTATATCCCCCATGTTGTACAATATATCCTTGTAGCTTATTTTATGCCTAACATCAATAGTTTGTACCTCTTACTCCCCTACCCCTATATTGCCCCTGCCCCCTTCCCTCTCCCCATTGGTAACCACTAGTTCTCTATATCTGTGAGTCAGCTTCTTTTTTGTTATATTCACTAGTTTGTTGTATTTTTTAGATTCCACATGTAAGTGATATCATACAGTACTTGTCTTTCTCTGACTTATTTCACTTAGCATAATACCCAAGTCCATCTATGTTGCTGCAAATGGCAAAATTTCATTCTTTTTTATGGCTGAGTAGTATTCTGTTGTGTGTATGTATGTATGTGTGTGTATATATATATATATATACATGTATATATATATATATCTCACATCTATTTTAACTTTTTATTTTCTATTGGAGTATAGTTGGTTAACAATGTTTTGTTAATTTCAGGTGTGCAGCAAAGTGATTCAGTTATACATATGCATGTATCTATTCTTTTTCAAATTCTTTTCCCATTTAGGTTGTTACATAATACTGAGCAGAGTTCCCTGTGCTATACAGTAGGTCCTGGTTGGTTATCCATTTTAAATACAGCAGTGTGCACATGTCAATCCCACACTCCCAATCTATCCCTCCCCCCCACCCTTCCCCCCACCCCTGTAACTATAAATTCATTCTTTAAGTCTATGAGTCTGTTTCCATTTTGTAAATATGTTCATTTGTATCAATTTTTTTTTTAGATTCTGCATATAAGTGATATTTGTCTTTCTCTGTCTGACCGACTTAACTCCGTATGATGATCTCTAGCTCTACCCATGTTGCTGAAACTGGCATTATTTCATTCTTTTTAATGGCTGAGTAATATTCCATTGTATATATACACCACATCTTCTTTATTCATTCATCTGTTTTTCTTTTTTTAACTACATGCATCCATTTATTTATTTATTTTTATTTTTAAATTTATTTTTGGCTGCGTTGGGTCTTCGTTGCTGCTTGCAGGCTTTCTCTAGTTGTGGCGAGCGGGGGCTACTCTTCGTTGTGGTGTGCGGGCTTCTCATTGCGGTGGCTTCTCTTGTTGCAGAGCACGGGCTCTAGGCACTTGGGCTTCAGTAGTTGTGGCGCGCAGGCTTAGTTGCTCTGTGGCATGTGGGATCTTCCCAGACCAGGCATTGAACCCATGTCCCCTGCATTGGCAGGTGGATTCTTATCCACTGTGCCACCAGGGAAGTACCCATTCATCTGTTGATGGACACTTAGGTTGCTTCCATATCTTGGCAATTGTAAATAATGCTTCTATGAACATTAGGGTGCATGTGTCTTTTTTTTTTTTAACATGTATCTTTTCTAATTCGTGGAAAACCTTTTTTTAATGGAACATCTTTTTATATACACTCAGAAAGTACACATATCAGGGAGTTCTCTGGTGGTCTAGTGGTTGAGATTTGATGCCTTCACTGCCGTGGCCCAGGTTCAATCCCTGGTCAGGGAACTGAGATCCCACAAGCTGTGCGGCGTCACAAAAAGAAAAAGAGAAAAGAAAGAAAGAAGGAAAATATACATATCATAACTCTGCACCTTGATGAATTTTCAAAAACTGAACACACTGTATACTCAGGGCCCAGATGGGAAATAGCATCCCCAGAACCTTCTCGCTCCCCCTTCTGGTCGCTCACCCTGCAAGAGCATGACTACCATCCTGACCTCCAGCACCCTCAATTGTAGCTCTGCATGTGTTTGTACCTTATATTAATGGAATCCTGCAGTACGTGCTCCTGGGTCTGGTTTCTTTTGCTCAACACTGTTTGTGAGATTCATCCATATTGTTGGGTGTGGCTGTAGATTGTCCATTTTTATTACTGTATTGTAGGGTTGGCATTCTACGGCTGGCAGGCCAAATTCAACCTTCCATCTGTTTTCATAAGTAAAGTTGTGGGGTTTTTTGTTTTTTGTTCTTGTTTTTTTAAACATAGCCATGCCAATAAGTTCTGTACGTGTCTATGGCTGCATTCTGCAGTGCACTACAGAGACAAAAGCTGAGAAGACCATAAGGTCCACAAAGCTGGAGATACTATCTGGCCCTTTATAGAGAAAGCTCTGGGACTTCTACATAGTATTCCATTGTGTGAATATACTAACATTTATTTATTCATTTCACTGTTAATGAGCAGTTGTGTAGTTTCCGAGTTGGGGCTATTAAGAGTAATGTGCTAAGAACATCTCTTAAATGTCTTTTGGTGAAACATGCGTGTGCACTTGTGTTGCGTCTGTTCCTGGGAGTGAATTTGTTAGATCATAGGGCAGAGGTGAGTTTAACCTTATCAGAAACCGTCCATCAGTTTTCCAAAGTGGTTGTGCCGTTACCTCTCCCGTGAGCAGTGTCCGGAGCTCCACTTGCCCCATACGCTCTCTGCACTGGTATTTCCTGCCCTATCATTTTAGCCATTTTCCCTGCTCCCATTTTGATGCTTCTCCTCTTTCTATAAGTTATTTCTCAGTTTGTGGTTGGGCACCTCCAGGGTTAGAGCACTCACTGCATCGAGGGGGCAACTGTTTCATCTTTGGACACTTTGTTTTCTTAAGAAGCTCTTCTTCATTGGATCACCTTTTGGATATTTAAAGATCAACACGTGTGTCCCCACTGAATGCTGTCTTCTCCCAGGGGAAGAACACTAAACATTTCCAACTTCTTTAAAGTCACTTGGAAAATATGGTTTGCGTGCCCTCACCATCCTGGTTGCCTGGTGAACAACAGGCTTAGCATCTCTGGACCTCAGTTTACCCATCTGTAAAATAAGGTTTGATTCAAAGATCTTTAAAGTCATTTTAACTCCAACATTCTGTGCTAAACCTTAACTTGGGAACCCTTGCAGAGATGCCCCTATACATTTCTAAACAGGGGCCACCCTCCCCTAAATATTCCTGTTAATGTTTATCTGCTGACAGTAGCAAATGGAGACATTTATTCATTCCATTTCTCTTCCTTTCGACATAGTTTCTGAGAGCCAAGGATGTTCCAGTTGTGGCAGAAGGAGCTCATGGTGGTAAGACTGATGTGGGTTTCTCCTGTCACACACACGGCTCCAGCAGGAAGCAGGAGGGGAAAGTGGATTGTGTGCCGGGGGGACCCCGTATCGTCCATGGGAGGCTGTAAGTGTGCCAAGTGCACTTAAAGAAGGCGAGATCAGGGGAGATGTCGGCACTGATGAACTTCACCAGAGGCTGGAGGGTGACTGGGGGAGGGAGGAGTTGGTGCTTGCCTGAGCCTGGTCACTGGAGGACGGTAGACTGAGGCATCGGGGGAATGCAGGTTTCACCCTCAACCTTCTCAGCATTTATTCGTTTGCAGCAAATGACTCCCAGGCCAGACTGCTCTCTGCTTTCTTTTTGACATAAGTGTCAGTGGTGTGTAAGGATGGAAGAATAGGTCAGCAAGTCTGGATGTCAGCCCCCTCTGATATTTGAATTTTGCAGAGACCAGCCTAATTTTTAAAAAATCAATTTATTTATTTTTGGCTATGTTGGGTCTTCGTTGCTGCATGCAGGCTTTCTCTAGTTGTGGCGAGAGGAGGCTGCTCTTCGTTGCGGTGCGTGGGCTTCTCATTGCAGCGGCTTCTCTTGTTGCAGAGCATGGGCTCTAGGTGCATGGGCTTTATAGTTGTGGCCCATGGGCTCAGTAGTTGTGGCGCATAGGCTTAGTTGCTCCACATCACGTGGGATCTTCCCGGACGAGGGCTCAAACCTGTGTCCCCTGCATTGGCAGGCGGATTCTTAACCACGGCACCACCAGGGAAGTCCAAGACCAGCCTAATTTAACTGACCCAAACACTGTCAAAATGTGAAGGCAGGACGGAGAAAATGAAAATACTAATTAGGTTTGCAAGATATTAAATTCCACAGTCTAATAGGAACACAGCTTTGAATTTTTAAAAAGAAAACCTAGCTGTCATGTGTTAATTCATTTAAGCCTCACAATTTAAGCCCATGCAGTGGAGAAGATCACCCTTGTTTTATGAATGGGGAAACTGAGACACTGAAAGCTTTAGAACTTGCCCAGTTTGTAAGGATGAAACCAGGATTACAAACTCAGGCTGTCTAGTTTTACAGGCATTGCTCATAATCATGATCCTTTTAAATACAAGTACAATCATAGCGCTTCATGTTTGCAAGGAAACCTTCACTTGCAGGTCAGAATTGGAGGCCTGGCAGCTTGGCTAACTGGTGTTGGAATGGTGAGCTGATGAGATCCCAGCGCGGGGAGCTACCTAATCTGACTCTCCCCCAGTTTTACTGATGGGCTCAGGAATGGATGTCTCAGGGTCACAGAGCTCACTAGTGTCAACTATACTGTCAATAATAATGACATAAAAAAAATTACTCCATGAGGGCAAGGAAGTTCCCAGAGGAAAGCTGGATGCTGTCACTGGGAGAAGGCAGGCCAGAAGAATGGACGTTCGCCATGGAGTGAGCATAACTTGTCCAAGGTCACACAGCCAACAAATGGCAGAATCAAACTTGAACTCAAATCCATCTTACATCGAAGCTTAAGGTAAAAATGATATCCCCCTTTTATACCAAACCTTGAATGACAGAATCTTCTCTTTTCTTTTCAGCCAAGCATGTGGTCAGCTGGTTGTTTAGAAAGTAAATTCTTGGGTACACTTTATGAGTATTTTCTTGTGGGCTCATGATGGAACGAATGGTAGATTTTATTAACGGTCCCAATTCTTCACTCTACCCTGTGGTAACTCCCTTTGTCCTGGGAATTAATCTTCTCTTACCAAAAAGCTGAGTATATTTCCTTTATTGTTGATTCTGAATTTGGCCATGTAACTTGCTTTGGTCAATGGGATGGTAGAAGAGACTTGAAAAAGCACTTGACATTTCCACTTGCCCTTTTTGGCTTCTGCCATCACCATGAAAAGGACATACGTAGGCTAACTCGCTGTCCCAGGAGGAAGACGGAAGCCACATGGAGCAGAGCTGCCCCAGCTAAGGGGTCCCAGCCAAGCTCAGCAGAGTCCCAGTCCCCACTCAACCGGAACACACAGGTTCACCCCAACGTTCATCCCTTGATCCATCCTCCATCCTTCCACACTCTCCCTTCCTTTAATAACTGTTTATTGGGTCTCCAGATGGACCTGGCACCCTGCTAGGCTCTGGTAGTCCTCCTGTTTTTGTTTTTCTTTAAAATAAATTTATTTATTTTATTTATTTATTTTTGGCTGTGTTGGGTCTTTGCATGGGCTTTCTCTAGTTGTGATGAGCGGGGGCTACTCTTTGTTGCGGTGCGCGGGCTTCTTACTGCAGTGGCTTCTCTTGTTGCAGAGCACAGGCTCTAGGCACGCAGGCTTCAGTAGTTGCAGCACACGGCCTCAGTAGTTGTGGCTCGTGGGCTCTAGAGCGCAGGCTTAGTAGTTGTAGCGCACGGGGCTTAGTTGCTCTGCAGCATGTGGGATCTTCCAGGACCAGGGATTGAACCCGTGTCCCCTGCGCTGGCAGGTGGATTCTCAACCACTGCGCCACCAGGGAAGCCCAGTCCTCCTGTTTTATCCTCCTTGTTGCTGGGATCCAAGGCCACCCCTCCCCCCCACTTTCTGTTTACATTGCCCGGTTACTATTGCTTGCCGTTGGTTTACAGAATATTTATTGTACTTATAAATCTATTCACTTTTTTTTGCAAACTATTTAAATGCAACTGATAAACTTAAAACCTTATGAATCAAATGTCCTTAAACATTTACACACTTGGTCAGATTATCCTGTTTCACTACAACTTTCAGTCTAATATAACTTCTCTTGAATGCTTCAAACACCTTAACAACACAAAAGTTTTTACTGTACCCATACTTAAGCTTATTTGTAAAAATCAGAACTATGGATTTGACCAATTTCTTTGTTAGCTATATAAAACATCTTTTTGTACTTTTCCAGGATTGTAATATCAGACCCAAAAGAGAAAGATTATCTCCTTCCCAGGTGCATGGAAATCACAGCCTCTGGATCAATGATTGATGGATTCTTAGCGGGAACACTGAATCCTTCAAGGTGAATCAGATGGCAGCAGGCATTTGCTGGTTGGGATGCCCTCTCTCAGATCAGGTTCAACTGCTAAGGCAACAGGACTTAGCAAGTTCTTGCAATCTTCACTTCTATGTCTGTTGAATTTTGGGTACATGATGTTTGGCCTCAGTTTACAATTAACTTCATTATGCCTCATTAGCATTCATTATAATTAGCAGGGCCATAGAGCAGTTTAATCTATCAGCCATTCTCCTAGGACATCTGGCCAGTCCATTAACTTGCAACACCAATTATGAACGCTCTTTCTACTTGGTTATTTAGGAGACCACTGGTCTTGACCTGCCCTCCCTCGTTTGGGTACAGTTCCTTCTCTTTCTGGAAATATTTGACTCACAGTAAACTTATCTGCTCTTCTCAACTTATATAGATATACCATTTCATAAACAGATATACCGAACTACAAGTAAGGAACAGATTCCCATATTATGCCGAACTTACCTACTTACTAAAACACTGCTTTTAGCCTTTGAGTTATAACTAGCTTTGTCATTACACATATTAACTTTTCCTTTTTTTAAAAAAAAAAATCAATTTATTTATTTATTTTTGGCTGCGTTGGGTCTTTGTTGCTGCGCTCAGGCTTTCTCTGGTTGCAGTGCGGGGGGCTACTCTTCTTTGTGGTGTGCAGGCTTCTCATTGCGGTGGCTTCTCTTGTTATGGAGCACCGGCTCTAGGCTCATGGGCTTCAGTAGTTGTGGCACACGGGCTCAGTAGTTGTGGCTCGCAGGCTCTAGAGCACAGGCTCAGTAGTTGTGGTGCATGGGCTTAGTTACTCCGCAGCACGTGGGATCTTCCCGGACCAGGGCTCCAATCCATGTCCCCTGCACTGGCAGGCGGATTCTTAACCACTGCGCCACCAGGGAAGTCCCTAACTTTTCCTTTTTGATCGTTAAGGACCCATGGCTTTTCACAGATTCAACTTGTTCTGGTAAATCCACAACTGTAGACCCAGCTATTCTTTGTTATATCCAAGTTGTCACAACCTGACCAGAGGGACCCCATTTCCTTTTCAGTCAACTCCTTTGTCCTTTCAGCAATAGCCCAGCACTTTTGACAGCAGCCTGGTTTTCTGGCAAGAGCAAGTTGTCTCAGGCCATTCTGACTTTCCCCTGCTTCCAGACGTGGACTCAGGTCCTTTGAAGGAGCCCTGGGTACTGCTAACGAAAAATGCTATTGAGATCAATGTGTGTGTGCTGAGGGTACAATATGTGCGTGCTGGTGATGAGATGGCACACCATGCACTGAAAAGGAAGAACTAGAGAGGATGTTGCTTCCTAAGGTCATAATTATGTTCTCAAATTGCTCAAATCATTCTACTATTACCACCTCTTCTTTTATACAGTTTTAAATAGATTTTTCTCTATAACGTGCCTATTCAGATTTTAACACTTCACTCAGACTGTGATTATCCCAACCTCTGATTTTATCAACTTCTATGTGCCTCAAGGCCCATTATTTTGAGGTCACTTGTATGTATACTTTATCAGAACCTGCTTTCAAGAAAACATCTTATAAAATTATGTATCTAAATTTTTCTCTTTTCCTGTAAATGCTCATTTGTCATATACCTATTAGACATACCTATAAAATTATTGACACAAATATATTCAATTATGTTAATTTGCTATTATATAACCAAATGCCATTTCATGGTGATACATTTCTGGCACAAATTCACTCCCGTGCTAGCCTTGAGAGGCTGCTGGACACCAGAGGGCCAGCTGGGAAGCTCGTCCCCTCTAGGAACTGTCGTTGAAGCAGGATGCCATTAATAATACAATTTTGAGGAATTTATATTTAATTCCACTAATGCGCCTTCATTAATTGAAGGCATTTGGGGATAGTATGCAAATGGAAAGAATAAAGGTTTTTGCTGACTGAAAATGTGCAAATCACTCAGCAAAGCCAGGGGTGGACTCTTCTCTCCATTTGCAGATCTGGTCCCATAGAAAGGGACTGGCTCTTCGTCATTTCTGTATGCCCGTGGCCAGGCCAGTTCTCAGTTATGATAGGTGCTCAGTGATTCTTCTTTGAATAGAGAAGGAAGAAAATGCCATGAGAATCACGGAGAAAATCATAACTGGCCAAATCATTAACCCGGGACTGTCATTTATAATCCACAATTTCTTTTTTTTTAAAATTTGACTTTATTAATATTCTGAGGCAATTGGGTTTTGAGACAAACTTTAAATTGCTTCATTTCCAAAATTCATTTTCGTCACAACATCCGGGAGCAATCCGTCTGCTAATCAATAACTAACATTTAAATGGCTGTTGCCAGAAAGGCAACCCAGCACAAAACCAGTACTGTCAGCAACTCAGAACAACTCTAATTTCCTGACAGAAATCGATTCACAGCAACATAGTGGTTACTGCAAATATTTATCGTTCTGAAAAGGAAAGTTCATCAGTGCAGCTTCTTGAGCAGTTCATTCACAAATGAAGGACTGTGATGGGCTCCACCTCGACATCTGTCTTGAGATGTAGGATGTGGTGGGTGGCAATAACCCTATGATTGCCTTGAAATTGGCCCTTTTGGGGGTGTAGTGGGTACTGTGGGCCCATCCCAGATGGCCATGTGGGGAGAATATTGGGCATGGAAAGTCCAGTTCCACAGCTGGGATTTCACTGGCTTGCTGTGTGATCTCAGAAAGCCACCTAACCTCTCTGAACATTCCTTTTCTCTTCAAGGAAAGCACGATAATCAGATCTGTCCAATTTAGCCCTCCAGTTGTTGTGAGGATGAAACAAAGGGGTTGGGGGAGGAGATATCCCTGAACATATATTTAATGGACTGGGTAAATTTGGGGTCTTATAATGACTCTATTTCCCAAGAACAGGATTAAGGAGCAAGGCAGAATATTCATGAGAAATCAGAGCGTCATCCTAAAGCTCAGTGTTCATGGGAGTTTTACTAACTGGAAAACAAGTGACAATGGGAACAAATGTGCTCACTGAGTGACACTTACTTCTGTGCAGTAGGAGCTGGGAAACAAGGATAAAAAAATCTGTGCTCATGAAGTTCATGGTCTAGCTCATGGGGAGGGGGCTGAGCAAACAGATAAACGCAACGGGTGTGGGGAGGGTAAAGAGAGGTGTGAGTGGGAGTGTGGGAACACACAGGCAAGAACTGAAGGACAATTTCTCAAGTCGAGCAGCAATAGAGGGAAGGCTATTCCAGGAAAAGACAACAGGCGCAGATTAGCACTTCAAGAGAACCATAAAAATAAATCAGTATTTCCCAAATTTCTCACTTGAAGTTCACTTTTACATTTTTGGGGGCCTTGTCTCTGTACCACATGCACCATTTTTTTCTTTTTTTAATTTATTGGCCATGCTACGCGACATGTGGGATCTTAGCTCCCTGACCAGGGAGCGAACCCACACCCCCTGCATTGGAAGCATGAAGTCTTTTTTTTTTTTAAATGCTTTTTTAAATAGTATTTTAAATTTTTTTAGTTTATTTTTGGTTGCATTGGGGCTTCGTTACTGCGCGTGGGCTTTCTCTAGTTGCATCAAGTGGAGGCTACTCTTCGTTGCAGTGTGTGGGCTTCTCATTGTGGTAGCTTCTCTTGTGGAGCACGGGCTCTAGGCACATGGGCTTCAGTAGTTGCGGCACGCGGGCTCAGTAGTTGTGGCTCACGGGCTTAGTTGCTCCGCGGCATGTGGGATCTTCCCGCTACAGGGCTTGAACCCGTGTCCCCTGCATTGGCAGGAGGATTCTTAACCACTGCGCACCAAGGAAGTCCTGGGAGCACTGAGTCTTAACCACTGGAACACCAGGGAGGTCCTGCACCATTTTAGGTTGACCAATTTTTAAAAATATAAGTTGGCTTTAAAAAGAAAACTTTATACATTACTACCATAAATGAAAAACATTGTTAAAACAAAAGCTAACCTTAAAAATACAGGCAACAGGAACTCAATTTATTCAATAAATTACTGTCAGGCTGTTCTAGTTTCTGGGACCAAAGGGGCGACAAAGACGAGATGGAGATAAATTAATGTCAGGCAGTAATTGATACTAGGGAGAAAACAGAAAGTGACTTAGGAGGGTCACTTTGGATGGGGTGGTCTGGGAGGGCCCACCAGGAGATATCGTTTGAGAAGAGATCTGAAGGAAGTGGTAGACCAAAAGGAAGACGAGGTCATTACATCTCAACCAGATACTGTTGCCTGCAGAAAGAAGACTGTGAACCAGATTCAGGGAGACAAGCAAGGGTTAGGGAGGCGTGCTCACACCCAACTGAGACTTTCTGCAAGACAGGAGGACAGAGAGAAGGCAGTCATTCTGTCGAGGCGGTTACAGTTGTTTA
This sequence comes from Lagenorhynchus albirostris, assembly GCF_949774975.1. Classification (NCBI taxonomy): domain Eukaryota; kingdom Metazoa; phylum Chordata; class Mammalia; order Artiodactyla; family Delphinidae; genus Lagenorhynchus; species Lagenorhynchus albirostris. Next base: position 75,102,751 of record NC_083111.1, on the reverse strand, counting down.
ATTCAGTCTGGAAGACTAAATCAAGTCGGGTACTCCTAGCGGAAAGCATCCCACTTCAGGAAACACTGCAATCTTTGAGAGGGAGGCAGGCTGTTACTGCCCCGATTGACAAATTAGTAAACTAAAGCCAAGAAAAGTTAAATCGCTGGGAACTGGGACCGGAGCGCTGCCTTAACCTCGTACAGCCCGGTGGAGTGCAGGGGTGGGTCCAAGGATGGGCCGGCAGGTAGATGCTGGCTCTGGCAGCACTGTGAAGACTCCCAATCCTCCAATCTGCGTTCCACGCCTCTCGTTAGCCCCTTCCCAGGAGAGGCTCAAAACCCGGAGCTACGGAATCTGCGGAGCGGGACACAAAGCACGACCGCCGGAGCCGAGCATGCGCAGTAGCCCGGCCCAGCCCGGCCGCTCTCGCCGCTGGGGGAGGGTCATCCAAGCCTGACGTCCGCGACGCCGTCGTCAGCGCCCCGGGAAGAGGAGGGCGAAGACTCCATCCGCCATGTTGGATGCCGCAGATTCGCCATAACCGCGCCGGCTCTTTTCTTAAAAAAATAAAAATAAAAAGCGAAGCATCAGCGGAGCGCCCCGCCTTCTCGGTCGGCGCGGGAGGGGGCCCAGAAGAGCCCGAGGCTTTTTTTTCCTCCGCGGTGGGGGCGTTGCCATGGAGACGCGGGCGGCAGGTGAGCCGGGCTGGGGGTTGGGGTGGGGATGAGGTGGGGGTGGGGCGCGGCGCGGCGCGCGGGAAGCCGTTTCGAGCTTGGAGTCGGGTAGAAGCGCGCAGGCCGCTGGGCGGCGGAGGGATCCGCGGCCCAGGGCGGAGAGCGGACGTAGCGGCGTCCTTCGACGGCACGTTAAATCGCTGGCAGTATCCCGCCGCCTTGGGTTTTTATTAAAAAAAAAGTAACGAGGGTGCTAGCGGAAGAACGAGCAAGGGAAAGCAGTGCGCTCGCGCGTGCGGGGCCGTTTCCGGGGCAACGGGAGGGGTCGGGGCGCGCGCTAGCGACCCAGCGCAGGCGTCCTGGCGGGCGGGAGGTTCGAATCCGATGCTGCCGACTCGGTGGCCGCGTGGGCCTTGGCTCGGCCTCCTTGTTGCCTGGCCTGTTTTCTCCTCTGTGAAATGGATAGTTCCTTTAGACCCATGTACTTGGCCAGGATGTTTTGAAGGGAAAGGGTTCCACCGAGCTGCTGAAGGAAAGTTTCTTTGTGTCCTGTAGAGGGAGCCATAAACACCAGGGATTAGCTGGTTACTGCTGGTAACCCAGTAATACCCTGTGATAAATTGTGATTTGTTTATAAATTTATTTATTTTGGCTGCGTTGGGTCTTCATTGCTGTGCGCGGGCTTTATCTAGTTGCGGTGAGCGGGGGCCACTCTTCGTTGCGGTGCGCGGGCTTCTCATTGCGGCGGCTTCTCTTGTTGCGGAGCACAGGCTCTAGGTGCGCGGGCTTCAGTAGTTGTGGCTCGCAGGCTCCAGAGCGCAGGTCTAGTAGTTGTGGCGTACGGGCTTAGTTGCTCCGGGGCATGTGGGATCTTCCCGGACCAGGGCTCGAACCCTTGTTCCCTGCATTGGCAGGCGGATTTTTAACCACTGCGCCACCAGGGAAGCCCGATAAATTGTAATTTAGCCTCTACCTGCCGCCTAGCTCTGTGGGCCCTTCCTCACCCTTTAAAGTTAAGCTGACATGGCACCTCCTCCAGGCAGCCGTCCCTGGCTTCTTGGGCGACGCGGCCTTTCTGCTGGCTGGATGCAGGACCGCGATGGATCTTCCACTGAACACCTGGTCAAAGCCCTTAAACGTTGACCTTGGGGCTCCTTCCTGTGTAATTAACAGTAAGCATCCACACTGGGGCACTGACCTCATGCTTTTTGCTACTCAGTTTTCCCGACACCTCTAATTTGTGTGTCATTTACTGACGAGGAACAAAAGTTCAGAGAGGTCAACTTCATACAGTTTAGAAATGTCAGAGCTGAGGCTTTAAAAATCAACTTCCTCTGACTTGGGATGAAATCCAAACTTCTGGGTGCCTGCCTGGCTTGTACTTCCAACCCCTGGATCAGTGCCTGGCCCCGAGTGGGTGCCCAGGGTGCCTTTATTGAATGGAAGAATGAATGAACTATCTGACCGCCTCCTGCCCCCTTCCAGCCTGGTTCCCTGGCAGAGCCCAGTGACTTCGGAAATATAAGCTTAGTGTCACAGGGCTTACCCTCCACAACTGCCCCTCCACCTTCATCTTCTGAGCCTACGGGTTCATACCAAAGTAGCTATACTGAGTGTCCTGCATGCTGAGGGCTGCAGAAGACACCTAGAGCTTATGTTTGCTGGGTGTTCGGTGCCCAAACCCCAGGGGCACTTTTCTTGGCTTCTTCAGTTCAAGCCAACAGCTTTGCATGACACTCCTCTCAACATGCCAGGTAGGGATGGTAAAGAGTCCTTTGACCCTTGGTCCTGCCCTCATCCCATTGTTGTGTCAGATTCCTGCAAGTGAGTGTGTGTGTGTGTGTGTGTGTGTGTGTGTGTGTGTGTGTGTAGTGATGGAGCAAACCCAGAGCCGGAGTGGTGGGTCAGGAGCCCTGAACTATGCCAGGCATTCTTTCTGACAGTGATGATGTTACGAGTCCAAGCTCGTACTGTTTGCCGCACGACAGGTCAATAAATCGAGAGATGAGTTTTTTGGGCAAGGAATAGTGACTTTATTTGGAAAGCCAGCAGACCGAGAAGATGGTGGACTAGTGTCCCAAAGAACCATCTTACCTGAGTTAGAATTCAGCCTTCTTTTATACCCAAAGTGGAGGGCGTTTGGTTAGTTGCTGCGAAGTTCTTGGTGCCGGAATCTGTTGTTCTCACAGCTGTGCACCTAGGTCTGGTCACAGTGTTCCTATAAACCTCCAAGACAAATGGTGTCCTGTGTGTCGTGACTTTTTATCTTTGTGTGAATGGAGAAGTGTTGTACCTTTAAAAGTCAGAGCCTTGAGAATGGGCTAACCTGTATATTTTAGGCAACATTCTTAACTTGTAGCAAAAGCAATAGAATACAAAGTTTAAAGGAAAAAAAAAACAGATCCAGTATGGAGTCAGATTTGTTCTTCCCTATTACACTCTCTTCTCTGTTTGGTGCCTTCCCTCTCCCAAGACATTGGGCTACTGCTGATGATACACGACATGCACTGCCCACCTCTCCTCTTCTGGAGTTTACTTAACAGTTTTTTTTTTTTTTTAAACCTGGCACTTGTTGTAGTTTCCTTCAATTTTCAGCTGTGTAATCAGTGACCAAAAATCATGTTTTAAAATACGTTGCTGTTAACTTGCGGTCAGCTAATTCCTGAAAAGAGTCTCCTGTTTTGCTTGGTTGTTGGGTTAACGTAGGAGAGCCGGTAAAATAAATGATAAGATGGAGTCGCATTTGGTCTCTAAGGTCCAGCTTTTCGATGGTAAGCCAGCCACGATGGTCATTGCCGTGAACTGGAGATCTGTTACCGCACTGCTCCCTTCTCAGCCGGTTTCCCATTTACCTTGTAAAATGGTTTCTGTGTCTTTTCTCCCCTTACTTTACAATTTACATAACAACTTTTCAATGACAGCTATCCTTCAGTAGAATTAAGTTTCTGCCTAGGGCAAGGGCAGTCAAGAATTGGGTATATTAAAAAGACTCTCCTTAATTGCATTTCCTTTGTAGATAGTTTCCTGCATGCTGCTTCTGAAAACCTCCCCAGCAAGAGGGGCTGATTTAATTATGTAGAAGGGATTTAGCCTAGAGTTGTTTTCTCTTTGTTAGCAGCTGTTTATTCTGTTAAACTTTCACTGTCTTTGCCATTTCTCAAGGGCAGGTGTCAACTTTAAGGGCTGGAACAGTCTGGAGGGTGGAATGAACACGTGCTCTCGGGCCAGAGATCTGCTACTCACCAGATTCCTGACCTGAGGGAGTCACATAACTCGTGGAACCCACCTTCTTCTGCGGGAGACATGGTCCTGCCCACGACCTGGGTTATGGCGCACTGTAGATGCTGTGGGCACTGCTGTTTATCCCTTTCACCGAGACCCCAGTCTCTCTGCTGTGCAGCTTAGTGCATTGAGATCTACTTGCTCCTTGAAAACAGTTGTGGTTGGAAAATGTGATAGACTTTGATTGGTTAAAAAAATTTTTATTATTTATTTATTTATTGCTGCACTGTGCAGCTTGCAGGATCTTGGTTCCCTGACAAGGGACTGAACCTGGGCCCCCGTAGTGAAAGCGCTGAGTCCTAACCACTGGACTGCCAGGGAATTCCCATTGATTGATTTCTTTTTAAAAGAAAGAAAAGTAATCTGGGGGTGAAACAAATTGTCATATTAAACAGCTATTGTAGGTTTGAAGTTACGTCTTTTTTTCCAAGGAACATAAAATATATCATTATATGCTTATAAACAGATTATGCTTGGCATGTTAATAGAAAAAGGATTTTAACTTGGGTAACAGATTTTTCTTCTTTTAAATCATGTAACAAATGGAGCCGCAAATTTCTGAACTCTGGAATCTGGCACGTTTGTGCCCCAGTTGGGTCTGGGCCGAGGCAGGATGGGAAGGGTGGGGACCGGACTTAAGAGTCAGCTGCTGGCCTTGCTGGTGTAGGGAGAGGAGGGGACCAAATCAGCCACCGCGTCTGGAGCCAAGGAGCGGGGGGCTTTGGGAGCCGCATTCTGGAAAAGGAGGGTCTTGGAGGTCCTGGCAACCTGGAGGACCTTGTAAGTCAGCCCCAAGCCTCCTTGTAGGGCCCTAGCTGGCTTCCTTCTTTCTGTTAGATATTTTTTTCCCATCTCTGCCAGCAGGCCTCTTTTTCTGAGGCCACCACCACTTCTCTGCCCCTTAGGATTCTCCCTTCCTCCCTCCCTTCCCAACTTCCCATCCTTCCTTCCTTCCTTCTTTCTTCCTTTTTTTTTTCTTCCAAGCAGATTCCTTGGTTCACCCAAATGTTTGTGCCAAAGTTTGTGCCGGAAAGTGAGAATGCAGTCAGATATGATTCGCTGTTTCCTCCTGAGGATCTCACACAGTCCTAGCCGTGGAACCGATCCTTTAGGAGATGGTGCCGGAGACTATGATGGAAGTAAGCCCTGAGAGTTGAAGGCTTGAGGGGGTGTGCTGCACCTAGCCCAGCCACTTAGTTACTGTGATCCTTTGTTGAAAATTACGTGGGGGTCCATTTCTGAGCTCTCTGGTCTATTCCATTGATCTATTTGTTTATCCTTCATCAGCACCGCACTGTGAATTACTGTAGCTTTCTAGTAATTTCTGAAGTTATGAGGAATAAATAGGAGGACACTTTTTGGAGGGGCAGAGATGAGGCAGGAGCAAGACCCGGCATCAGGTGCTGTTACGGTGCATCCCAGAGATGATGACACTCACCCCACAGCAGTGGGTGTGGGAGTGGAGGTTTGGGGCAGATTTAGAGAAATGGACCAGAGTAAAAACCCATAGGACTGGTGATCGAGTGGATTTTAGCTTAGAGACCAGCCAGCATTCATCTGTGTTTGGTTTCAGGGAAAGAGCAGTGATGAACCAAACAGGCACAGGGATATGAAACGTTCCAGGCTCCATACACACAGCTGTGGTCCATTATTCTCACATCCCTCCTGCAGTGGTAGAGAGAAGAGCTTTTGAATTCTGCTCCCTGTTTTTATTTCTGAGTTGGTGCAGGGCTTGCCGGGTTACTGGAAGCACCTCAGAGAGACCCTTCCTGGGGACTGAGGCCCTTCGCTCCACTCTGAAGAGGCCCCTGGAGCCGAAGTTCTGTGCAGCCCTGCCCCAGGACGGCCATGGGGCAGCTCTTACCCGTCGCTGGTCACGAGTCAGAGGACCAGAGAAGTTTTGGTTTTACCGGGATGTGGGTTGGCCGGCGGCTGACCCACCCTGAGCCACTCTTTCTTCCCCAGCCCTTAGTTTTGTCTGTTTCTCTGGGAAGTGTGAGTTGAACTGCCTTGGTTAACCTTAGCCTCAGGGGTTCTTACGTGAACGTTCTGGAAATGCTTTAGTCCTCACGACAAAGGAAATGCAGCATTTGTTAACCTTAAACATTGATCTCTTTAAGCTTTTAACTGTATTTTGAATTAAATGATATTGATATTTTTGGAGTTTACAGTCTTTTAGGAGGAACACGTTAAACAAATAAATACATCGTTAAATACATGATTACAGATTGCGGTAATTGCTTCAAAGCGGAGGATGGGGGGGAGTGGGCAAGAGAAAATAATGGGGACCTAATTTATATTGAAGGGGAATTAAGAAAAGCCTCTCTGACAAACTGAGGTTGGAACTGAAACTTGAAGCATGAGGTTCTGGATTAAAAAAAAAAAAAGTTTGATAAGCAGAAAGCAGGCACCCGCCAGCCCTCTCCACTTTGCAGAATTTCAGGCAGCTCAGGACTAGCTCCCTGAGGCCGGAGTTCTCCTTTGCGCTTTATCGCCCCCTAGGGGACATGCATGGGAAAGGCCCTGCGGAAGTGGAGATAGCCTAGGAGACAGCTGTGCCTGCACAGGGGGCGGCTGCACGTGGGGACTGGCCTGGCCACCGTGTAGGCGCTGTCCCAGCAGCGGGACCCGTCAGGTATGGCAGGGCATGGCTGAGGCCGGGATGCTGGACCTGCAGGGAGGGAGGTCCGGGGGCCGCCGCTGGCTTGGTCAGAGGCAGTGGGAGGAGCTGGCCTCGCCAGGGTCACCTTAAGGCTGCACGAGCTGGAGCCGAGTCAGGGAGGAGGACAGGCCGCCTGACCTTCTAAAGGTCCCTGCCCTGTAAAAAGAGTGGTAGCTGTCCAAGCCGGTGAGGGGCAGGTCGGGCACTGGCTGCAAGTCTGGACTCTCTGTCCTTTCCAAGGCAGCAGTCTATGAATTTGGGCCACGAATAAAACCACGGTCACTTTAAATTGTTTTCACGAGCAACATGGCATTATTTGTTTATGTTTCTGGAGTTTGTGTCTTACTCATTTCTAAATGTGCTTCGCTTACATAGTATGTGGTATATATTAGGCATTCATTAAATGTTGAATTGTGAGACTAAGTAAAAAACTACTTTTTTCCCTAGTGAAAAACCGAATAGCCCAGGTATGTGGAGAACACACCTAATGTTTACTTCATATATTGGTTACCAGGAAGAATGGACCAGATCATTCTGGTAGGCTGGAGCTGGGTGGCTGCTGGGGTTTGGAAAATTCTTCTTTTCCCTGTGGCTCTTGCTTAAATTTAAAGCTCTGTTCTGGAATTTGAACAGACCTTAGACACATCTGAATATTAGACAGCAGTTCTTTCTTCTTGAATTAATTTGCAAGTTCAAAATACTTTGTAACTGAGACGACTGGCAGGCTTTCATGATAAGTAAAGCAGGTATTTAAAATTTGATGGAAGTTGGGCTTCCCTGGTGGCGCAGTGGTTAACAATCCGCCTGCCAATGCAGGGGACACGGGTTCGAGCCCTGGTCGGGGAAGATCCCACATGCCGCGGAGCAACTAAGCCTGTGCGTCACAACTACTGAGCCTGCGCTCTAGAGCCCGTGAGCCACAACTGCTGAGCCCGGGCGCCACAGCTACTGAAGCCCGTGCGCCTAGAGCCCGTGCTCCGCAACGAGAGAAGCCACTGCAGTGAGAAGCCCGCGCACCGCAACGAAGACCCAATGCAGCCAAAAATAAATAATAAATAAATGAATAAACTTATTAAAAAAATAATAAAATTTGAAGTTGTGTTTGCACGTTTCCCACATTTTCCTTCAGTTCCTGCCCAGGCTGTTATTTTATCTCCTTTGATTATGACCTCAGGAACCTGGAGCAGACAGCCAGCGTCTAAAGCCTGTGATGGTAATAAATGGAAATGTCCTCATCTTCTGCCTCTTTTTCAACAGTGTGGACAGTAACTCTGGTCGGCAAGGTCTAAGCTTCCTAATTCCTTGTCTCCATTTTCCTAACTCTGTGGGTCCCAAAGATTTCGGGGTGCTGGAGGCCCTCTCCTGTCTCGCTGGCTGTCAGGGAGTGGCACCTGCAAACCACATTTCTCTGATCTTCAGTGAAAAAGTTGCCAGGTGTCCTGGAAATAATGTGAATACTGGATCTGTGTTCTACTCCAGACTGCAATGTGCTGGAAGTGGGAAATACACACCAGATTTTGAATACTTAGTACGACAGCAACATCAAAAGAACGTGAAATTTCTCATCTCTCTTTTAAAAATGGATTACAAGTGAAGTGATAATATTTTGGATATACTGGGGTAACAAAACATATTATTAAAATTAATTTTACTTGTTTCTTTTCATTTTAACGTGGCTGCTTGAAAATTTGAAATCACACCAGTGGTTCTATTTCTTTATAAAATTTTTTTTAATTTAAATGTATTTATTTATTGTTATTTTTGGCTGCATTGGGTGTTTGTTGCTGCACGTGGGCTTTCTCTAGTTGTGGCGAGCGGGGGCTACTCTTCGTTGCGGTGCGCGGGCTTCTCATTGCGGTGGCTTCTCTTGTTGCGGAGCAGGGGCTCTAGGCACGTGGGCTTCAGTAGTTGTGGCACGCGGGCTCCGTAGTTGTGGCACGCGGGCTCAGTAGTTGTGGCTCACGGGCTCTAGAGCACAGCCTCAGTAGTTGTGGCGCATGGGCTTAGTTGCTCCGTGGCATGTGGGATCTTCCCAGACCGGGGCTCGAACCTGTGTCCCCTGCATTGACAGGGGGATTCTTAGCCACTGCGCCACCAGGGAAGTCCCAGTGGTTCTATTTCTGTGGGACAGCACTGGCCTGGATGGGGCGCTGGGCCTCTTGAGCCATGGTGGCTGCCCTCCCAGAGCTTCTGCAGAGAGCCACACGTGTGTGCGTCTCCCCATGCGAGGCAGTGACCCGTGCACAGGGACCCGCCTGCCATCTGCAGGAACTTGCCCAGTATGTACAGCAATGGTGTGCGTGCTGAGCCGCGTCCACCTGCCTGGTGGGCTGTGTTCACAAGCCCCGTTCACCCATTCTTCCCAGTTCTGCTCTGCACCTGCGTCATGTGGAGCAGAGTCCACAAAGCCCTTTTCCCAGGATTCCTCCACATGGTGGCCCCTGCCTCCACCGTCCTCATGAGGTCAGCAGGGCGGCTGCAGTTGCCACTGCGGGTTTCCAGCCAAGGACCTACGGGCTCGGGAAGGGAGAGGTCCCTCCAGCCAGGCAGATGTGGCCACGTGGGTGGGGTTTGACCCCGGAGCCTCTGTCCTGAGGCCCAGTGCTGAAGCCGGTTCAAGGCAGCCCTTTACCTTCTGAAGTTAAGACTAATGGTGCCTCCACCACAGAAAGGAACCAAAATAAACTAGAACAGCAAAAACCCCAAACCGGAAACTCAGAGGCCTGGTGATGTGGCAGCCCTGGGCATCGCAGTCCCCCTAAAATACATCGCAAAACGGGAGAGGATTTTGCACATTTTGTTTTTCCCATGGAAACGATCCCGGAGACTCGGTCGCTTTGGAGGCATGGCGTCAAGAGTTCTGGGGCCACCTCGGTGATTTGCACGAGGGGAGCTGTGGTGTCAGAAGCGTTCACGGGGGCTCCCACATCCTCAGAGCTTCCCACACATCTGCTGGGGCGGGGCGGTGCTGCCACTTAGACAACTGGGTGACGGGGGTGCAGTTTCTGTTTACGTAAAATTATTTGTTGTGCTTTCCGAAGGAAAGGGCCCTGGGGCTGCTCTTCAGCTATGATTATGTTAAATGTGAGTAGTAGACTCTATTGCCCGGGGCTCTCACTTTGAGAGTGCTTAAAAATAACTTAGAAAAATTATGTCAAGTTTCAACATGGAAGAAATGCGTATGCATAAAATTATAATGCAACTGTTGGCCCAGCCTTAATTGTAGCTGTTACTGAGCCTTTCTCATTTTATTTTGTTAATCCTGTTTCAACAAAGGAACACCCATGGGCTTTCTTCTTTGCATTTAATAGGAATGTTAACTTTGTGAGCTGTAGAAGGCATGCTCATCAGCGTTTCATGAGCTGCATGGTAATAAGACCACAAATTAGGCTGTGCATTTATTGGAACTTCAGCTCACTGAACCTCAGAGCTGGGAGGGCACCTTGGAGGTGATCCATGAGTGGGGTAGCAGGCGGGAGGGCAGGTGCATAACGGGCCCCTCCAGGCCATGGGGGAGGCTGGAGCTGTCTGCACACCCTGGCTTCTGTCCAGGCAGCTCTGTCTGTCTCCCTGTAAATTAGCCTCTGGGTGAGGCTCAGAGACCAGGTTCCACTTTAAACCATGCGAAGGCCACTTCCCACTGGGGCCTGGAGAGGTTCAGAGACTTACGCAGACTCCATCACACTGGAGGTGGGGAGCTGGGGCTGGTTAGGGGCTGGGGACCCAGGTCCTGACCCAGACAGGTGCCCTTCTGTGGCTTTCTGTGAGACGGTGCCTCAGAGGTGTCGGTCACCGGGCTGGGAGTGTCCTGCAGTCCTCCTGCAGCCCCAGCAGATGTAGGAGCAGAAGCTCAGGAGGGAGGCCAAGAACACACGGCCAGGTCTGGGCTTCTCACCTCACTTTGTCATTTTAAATAAGAGATTCATTTGTGAGTCAGAATTCCCTTTTCCCCCTATATCTTTCCCTTAAAAATTTTAAAAAATTGATGTATAACCTACGCATAGAAAGGTGTGTATCGAAGAGACGAACAGCTCTGTGAATGTTCACAGACTGAATTCACTGTGAGACCAAACGGAACTGGGGCAGAAGCCCCCGGCCCCAGCCCCGCCAGGGGAAACCCGGCCTGACTCAGTGCAGAGAAGTCGACCCCTTTTGTGCATCAAGCGGTGACTTGTCACTTAGGACAGGCATCAGGCAGGCCTGGGCTGTGCTTCTGCTGTGTGCTCACCTGCTCTGTGACCTTGCAGTCCCCTCCCTGGGCTCAGTTTACTCATTTGCAAATGGGGATAGCAGCCCCTCCCTCACTGGATTAATGTGAAGATTAAGTGGGTGGCGGGCAAGGCACAGCGTCGCAGCGTTAGACCTCGGGGAACGGTAGCCGGATTTTCATTAGGGTCTGTCTGCTCAGTCTTGGGAATGGCTTCATCCTGGGAATGGAGGGTGTAGTGCTCAGACTGGCCACCAGGGGGTGCTGCTGGCACACGTATGGTGCCCACTCTTGCCTGAAGGCTCTGGATTTACTGTGTGTGTTGGTTCCCTTTTTTTTTTGGCCGAGAAAAGCTGATGCCCTGTATGTGGCGGTTCTCTGTCCCTAGTTCTGGATCTCTTGCCAGGCCGTGCAGGGGCACGCATACTAACTATGTGTTCCGGGTGGGCTGGTGGCCCTGCATCTGGCACTCTCATTTTCCAGCTTACGGCTCCCTGAAGTGAGGGCCCGTTGTAAATTATAATAGACACACAGAGAGGGTAGAGTTCCCTTTTTGGTGTAGCTACGCTTAGTTGTAACGAATCGTTCGGAATGTCTCTCTAGCCACGAGGCGGGGTGCAGAGTGGGGCCCAAGGCTCGTTGTGTCCCTCCCAGGGCCCCACTTCAGTACTCCCAACTGGAGCAGCGCTGGACCCACGTGGGTGGGCAGATACAGAGGTCAACTTGGAAGGTCTTGGTCAGGTTTTGACTTTGTGTGTTGTCTGCCCGGGGCTCCTTGGCATCTCGCTAACTTCTCTGAGCCCTAGTTCTCTCCATTGTAAATGGGGACGACGATGATAGTGATGCTGATGGTCATGGTGGTGGTGGTGGTGGTGGTGGTGATGGTGGTGATGGTTGTGGTGGTGATGATGGTGGTGGTGATGGTGATGGTAGTGGTGCTGGTGGTGGTGGTGGTGATGATGGAGATGGTGGTGGTGGTGATGGTGCTGGTGGTGGTGGTGGTGATGATGGAGATGGTGGTGGTGGTGATGGTGGTGATGGTGGTGATGATAGTGGTGATGGTGGTGGTGGTCGTGGTGGTGGTGATGGTGGTGATGGTGGTGGTGGTAGTGGTGCTGGTGGTGGTGGTGCTGATGGTGGTGATGATAGTGGTGATGGTGGTGGTGGTGGTGGCACCATCTACTTGGTTACTCCACGGGATAGCGGGGAGGATCAAGTGCGGTCACTGACATGCAGATCTTTGTGAATAAAGCAGGCAGTCTAATGTTATTCTGCAGCTGGGGTGGGCAGGGAGGCCGGGGGTGCTGCTTCGGGCCATGTTGTCTTCATGCCCCCCCTCCCATGGCCGACACGTGGGAACTCTCTGAGGACACCCAGCTCTGGGAGCTCCTGTACCTTTCCATGCCTGGCCTCCCCTAATCCAAGGCCTTCTGTGCACCTGGGCCCTCTGTGCATCTGGGCGCCGGCTCACCTGGCCCACGCGTTCAAGCTCTGGACTTGGGCACTTCGAGGCTTGGCCGTCCTCACCTACCAGGTATCTTCTTGTAGCAAGTATAACTCTTGTGTCAAGAATGCCTTTTCCTCATCGATTCTAAATCTGTCACCTTTTCTTTTTTTTTTTTTTTGGTCACCTGAACACTATGCACTTTTGGTGTCACCCTAATATATCCTTATGAGAGAATGACAGGGACAGACGTAAGGTTTGATGTCCCTCCCACCTCACCCACACACACAAATGTCTAATCAGCCTCAGGGAGGAATATCAGAACACCGTCAGCTGGGAGACACGTTTTGTCTGTGACCAGAGTTTGCATCTCTGCTGAGTGTCGGCAGCTGTGGCCCTGCTGTCCTTCCTCAGCTGGTGTTTGGCCCAGAGCCTGTCAGACTGTCTGGGGCCCAGGGTGTCTGGGGATCAGTGTCTTTCTCCCCCAAGAGGGAGACCTTATTTTGTCACTTACTGTGCCTCTATTTCTAATGTCAGTGTACATTTTTTTTTTTTTTTTTTTTGCGGAAACGCGGGCCTCTCACTGTTGTGGCCTCTCCCGGTGCGGAGCACAGGCTCCGGACGCGCAGGCTCAGCGGCCATGGCTCACGGGCCCAGCCGCTCCGCGGCATGTGGGATCCTCCCGGACCGGGGCACGAACCCGTGTCCCCTGCATCGGCAGGCGGACTCTCAACCACTGCGCCACCAGGGAAGCCCCAGTGTACATTTTTTTAATCTATTTTTTTCTTGGATTACATGTCAGCATCATTGTGGAAGATCTGAAAAACTCAGAGTCTATGAAATAGGAAATAAGTAGCATTCAGAATCCGCCTACCCAGAGCCCAGCGCTTTGCTGGGTGCTGGGGAGCCAGAGGGGTGGGGAAGGGGTCTGGGGCCTCAGCTCTCTCTGTGTCTGTCCGTCTGTCTGTCTCTCTGTTTCTTCAGACCAGGCTCTCTGGCTTTCCTCCTGCCACTTAACAGTGGTCCTAGTCACCCAGGTGGAAAACCTTTTCTCAGAAGTTGCAAATTGGCAGCTCTCAGGATAGGTGTAACCTGAAGACTTGATTTGTTTGGCCCGCACAGTTTTTTTTTTTTTTCTTCAGGAAAATCTCATTTAGTTGCCAGCATTTAAAAATCCACAGATTTCAAATACAGATTCAGCTTCTCAGCCCACATCAGCGGGACTGGGGACTTCCCAATGGGGCCAGCTTCCTGGGTGCCGTGCCCCGTCCCCGGCCCTCTCGATGGGCCTCCTGCTCTGGAGGCTGGGTGCCCTTGCCTTTCTTGGGCAGGCTCCCATGGTGGGTGTTCCGAGGACCAGGCCTTGCTGCCCCCCGACCTTGACATTGTCCCCACCTCTACACACTCAAGGCTCCCCGGGGTTGAGGCTCTCCCCTGTTCTGCTCGCCGCTCTCCTTACCTCCTGGATCCATTCAGCTTCCCTCCCCCGAGAAGCCTTCCCCAGGTGCCTCAGCCACGGGGTTTCTGCGTCCTCCCCATGCCCTCTGGTGGCATGTGTTTAGTATGTTCCTGTATAGACATCCCCACCGCCGCACAAATGCATGAATACAACCTGTGTTTCTACCTGATTTTTAAGTCCCTTGTGAGCTGAACAGGTAGCTTTGAAACCATATAGGCCTGAACTTGATCCTCTTAGGCAAGTTATAGCTTCTTCATCTGTAACATGGGATAATAGTATCTTCGTGGCGGACTCATTAGGGCCACTGTGTACAGCTGTGCAGGTCGCACACTGCACAAGGGTACCGCCTCTAAGGGGACCATTTCACATCATAGATTTGTATATTCATTATGACAGTTTTCTGCAAATGGTAGTACTTGTTCTGACAAAATCAGTATATTTGACCACTTTCTGACAGGGGGAACTAGTGTCTTAAGGAAAGGGTGCCTTTTTCCTTTTCTCACAGAGGTGCCTTGCTAGCAGCCGCCCTGCCTGTCAGGGTTACACGTGATAAGGAGTGTGAAAGTGCCTGGTACTCAGGAAACGTTTGTCTCCTTGTCTCTTGAAAGCAGGAGGTCATGGAGGTGAGCCCAGAGGCAGGGCCCCCCGGTGTGTTTGTTGTGGGTGCCGAGGGGGGAAATGGGGCCTTACAAGGAAAGAACGGGGGTTAGGAGTCCAGTCTCCCGGGCACTTTGGCCATGCTGCATCTCCATCGGAATCTGGAAATATTCCTGAGTTTCACTGATTCAAAGACTGATTTTAACATCCCTAAAATCAGGTGGTGTCTTACAATTGGTGTGATAAGATACCAGCGTGTTTTAGTTTATTTGGTAGCATTTTAATCTTTTTTAGTGTATGTAAAGTATCAGTGCCTCTTAAAATAGATGTTGTCTTAGATTTGAGGAGATACAATAAAGAAACCTATTTCGTAGGATTGTTGTGAAGATTGAACGCTCTTAGCATGAGGCTTGCATGGCGCCAGCTCATGGTGAGGGTTTAATGGATTTCAGCTTCCTTTTCTTCTCCCTCTTCCTCTTTGAATGCCCTTATTTTGGTTACAGCAAGTTCTCAGTAAGTGTGATGGTGAGGATGACGTTATACGGCATACCCACAGCTCATGAAAAGTTCTGCAAAATAAGCTAAATGGAAGGAAAGTGTTTTGTCCAAGCCCAGGCTTCTTTTCCTGAAGATAAAGGAAAAGCGTATTTTTGATTGTAGTAAGCTGCGCGATGCGTAGAGCTTCTCCATTACCTCGGTGTGACCGCGATCTGGCTGCATGCTGCTAAAGTATTTCCACTCCTCTTGGGACGCTGCCAGCTCTTTTGAATTTAATAACTTAAGGGCAAGTGAACAACAAGAAAACAAAAACATAACTCCGAAAGAACTTGCCATCCTGTTCTTCTCATAAGGTAGGCAGGTTAATAGGGCCTTAATTTTGGCTCCTGAGCTCTCTTTCAAGTTAATCAATCCAAGTAAACGATGGTTGAAAAGCAGCGAAGGATGATGTATACTAATGAAGGAGAGGAAGGAAGAGTTGGTTTTACACTGTCACTTTTAAACAGAGGAAGTTAATAGTCTAGTAATGAGCATTTTGTCTTCTTACGGTTATTGATGAACGTTTAGGGCTATCTGTGATCGTCAGTTCCTCTAACACTGAGTGCCTACTGTGTCCCTAGCAGCAGCATCACTAAGAGGATGGATGACATTGGGCTGGGCGGGGCTCTGGCCGCAGGTAGTGAGTGCAGGTGGTATGGAAGGTGCTGGGGTGCAGAGCCCTGCTTCTCACGGAGGTGAGCACAGAGACCTGTACTGGGCCCTGGCTGCCCCCTGTGAGCTACCTCGCTCCACCTCTGTGGGACGTTTGGACCTCATAGGGTGATTGGGATTCGACGGGGTCATGGGTATGTCAAACAGTTATACCCGCCTCTCAAATTTAGTGCCTTTTCCAGAGACTCCAGGCTGGCAGCCGTTGGTATGTTTTGTTGGCTGGAGTATTTTTTTTTTTTAACTTTGTATTTTGAAATAATAGTAGATTCACAGGAAGTTTCAAAGATCGTGCAGAGAGGTCTTATATACCCTTTTCCAGGCTTACTCCAATGGTTATGTTTTTGGGAGGGGAGTAAAAAAACATATATAACATAAAATTTGCCATTTTAATGGCAAAATGTGCCATTTAATGTGCCATTCACATTGTCGTGCAGTCATCACCACCCTGCATCTCCAGAACTCTTTTTTTAAAAAAAATTAATTAAATTAATTAATTTATTTTTGGCTGTGTTGGGTCTTCGTTGCTGCGCGCGGGCTTTCTCTAGCTGTGGCGAGCGGGTCTACTCTTCATTGCGGTGCGCAGGCTTCTCATTGTGGTGGCTTCTCTTGTTGTGGAGCACAGGCTCTAGCACACAGGCTACAGTAGTTGTGGCAAGTAGGCTCAGTAGTTGTGGCTCGCGGGCTCTAGAGCGCAGGCTCAGTAGTTGTGGCGTGTGGGCTTCGTTGCTCCGCGGCATGTGGGATCTTCCCAGACCAGGGCTTGAACCCTTGTCCCCTGCATTGGCAGGCAGATTCTTAACCACTGCACCACCAGGGAAGCCCTTTCCAGAACTCTTTCATCATCCCAACCCAGTGGTTACATCTTGTGAAACTGTTGTGCAATATTAAAACCAAGAAATTAATGTTGGTACAATGGGCATGTATGGTACATTTTTACCACATGTGTAGATCTGTGTAAACACCCCTGCAATCAAGATGCCGAACTGTTTGTCGACATTTTATCAGTTTGAGTGAAGTGGAGAAACCTTGTGTCCCTTCATTTATTTATTTATTTACTTTTTGGCCTTGGGGTACAGCTTGCAGGATCTTAGTTCCCCGACCAGGGGTCGACCCTGGGCCCTCAGCAGCAAGAGCACTGAGTCCTAACCACTGGAGCACCAGGGAAGTCCCAGCCTTGTGTCCCTTTACCTCCCCTGTTTATAATTGTCATAAAAGTTTCTTCTGCAGACGTTGAGAACCACATCAGACAGAGTTATACTTTTTGTTTAATGGTCAAACGTAATTTAGGAAATCAACAGGAAAAAGGAAATCTGATGTATTTGCCCATATTTTTACACTTTCCTTTGTTCATTTTACCTTTCTTGATGTCGCAGGAGTCATTGTTTTAGCATTTTCCTTCTGTTTAGAGAACTTCCTTTGGTCATTCTTGTAGGTTGGGTCTGCTGGTGACAACTTCTCTTTCTTTTCCTTCATCTGGGAATGTCTTGGTTTCTCCTTCATTCCTGAAGGATGGTTTTGCTGGGTGTAGGATTATGGGTGGCCAGTTCTCTCCTTTTTGCACTTGAAAAATGTGCCACTTCCTTCTGGCCTCCACGTGTCTAAGGAGAAGTCTGCTGTCAATCGTATGGTTTTTCCACACAGGAAACTGGGTTTTTTGCTAATTTCAGGTTTCCTCTCTGTTTTTAGTTTTCAGAAGCTTGATTATAATGTGTCTTGTCATAGATTTCTCTGGGTTTACCCTGTTTGGACTTTGCTCACCTTCTTGACTTTGTGGCTCTATGTCTTTTGCCAACTTTGGGGAATTTTCAGCCACTATTTCTCTGAATACTTTCCCACCCCACTGTCCTTCTCCTTTCCTGGGACTCTAGTGACACAAATGTTAGACCTTTCTTTGGTTCCGGTCCCACAGGTCCTTGAGGCTGTCTTTGTTCTTTTTCAGTCTATTTTCTCTGTTATTCAGATTGTATGTTTTTTATTGTTCTATTTTCAAGGTCACTGATTCTTCTAGCAGGGGTGGGGATGGGCTGCAGTGTTGTCTGTGGGGTTTGAGTGTTGCAGGATGGCTATTGCCTAAAAGGTTTCTGTCTTGTGAGGCTGTCCCTTTCCTGGCCCGTTGGCCAGTGAGAGCAGGCTCTTGCTGGAGCTGTTGTTTCCTGTGCCTGTTGGTGCTTCTGCTTCTGAGTTCGAGCGGGTGAAGGGAAAGCCCCGGGCACTTACTGTCTCAGGTTGCAAGGTGGTTTGTTAGCTGCTCTGCCACCTTCTCTCCGACTTTCACAGTCTTATGTGTATTTTATCGGTGACGTCCAGGGTTTTTTGGTTGCACTTAGTGGGAAGAATAGGGAAAAGTATATCTGCTCCATCTTTCCAGAACTTTTTGCCACAATATATAGTTTTAAAGACTTTATTTTTTTTAGGGAAGTTTTAAGTTTTCAACAAAACTGAGAGGAAGGTACAGATCTCCCATATCCCCCCTGCCTACACGTATGCACAGCCTCCCCTGTTATCAACATCCCTACCAGGGTGGTGCATTTGTTACAGCTGGAGAACCTACACTGCCACATTGTCATCACCCGAAGCCCACAGTTTACGTTAGGGTTCACTCTTGCTGTTGTACATTCTGTGGGTTTGGGCAGATATGTAGTGACGTGTATCCATTATTATGGTATCATGCAGAATATTTTCACTACCCTAAAAATCCTGTGTGCTCTGCCTGTTCATCCCCTCCACCCCAAGTGTGGCCACCTTTTTACTGTCTTTTTACTGGAGATCTTTTTACTGTCTCCATAATTTTGCCTTTCCCAGAACGTCATATAGTTGGAATCATACAGTATGAAGCGTTTTCAGATTGGCTTCTTCCGCTTAGTAATATGCATTTCAGGCTCTTCCATGTCTTTTCATAGTTTGATAGCTCATTTTTTTTCTTTTAATTGAAGTATAGTTGCTGTACAGTATTATGTAAGTTTCAGGTGTACAATGTAGTGATCACAATTTTTAAAGGTTATACTCCATTTATAGTTATTATAAAATATTGTCCATATTCCTGGTGTTGTACAGTATATCCTTGGAGCTTATTTTATCCTTAATAGTTTGTACCTCCTACTCCCATACCCCTGTATTGCCCCTTCCCCCTTCCCAATAGCTCATTTCTTTTTAGTGCTGAATGACATTCCATTGTCTGGAGGTACCACAGTTTATCCATTTGCCTACTGAAGGACATCTTGGCTGCTTCCAAGCTTTGGCAGTTAGGACAAAGCTGCTATAAATATTTGTTTGTAGTTTTTGGTGTGGACACACATTTTCAACTCCTTTGGGTAAATACCCAGGAGCACGACTGCAGGATTCTATTGTGAAGTACGTTTAGTTTTATAAAAAACTATCAAACTGTCTTCCAAAGTGGCCGTGCCGTTTTGCATCCGCATGAGCAACGTAGGAGAGATGTGTAACCACATCCGTGTACGTTGGGAGCCTTTAGGCCACGCAGGCCGCCACATCCCTCCATGTCCCGTTATCTAACCCCTGACGGCTTCTGCCATTTCTGCCAGTTGCTTTCCCACGTGGAGGGCCTTGCCGTGTATGACCTGTCCCTGGGGCTACCTTCCCGCCACTTCCTTTTCTTACCCCCATAATGCCCTGCTGGGTTTTTGTCAGCTTTCATTTGGATGAAGCACGTTTCAGGGTGTGGCTGGGAGTCCGTGTCTCTGAGTAGGTCCCCGCAGCTTTCCTCCCTCCTCCTGGTCTCCGATGGTCTGGCCTGGCCTCGGGTAGATGCGAGGGCCCTCACGTGGGCCCTCGCTCTCTTGGTGCTTGGAAGGAGGAAGTTGGGATGTCGGGACCAGCTTACCTGTGCCATCTCCCTTCCCCAGAACCCTCTGATGCCTGTGTGTTTCCAGTGAATTTGGCTGCTGTGTTTGTGTCACGCCAGTGTCATTAAACCCAGACTGAAAAGCACCACAGGGCGGACTTCTGTCCTGGGCTACCTCTCCAGCCCTTTATACTGTGAGTGAAGGAGTCAGTGCCGGGCCCACGGGTACGCAGCCATTCAGGGACTGGGATCCCGGACCCTGCCCGCCCAGTCCCGGCTGTCCCCACGAGACCTCGCACACTTTGAGGCTACTTCTAACGTTGCTTCTGTCAGAAAACGATTTTGAGTTTCTGCTCGGGGTCCCTGAGACCCCCCAGGTCAGCGACACCAGATACCCCGTCCCTTCCTTATGTGTGGAGCTCAGCATTGGGGGGCGGTGGGAGGGAGGAGGGCCCAGGGCGTGGGGGGAGATGGGGCAGCGGGCAGCAGAGGCGTGTGCGTGGGGTGTCTCTGTCTCTTTCTGTTCCTGGACGCGCAGCAGAAGCTCTGTGCTCAATGACGCTGTTCTTCTCAGGGGGATGGGCAGGTGGTTGTCTCTGCTCCATGTGCTTCTGTGTTGCCTGTTACACAACGAGCGCGGATTCGCCCTGCGACTTCTGTAATAATTAATAATAATAATTTACAAGGTGGCTTAAGGGCCGAGAGACCTGGAATGCCTGGATCGCGTCCTGCTCTGGTCGTCCCACCCTTGAGTCCCCGCAGGAGATGCACTTACAAAGGACAACAGCAAAAAGGAAAGGACGCCCTTGATTGTGTGCTGGGCTGGACGTCCTGTGAGCGGCCGGAGCACACGACTTCAGCTCAAGGCTGGACTGACCTTCTCGCCTGTTTACTCAAGGGCCTGAGAATGGGGAGGGGCCCCTCAGGAGCAGGTCAGCTCCAGCCGACGTGTGGGCTGCCCGTTGCCAAAGGAGGAGGGGGGAGGGAGGCCTGGCCACGCCATGCCATGACCTGTCAGCTCCCGGTGGCCGTTCCTAGGGTCAGAGGGGCCCAACCGCACTCCCGGGACCCACAGGCCCTCCAGTTCATGACCTTCCTCTGGGAGGAGTGGTCAGAGGCCCTTGTTCGTCTCTGGTTCCTAGGCAGGGGTGAGCAGGTAGGGGGTCAGAGGTTGCAGACAGGACCTGGCTGTTCCTGGCTGGGAGTGTTTGCAAATCAGAATTCAGAAACAAGGACTTTATGCAGTTATTTTAAGATTTTTCCTTTTTAACAGTACAGAGTAGCTGATTAAAAACTGGCAAAAGTTCATGGAAATTAGATGCTCAGACCCCAAACCTCTGTGATTTTCCTTGTGCTGAACACGTCATTTTCCCTTTGAATCCTTTTGTTAAGGACGGGTACACAGTAATTGAACCTAAAGATGCATCCAAATTGTGGCATCTTCATCAGAATTTGCTGACAACATAATTATGATTATATTTCAGGGCATAAGATCCAGTTTTTTCATATTAGTCTACCATAAAAAAATGAAAAGAGCTGCTTTGTTGTTATTTTGGTAGGTTAACAATTCTTAATATTTGTGGGATGCGGCCTGATCTGACACTTTCCTTGCATGTTTTGGCATCTTGCTGATACACCGCTGTATGAACATATCTAAAGAGTGCACAGTTTCCCTCCTTGTCAGAGGCCCGGGGGCGGTTCGTAGAGGATGTTCCAGAGGGAACACTGCCGGGGCTTCTGAACAGGCCGCTCCTAGTACAAGACTGCACGGCTGGGAGCACAACTGGCCCCCACTGGCCCAGTGCGGGAGGCTCCTGTAGTCCTGCTGGCTGTTCCCTCCCAGCTGGGAGGGGCCGTGTTCCCTCCCAGCGCTGACCCCGGAAGGACCGAGTGGCCCATCGGAGACGCTGGGCCTGGCTCAGGTAAAGCTGGGCTCTGCCTCGAGGTCAGCCTCTCCGAACCCCAGTCCTGCCCCTGTTGCGTGGGGACGAGAGTCGTGGCGGGCCGGGAGGTGGGGGAGTGCGTGAGGTCATGTTGTGGGGTGTGGCCTGGAGCCCGAGTCAGGGCCGCTTTCACAGGCCATTCAGTGCCTCCTCCAGGAAGCCTTCCAGGCACTTTAGCCGAGGATCTCTGCCTTCCCTCTTCCCACCGTGTCTGTTGTTTGCAGCACCGGTCTTGGCTGGCTTGCACATTCCTTGAACGCCTTTCCTGGCTGGGCTGGGGGACGTGGCCTTGAGCAAGAGGCCGCCCTGCCTGAGCTGCTCAGCGCTCATCACTGACTCCTCTGTTTACCTGTTACCTCACTTCTCAGGAGGTCTAGCAACCTTCCTGAGTTTTAAAACTCATATAGGCTCATTGTGGAAAATCCATAAGTGCCTATGAAGAAGAGTCCGGCAGGCAGGATCTTGCTGTATTTCCTTTCAGCCTGGCCGTCTGTTCTTCCATCCATCTGCCCGTAAACCACGTCTCCCCATTGGGAACAAAGTCATGTACGTACCGAGTTGTGGTGTGTCCCACTCTGTAGAGTTGAACGTTTATTCTGAGCATTTTCCGTGTCACTCAGGTTCCTCGAAAATATGATTGTCAGCGGCTGCGTGGAGTTTCTCTGGGGGATGTGCCCTGACGTGCCCCCGCTGCAGAGCACGCGGGGGCTTCTGGAGCTTGACAGGGGCCTCCGTGCTGAGCATCTCTGCGCACAATCCTTGTCCGCCTTGTGGATGCTCCTGAAGACTGGATCTCGAGAAGTGGAACCGCTGCTCAGAAGACACGAGCGGGCGTCTTCGAGGGCTCCTGGCCCCTTCGCTGGTGGCAGAGCGTGTTCCTGTCAGCCATTCCGAGTGCGGGCCCCGCGGCGGGGCTGCTGAGCCGGGCTCCCCGGGACCCGCTGGGTCTGTGGTCTCAGTGCAGATGCCGGTCCCCCACGCTGTCTCCCTCGCATGCTCCTCTGTGACAGTTGTCCTTGCTCATGTGTGCTTGTCTCTGCCTGCACCTCGGGGACCCCAGGCCCAGCACTGGACGCACGGTGGGCATTCGGGAGATGTACTGATTGATGGCAGATGGCCAAGGCCAGGCGGCACTCCGGGCTGCTCAGGCCTCCAGGCTCTGTGGGACACGGGGCAGTAGGTTAGTTACAGCTGATGCCAACACTTGGTCACATGCAGATGCAAAAGTAGTTGTATTTGTTTGGTCTCCAGACAATGCCTGGTGTGCCTGGGAACTAAGGGACCCCTCACAGTAACCCTGTGGTCCCCGGCAGCGCTGCTCTGTTACGTGTCGCAGAATTCCCTTTCTCCTGAAAGCACAACGGGAATCAAGAATACGTCCTGGTCTGTAGGGAAATTGTTTCAGTAAAAACCCTAAGATGCCATTGTTCTGGGCGTGTCTGTTTCCCCTGTGGGCTGGTGGCCTCCTCTGTGCAGGACCTCATGCCTGAGTCATCTTTGCGTCCCTGGTGCCTGCACTGGGGCCCACCCTGTGGCCGCTGCTCTGTGGATGCCGAAATCACCAAGAAAGAACTTGATACGTGATTTGGGGATTATGCTCCGCTCTGTCATGATTTTCATTTCAGACTCAGTTGGCTACAGGGATAAGCGTTTTAGCTGTAACTTGGAGGCACTCAGCTCATGGTCTGTAGCCAAACAGAGTTCATGTCCACAGCAGGTGGCAGAGAGTCTGGGTTTGACCTGGGCAGGTTGCGTCTCCTCCCTGTCTCAGTATCCTCCGCTGTGGAACGGGGGTGACAGACCCCCTTTTGCCTAAATCATAGGGTCGTCATAGGATCAGCAGAGTGCACGTTGAAAACCACATGGCCTCTTATGAAGAAAAAAGCTATCACTTAATCTCTTCCTGTTTTGGAAGCATTTTGGGTTCCTTAGGAATCAAGCATTTCTTGGAAAAAAATAAAATATCGATTGACGGTATTCATGAGAGATTTTCATTGACGAAGCAATGTTCTGCTTTGTTAAATTTCTGTTTCATGTGCCATTTGGTGGGAAAGAATTCTCGTAGGTCATTATCTCACTTGCTTGTTCATGGACAAAACCCTTTCTCTGAAGGCAGAGAGGGCCTCATTTCTGCGACGGGGCCTCGCGGGCTCCATCCTCATTGTGGCGGCACCGTGTAGGTCCACTGCTTTGCCTCCTCGTCTCCTTTCTGGTCTTGCTGTAAAGAGGAGGAAAATGGGGTCGGGGAGATTGGGGGAGTGGCGATCAAGAGAGATTTTTGTTTGGTTTTGTGGTAAGATGGGAGCAGTCATGGCATGCAGAGGCCAGCAGAGTATAATTGCTTTACAATGGTGTGTTAGTTTCTGCTTTATAACAAAGTGAATCAGTTATACATATACATATGTTCCCATATCTCTTCCCTCTTACGTCTCCCACCCACCCACCCTCCCTATCCCACCCCTCCAGGCGGTCACAAAGCACCGAGCTGATCTCCCTGTGCTATGCGGCTGCTTCCCACTAGCTATCTACCTCACGTTTGGTAGTGTATATATGTCCATGCCTCTCTCTCGCTTTGTCACAGCTTACCCTTCCCCCTCCCCATATCCTCAAGTCCATTCTCTAGTAGGTCTGTGTCTTTATTCCTGTCTTATCCCTAGGTTCTTCATGACATTTTTTTTTCTTAAATTCCATATATATGTGTTAGCATACGGTATTTGTCTTTCTCTTTCTGACTTACTTCACTCTGTATGACAGACTCTAGGTCTATCCACCTCACTACAAATAGCTCAATTTCGTTTCTTTTTATGGCTGAGTAATATTCCATTGTATATATGTACCACATCTTCTTTATCGATTCATCCGATGATGGACACTTAGGTTGTTTCCATCTCCGGGCTATTGTAAATAGAGCTGCAATGAACATTTTGGTACATGACTCTTTTTGAATTATGGTTTTCTCAGGGTATATGCCCAGTAGTGGGATTGCTGGGTCATATGGTAGTTCTATTTGTAGTTTTTTTAAGGAACCTCCATACTGTTCTCCATAGTGGCTGTATCAATTTACATTCCCACCAACAGTGCAAGAGGGTTCCCTTTTCTCCACACCCTCTCCAGCATTTATTGTTTCTAGATTTTTTGATGATGGCCATTCTAACTGGTGTGAGATGATATCTCATTGTAGTTTTGATTTGCATTTCTCTAATGATTAATGAAGTTGAGCATTCTTTCATGTGTTTGTTGGCAGTCTGTATATCTTCTTTGGAGAAATGTTTATTTAGGTCTTCTGCCCATTTTTGGATTGGGTTGTTTGGTTTTTTGTTATTGAGCTGCATGAGCTGCTTATAAATTTTGGAAATTAATCCTTTGTCAGTTGCTTCATTTGCAAATATTTTCTTCCATCCTGAGGGTTGTCTTTTGGTCTTGTTTGTGGTTTCCTTTGCTGTGCAAAAGCTTTGAAGTTTCATTAGATCCCATTTGTTTATTTTTGTTTTTATTTCCATTTCTCTAGGAGGTGGGTCAAAAGGATCTTGCTGTGATTTATGTCATAGAGTGTTCTGCCTATGTTTTCCTCTAAGAGTTTGATAGCTTCTGGCCTTACATTTAGGTCTTTAATCCATTTTGAGCTTATTTTTGTGTATGGTGTTAGGGAGTGATCTAATCTCATACTTTTACATGTACCTGTGCAGTTTTCCCAGCACCACTTATTGAAGAGGCTGTCCTTTCTCCACTGTACATTCCTGCCTCCTTTATCAAAGATAAGGTGACCATATGTGCGTGGGTTTATCTCTGGGCTTTCTGTCCTGTTCCATTGATCTATCTTTCTGTTTTTGTGCCAGTACCATACTGTCTTGATTACTGTAGCTTTGTAGTATAGTCTGAAGTCAGGGAGCCTGATTCCTCCAGCTCCGTTTGTCGTTCTTAAGATTGCTTTGGCTATTCGGGGTCTTTTGTGTTTCCATACAAATTGTGAAGTTTTTTTTCTAGTTCTGTGAAAAATACCAGTGGTAGTTTGATAGGGATTGCATTGAATCTGTAGATTGCTTTGGGTAGTAGAGTCATTTTCACAATGTTGATTCTTCCAATCGAAGAACATGGTATATCTCTCCATCTATTTGTATCATCTTTAATTTCTTTCATCAGTGTCTTATAATTTTCTGCATACAGGTCTTTTGTCTCCTTAGGTAGGTTTATTCCTAGATATTTTATTCTTTTTGTTGCAGTGGTAAATGGGAGTGTTTTATTGATTTCACTTTCAGATTTTTCATCATTAGTGTATAGGAATGCCAGAGATTTCTGTGCATTAATTTTGTATCCTGCTACTTTACCAAATTCATTGATTAGCTCTAGTAGTTTTCTGGTAGCATCTTTAGGATTCTCTGTGTATAGTATCATGTCATCTGCAAACAGTGACAGCTTTACTTCTTCTTTTCCAATTTGGATTCCTTTTATTTCCTTTTCTTCTCTGATTGCTGTGGCTAAAACTTCCAAAACTATGTTGAATAAGAGTGGTGAGAGTGGGCAATCTTGTCTTGCTCCTGATCTTAGTGGAAGTGCTTTCAGTTTTTCACCATTGAGGACGATGTTGGCTGTGGGTTTGTCATATATGGCCTTTATTATGTTGAGGAAAGTTCCCTCTATGCCTACTTTCTGCAGGGTTTTTATCATAAATGGGTGTTGAATTTTGTCGAAAGCTTTCTCTGCATCTATTGAAATGATCATATGGTTTTTCTCCTTCAATTTGTTAATATGGTTTATCACACTGATTGTTTTGCGTATATTGAAGAATCCTTGCATTCCTGGAATAAACCCCACTTGATCATGGTGTATGATCCTTTTAATGTGCTGCTGGATTCTGTTTGCTAGTATTTTGTTGAGGATTTTTGCATCTATGTTCATCAGTTATATTGACCTGTAGTTTTCTTTCTTTGTGACATCCTTGTTGGGTTTTGGTATCAAGGTGATGGTGACCTCATAGAATGAGTTTGGGAGTGTTCCTCCCTCTGCTATATTTTGGAAGAGTTTGAGAAGGATAGGTGTTAGCTCTTCTCTAAATGTTTGATATTCGCCTGTGAAGCCATCTGGTCCTGGGCTTAGTTTCTGCTTTATAACAAAAAGCAGTTTGTTGGAAGATTTTTAATCACCATTTCAATTTCAGTGCTTGTGATTGGTCTGTTCATATTTTCTATTTCTTCCTGATTCAGTCTTGGCAGGTTGTGCATTTCTAAGAATTTGTCCATTTCTTCCAGGTTGTCCATTTTATTGGCATAGAGTTGCTTGTAGTAATCTCTCATGATCTTTTGTATTTCTGCAGTGTCAGTTGTTACTTCTCCTTTTTCATTTCTAATTCCATTGATTTGAGTCTTCTCCCTTTTTTTCTTGATGAGTCTGGCTAATGGTTTATCAATTTTATCTTCTCAAAGAACCACTTTTAGTTTTATTGATCTTTGCTATCGTTTCCTTCATTTCTTTTTCATTTATTTCTGATCTGATTTTTATGATTTCTTTCCTTCCGCTAACTTTGGGGTTTTTTTGTTCTTCTTTCTCTAATTCCTTTAAGTGCAAGGTTAGGCTGTTTATTCGAGATGTTTCCTGTTTCTTAAGGTAGGATTGTATTGCTATAAACTTCCCTCTTAGAACTGCTTTTGCTGCATCCCATAGATTTTGGATCGTCGTGTCTCCATTGTCATTTGTTTCTACGTATTTTTTATTTCCTCTTTGATTTCTTCAGTGATCACTTCGTTATTAAGTAGTGTATTGTTTAGCCTCCATGTGTTTGTATTTTTTACAGATCTTTTCCTGTAATTGATATCTCGTCTCATAGCGTTGTGGTCGGAAAAGATACTTGAAACAATTTCAATTTTCTTAAATTTACCAAGGCTTGACTTGTGACCCAAGATATGATCTATCCTGGAGAATGTTCCATGAGCACTTGAGAAAAATGTGTATTCTGTTGTTTTTGGATGGAATGTCCTATAAATATCAATTAAGTCCATCTTGTTTAATGTATCATTTAAAGCTTGTGTTTCCTTATTTATTTTCATTTTGGATGATCTGTCCATTGGTCAAAGTGGGGTGTTAAAGTCCCCTACTATGAATGTGTTACTGTCGATTTCCCCTTTTATGGCTGTTAGTATTTGCCTTATGTATTGTGGTGCTCCTATGTTGGGTGCATAAATATTTACAACTGTTATAGCTTCTTCTAGGATCGATCCCTTGATCATTATGAAGTGTCCTTGTCTCTTCTAATAGTCTTTATTTTAAAGTCTATTTTGTCTGATATGAGAATTGCTACTCCAGCTTTCTTTTGGTTTCCATTTGCATGAAATATCTTTTTCCATCCCCTTACTTTCAGTCTGTATGTGTCTCTAGGTCTAAAGTGGGTCTCTTGTAGACAGCAAATATATGGGTCTTGTTTTTGTATCCGTGCAGCCAATCTGTGTCTTTTGGTGGGAGCATTTAGTCCATTTATATTTAAGGTAATTATTGATATGTATATTCCTATTCCCATTTTGTTAATTGTTTTGGGTTCGTTATTGTAGGTCTTTTCCTTCTCTTGTGTTTCTTGCCTAGAGAAGTTGCTTTAGCAGTTGTTGTAAAGCTGGTTTGGTGGTGCTGAACTCTCTCAGCTTTTGCTTGTCTGTAAAGGTTTTAATTTCTCCATCAAATCTGAATGAGATCCTTGCTGGGTAGAGTAATCTTGGTTGCAGGTTTTTCTCCTTCATCACTTTAAATATGTCCTGCCAGTCCCTTCTGGCTTGCAGAGTTTCTGCTGAAAGATCAGCTGTTAACCTTATGGGGATTCCCTTGTGTGTTATTTGTTGTTTTTCCCTTGCTGCTTTTAATATGTTTTCTTTGTACTTAATTTTTGACAGTTTGATTAATATGTGTCTTGGCGTATTTCTCCTTGGATTTATCCTGTATGGGACTCTCTGTGCTTCCTGGACTTGATTAACTATTTCCTTTCCCATATTAGGGAAGGTTTCAACTATAATCTCTTCAAATATTTTCTCAGTCCCTTTTTCTCTTCTTCTTCTGGAACCCCTATAATTCGAATGTTGGTGCATTTAATGTTGTCCCAGAGGTCTCTGAGACTGTCCCCGGTTCTTTTCATTCTTTATTCTGCTCTGCAGTAGTTATTTCCACTATTTTATCTTCCAGGTCACTCATCCGTTCTTCTGCCTCAGCTATTCTGCTATTGATCCCATCTAGAGTATTTTTCATTTCATTTATTGTGTTGTTCATCATTGTTTGTTTCATCTTTAGTTCTTCTAGGTCCTTGTTAAAGTTTCTTGCATTTTGTCCATTCTATTTCCAAAATTTTGGATCATCTTTACTATCATTATTCTGAATTCTTTTTCAGGTAGACTGCCTATTTCCTCTTCATTTGTTAGGTCTGGTGGGTTTTTATCTTGCTCCTTCATCTGCTGTTTTTCTGTTTTCTCATTTTGCTTATCTTACTGTATTTGTGGTCTCCTTTTTGCAGGCTTCAGGTTCGTAGTTCCCGTTGTTTTTGGTGTCTGTCCCCAGTGGCTAAGGTTGGATCAGTGGGTTGTGTAGGCTTCCTGGTGGAGGGGACTAGTGCCTGTGTTCTGGTGGATAAGGCTGGATCTTGTCTTTCTGGTGGGCAGGTCCACATCTGGTGGTGTGTTTTGGGGTGTCTGTGGACTTACTATGATTTTAGGCAGCCTCTCTGCTAATGGGTGGGGTTGTGTTCCTGTTTTGCTAGTTGTTTGGCATAGGATGTCCAGCACTGTAGCTTGCTGGTCGTTGAGTGAAGCTGGGTGCTGGTGTTGAGATGGAGATCTCTGGGAGATTTTCGCCGTTTGATATTATGTGGAGCTGGGAGGTCTCTTGTTGACCAGTGTCCTGAAGTTGGCTCTCCCACCTCAGAGGCACAGCACTGACTCCTGACTGCAGCACCAAGAACCTTTCATCCACACGGCTCCTTAATTTGGGATGATTGGTTGTCTATTCAGGTATTCCACAGATGCAGGGTATATCAAGTTGATTGTGGAGCTTTAATCCGCTGCTCCTGAGGCTGCTGGGACAGATTTCCCTTTCTCTTTGTTCGAACAGCTCCCGGGGCTCAGCTTTGCATCTGGCCCCGCCTCTGCATGTAGGTCGCCGGAGGGCGCCTGTCCTTTGCTCAGACAGGACGGGGTTAAAGGAGCAGCTGACTTGGGGGCTCTGGGTCACTCAGGCCGGGGGGGGGGGGCAGGGAGGAGCACGGAGTGCGGGGCGGGGCTGCGGCGGCAGAGGCCGGCGTGACGTTGCACGAGCCTGAGGCGCGCAGTGCCTTCTCCCGGAAGTTGTCCCTGGATCCCGGGACCCTGGCAGTGGCGGGCTGCACAGGCTCCCGGAAGGGAGCTGTGGAGAGTGACCTGTGCTCGCACACAGCCTTCTTGGTGGCGGCGGCAGCGGCCTTAGCCTCTCATGCCCGTCTCTGGGGTCCGCGCTTTTAGCCGCGGCTCACACCCGTCTCTGGAGCTCCTTTAAGCAGCGCTCTGAATCCCCTCCCCTTGCGCACCAGGAAACAAAGAGGGAAGAAAAAATCGCTTGCCTTTTCGGCAGCTCCAGACTTTTCCCCGGACTCCCTCCCGGCTAGCCGTGGCGCACTAACCCCTGCAGGCTGTGTTCACGCCGCCAACCCCAGTCCTCTCCCTGCGCTCCCACCGAAGCCCGAGCCTCAGCTCCCAGCCCCGCCCGCCCCGGCGGGTGAGCAGAGAAGCCTCTCGGGCTGGTGAGTGCCGGTCGGCCATGATCCTCTGTGCGGGAATCTCCCCGCTTTGCCCTCCGCACCCCTGTTGCTGTGCTCTCCTCCGCGGCTCCAAAGCTTACCCCCTCCGCCACCCGCAGTCTCCGTCCGCGAAGGGGCTTCTGGTGTGTGGAAACTTTTCCTCCCTCACGGCTCCCTCCCACTGGTGCAGGGCCCGTCCCTATCCTTTTGTCTCTGTTTATTCTTTTTTCTTTTGCCCTACGCAGGTACGTGGGGAGTTTCTTGCCTTTTGGGAGGTCTGAGGTCTTCCGCCAGCGTTCAGTAGGTGTTCTGTAGGAGTTGTTCCACGTGCAGATGTATTTCTGGTGTATCTGTGGGGAGGAAGGTGATCTCCGCGTCTTACTCTTCCGCCATCTTCCCGGAAGCCCCCCTCTTCTGAATAACTAGGCTTTAAAATGCTTAGGCCCTGGATTCTACCTCAGCAAGTTTCTGCCTAAAACTGAAGTGGATTTAGGCCCTAACCGGCTTCTGAATAACTAGGCTTTGAATGCTTGGGCCTTGAATTGTACCTTTGCCACATTCTGACTAAAACTGAAGAGAAGCAGAGTTTCGAGAACATGTCATTGAGGCGGTGGGAGAGGCTGGGGTTTGGAGCACATGGGACACGGCGTAGCCCTTTTTTTTTTTTTTTTTTTTTTTTGCGGTATGCGGGCCTCTCACTGTTGTGGCCTCTCCCGTTGCGGAGCACAGGCTCCGGACGCGCAGGCTCAGCGGCCATGGCTCACGGGCCCAGCCGCTCCGCGGCACGTGGGATCCTGCCGGACCGGGGCATGAACCCGCGTCCCCTGCATCGGCAGGCGGACTCTCAACCACTGCGCCACCAGGGAAGCCCCGGCGTTGCCCTGTGTCCTGTGCCTTCCCGGGTGAGGGCCGGCCGAGCAGTCTTCCAGGTGTAGGCGCTCGGGGTGCGTTGTAAAAGTGAGAAAGCATCAGCAGCGTTTCCGTGCTG
Organism: Lagenorhynchus albirostris; assembly: GCF_949774975.1. Taxonomy (NCBI): domain Eukaryota; kingdom Metazoa; phylum Chordata; class Mammalia; order Artiodactyla; family Delphinidae; genus Lagenorhynchus; species Lagenorhynchus albirostris. The sequence goes on along the minus strand of NC_083111.1, from coordinate 75,071,765 downwards.
GTCTGCTTTCTCTCACCTCCACGAGCTGCTGGAACGTGTTAGACATTCTGCCTGCCCCGGGGTGAACCACGCCGCATTCAGCCCCCTTCTGTGCCGCTGCTGGGCCCTCTCTCCTCCCGGCAGGAGCGGCAGGTGGGCGGCTGCTCCAGGAGGCTCTGGCACCGCCTTCTGGCCGCTTCGGTGAAATGGGAAGCCAGTCGGCAGCTGGCTGTGAGCACGGGGCCGAGGAGGGAGGAAGAGGCGCGATAGACTTGTTCGCCATTGGCAGAGTCGGTGGCCTCGACGCCTTGCACGAGGCCGTGTTAACAGCCCCCGTGAGGCTGGCGGTGGTGCGTGTCGGGAGCCCGGCAGCGTGGGGTGGATTTTCAGCGGTTACAGCGGCCGGGCGAGAGCACTGAGTAGGTGGAGACTTGCACTGACTCAGGGCGTGGCTTACTGAGCCTCTTGGGTTCCCGCTGCAGAGGAGACTTGTTACCTGCATGTCCTGTTCAGTGTTGCAACCGAGAGATCATTACTACCTCTCCGAGTTCATCCAGCTTTACAGCATTTAGGGTCTGGAGTTGGAAATTGAACCTTCAAAGCCATCATACCAATTCTTCCTTTCAGTGTAAATGTGGGAAAACAATCTAGCTTTTGTTATTGGATCCTAAATTTAATATTCCTATATGTGCCTGTAATTATTTTATTGGACTCAAAAATGAGTTGCTTTCCCCATATGTCTTCCAGCCTAGTATAATGGGATGAATCATAATGGACTGTTAATAAATATTTGTGAACGGTGGTAATGCTTTAAATAGGAATCAAATGGCTTAAGCAAGCAACAGCTTCCCATTCTCCTTGTTCTTAGTTCCTGTGCCCGCCAGTGAAAGGTGCTTGGCTCTTAAGAAGTGCTGTTTTGATCATTTTTTCCTTGCACCTAATTTGAGTGAGTCTCACTAGAATACTTCATTGTTGTCAGTGTGGTTCATTCATTTGAAGGTTGCATTAATTTTCAAGTTCCATATTCATTTCTTACTTTGCTATGTGAATCCCGAACCTAGGCTCTTGAGTGGATTAGCGTAACAGGGAGGTCCCGGTCCAGAAGGACTGAGGTTTTGGAATATTGAAGAAAGAATTTTCTGGCAACTGGGGCCACCTGAAGTTAGAAGTGAGCTGCCTGGCCGTGCAGCGTCCACCAGAGGGACACACCTGTTGGTGCCTGGCGATTGCTCAGAAGAGCAACCTTCAGTATTTTTCTTTGGCATTTGGATGTAGTCACTGTTTTGGTGAAGATGAAATAACATATTTTGCTTTCTTTTTCCTTACAGAAAACCCAGCCATCTTCATGTGTAAATGTTGTAACCTTTTCTCACCAAGTCAATCGGAACTCCTCTCCCACGTTTCTGAGAAGCACGCAGAAGAGGGGGTTAATGTGGATGAGATCATCATTCCCCTGAGGCCTCTGAGTACCCCTGAACCCACCAACCCAGGCAAAACCGGAGATGGTAAGGGGGCTGGGGTGCTGGGCGAGGGCGGCACCCCACGGTGTGCCTGAGGGCGATGATGATGCTTATTTGCTCTCAAATACTTTGATTCTCAGTTTCTGTCTGGTGGGCATAGGGTCTTATAAAAATCCAAATCTCCAACCGGAGGTCACAATAATTTCCATTTGTAGATCTGCTCAAGTAAGATTGTGTGTTTGAATTCCCTGTACCCAGGCTCTGTAGGTGCTTCTCCAATGCCTGGTTGGTAGATGGAGGGATGAATGAGTGAATGAATGAATGAATAAACGAAAGGAATTGACACCATCCAGCCAGGTAAAAAGCACGAGCTTATTGTCAGACAAGCGTGTTTAACCCAGCGCCAGCACCTGCTACTGCATTACCTGAAGCAAATGATGTTACTCCTCTGAGCCTCACTTTGCTCATCTGAAAAATGAAGACAAATCTGCCTGTCGCAAGGGGGTCTGTGAGGATGAAGTCAAAGATATGGTGACAGCACCAAGGATGATGCCTGGAACAAAGAAGATGAAAGGGAATCTGTTATGATAACATACATCATGAATGAATAAGGATATATAATCTTCGAAACAGCACAGCTGGACTGCTCATGTGTACCTGCAACAGGGATTCCCATTGCAGAGCTTTGATTCGCAGAATCCTTCAGGTTCAGTCAGTGTCAGAAGTGAGACACATCTTGTTTGCAGTGTCCAGACACTTCCTACTGAATGGCATCAGATGCAGCAGGTGGATGGATTAGAGAAACCATCCAGGCACTGTAATTAGGTCCCCGCAGACGAAGAAAATATATAGTATAGGAGGAGCAGCTGAAAACCAGAGTCAGAAAAAGTCCCCACAAAACTATTTTCATACGATGAGAGATGATGGCCAGTCTCCTGTGCAGAAGCTCGATCTGTGGCAGTAAACGTCCCATCGCAGGATTCGTTAGTCACACTAATAATCCAATTGCTGTTTCTTGGGAATATTTAGACTGGCATTTCTGAAGAGGCTGGCTTACTGATCATCTGTCTGACACCGTTAACAAGGAGAGATTCCAGACACAAAATGTTTTGTTTGAGTCCCTCTGGCCGTTCCCAGGGTACTCAGAGAAACATGCCTGACAGAAGATTGAGTTGTTAAGAAGTTAGGAGAAATTCTACTTGTTACTGTTAGTGGCATAAGGTGAAAACTCTCCATTCCCAACATCTCGGCGCTCACGGGAGTTTCCTCCATCTCCTGGCTGCTCCTCCAATTGTTGGGCTGCATCCTGCAGGCCTCCAGGGCCTGTGCTTGCCCAGCTTCAAGGCCGAAGAAAGAGCCCAGAGTCAGCAACAGAGGCATCAGGGGTTTAATGGGTGGGGGAGCTTACAGGTCTGAAGCAAAGTCCGGGAGGGACACCCCACCGTGTGCGGGGCGTGGAGGGCAGGACATGGGGCAGTCTTTGCTCCTGGGGGAAGGGGAGGTTACCAGGTACAGGGGAATTGATGTCAGCTGGGCTCATTAGTTAGGAGGGAAACCAGTCGAGGGGCACGCCCCTCACCACCCCTTTGATAAGCTATCACTAGCTGGGGCCTGGGGCAAGACGGAGGAAGGGCAGTCATGTGAGTAGGGTGTAGGTGAAGCAGGCCCTGACCGGGCAGGGGATGGACAGAACAAAAGAACAGCCATCTGAGGGGCCTGGCCATACCCTCCACCCTGCGTACCCTGCACGACCCTTACAGTCTTGGTCCACTCATCTTCCTTGATATCCCTGGGGTCAGGTATGTAGGGGACACTGCAACCAGACACCACAGTACAATACGGCCAAAGTATCATGAGTAAGATACCTAGAACTGTATGCTCAGAGCAGTCATTTGCCACGATGTGGGCACATTTTGGAGCCAAGTGCGTACAAGGTCAATGGAGAGGGAGTCAATGGCAGCAGTGCCCTGTCCAGTTATAAGGAAGGTAAGGCCATGTCTGGTTTTCACAAACCCAGAGCCACCCCATGGGGAGGGGAAGGCCCGGCTCTAAGGGGAACATTCTGGTGGCCTAGCCAGGAGTCAGCAGTCACAGTACAGGTCTGCCACCCATGTTATGTTGGGTGCAGTGAGGGGTGGACCCATTAGGTCTTTCTAACCAAAAAGCAGTTAATCCCACTAGCTGGACTTGTGTGTCCAGAAGCCAGCCTATTCCACTCCACCCAGCGTAGCCCAGGGAGGGGCTCGTAGGCGGTCAGTTGTACAGTGACGCTTGCCGACGGGGGTCCTTCTGAGGTACTGGCACGTGGGACCAGAGGAGGTGAGTCGTCTTCCCCCATGGCCGGTAGTCCCCACATAGTCGCGTGAGCCAGGTCGAGTTTTCATGGAAGCCTGGGGGAGGGTGGCAGTGGCATCTCGCTGGACACTCAGCAACTAGACTCATTTCCTCCGCTCAGGCTAGGGACGCAATGTGAGACATCTAGCAGGCACAACGCAGGGGAGATCATGACAGTTTAGCACAATACGAGCAGTAACCACATCTGAGATACAGTTCAGAAAACTCTCCAGTAATAGGAGAACGTGTCTAAAATCGTATATACAATGGCCACCTAGTTTTACCTTGGATGTCTGAACCGTTTTGGCTTTCCAGTGCATTCCCTTCCTCAATGGCCAAAGCAGATGTACAATGCCTGTCTGAAAGGCCAAAAGACAGGCTGCTCTGGTTAGTAAAGTTTAAGTTAAACCATGTATAAGCCGGAATGACTTCCCCATACTGCAGTATGTGCAGATTTTTCCATCATTTCCCCTTTTGATTGCACATCTTCCAGTAGAAAGCACTGATGATCAAAACATTTGTCCCAAGATGCTGGGGTGCTTTCTCCTACCCCAGGTTCAGATCATGTGGGTGCTAGGCCTCCTGTATATTCACCTAGTCATTCACATTGGGGGAAAACTAATCAGATCTCGTGAACAGGCTCAGGTATGTTAATGGGGGAAACACTTTATAGGTTATACATTTTATTACTTATACCCAATTGTCACACAGGCATTGTACATGTGCTTTTAGCAGCAGACTTAAAGCAAGCAGTGTCGTACTTCATGAGTGATTATACTCTGTGACAGTTTCACTAGATCATTTTCTTTCAATCCAGAACATCAGGGCAAAAGTATGGCTAACACAATAACTTTCATAAATACAGACCTCAATTAACAGAACTAGAATTTAACATCCACTGAAACATAATACTGTTCTCTCTAAAATTACCCTCATCTCCACCAAACTCAGCCAATCAAAATTAATTTGTTGGCAGTATAAGTCTAGTCAGTTGACCACATAGGCTCCTCCAAACTGGCTGAGGGGGAACTCCTCAGGAGGCTCAGACTGAATTCCCAAAAGGCCTCTCAGGGCCAGGAAAACAGTGCCAAAGGCCTGCCATCAGGCTCTGCCTCGATGGATTTCTCGGTCCCTAAAACATTGAGATTCCTGTACATGCCGGGAGACGGTCTTTCCCATTCATCTGATAAGGCTGCTCAGAACCCTAGAGTTCCCAATTTCTGGAGGGACGAAGCAGAGAGAAAAGAAAAATGTTTCAATTCTACCCACAGGTGTAATTTACCCAGTTGCTGTAAGTTATAACCAGCTTGAGGGGAAGGGTTTCCCTCTATCTGCAGAACAGATCAAACCAGGAACATTCCAGACAAAACCCATAAAAATTATAACCATATTGACCAGTTCACTCAGTAACCAATCTTTCTGTTAACTTTTAATGAAGCCATCGGGTTTTCCATTAGGATTCTTTAATTTCTTACCCAGTTCAGCAGTATATTCTAAAGTTTATCAGAGACCTGTTATTGTCAAAATGTGCTTAACTGTGAATCTTCTTGAAGATGAAGCACTTTTGCAAAAGCATCAGAGTAAAACAGTAACTGTTTATAAAAGATGAAAGACTTAAAAAGTCATGGTTAAACACCTGATTACAATGTAATCGATAAATTTGGTTACAATAACTAGAATTATGACTGATTATAATTTTATCCCTTGAAAACCATAACCTCTGGCAAAAACCAATAAGCAAGTCATTCTGCATTTCCTGATTGGAAAATTTAATGCTTTAGTCTTCCTCTCCTAAGCAGGCATAGGTAGATAAGCTTAGACCCACCCAGCAATTAATGTTCTAATATTTTATCCTATTTGAAATGACCCATGAATTTTCTTCTTTTAACTTAGTTTCCAAGTTACCGAAATCTGGAGAGACTATTTTAGATAGACATTCCCAAAACATAATTATTTCTATAGAGTTTACCTAGAGGCTCTTTTTTCTCCTTTACTCTTAGAGATCACAAAAGATGAAAGTTCCCAGGAGCCTAGGTAGATCATTTACTTCTCAAAGGCACAGGAGGAATACCAGTTCCTTCTAGAGAGCTAGCTTAACCAATTACAAAAGGCTCACTTAGATACAATAGCAGAGCCATTAGAGGGCACTGTTCTCCAGATCTCTCGGCAGCCCTCGCTCAGCAAGGACAGCCACCCTGGGATTTCCCCGCAACTTCGGAGCCCACGTGTTAGTGGACACCTGCCCCGAGATTACCCCCGCAGCTTTCGGGCCCCGCATGCTAGTGGACGGCCTCCGCAGCTTTCCATTCCCGACATTTCGGCGCTCACGGGAGTCTCCTCCAGTTGTTGGGCTGCATCCTGCAGGCCTCCAGGGCCTGTGCTTGCCCAGCTTCAAGGCCGAAGAAAGAGCCCAGAGTCAGCAACAGAGGCATCAGGGGTTTAATGGGTGGGGGAGCTTACAGGTCTGAAGCAAAGTCCGGGAGGGACACCCCACTGTGTGAGGGGCGTGGAGGGCAGGACATGTTGGTAGCCCTCGTCCCCGGGGGGAAGGGGAGATTACCAGTTACAGGGAAATTGATGTCAGCTGGGCTCATTAGTTAGGAGGGAAACCAGTCGAGGGGCACGCCCCTCACTGCCCCTTTGACAAGCTATCACTAGCTGGGGCCTGGGTCAAGTACACAGGAAGGTCAGTCGTGTGAGTAGGGTGCAGGTGAAGCAGCCCTGGTCAGGCAGGGGATGGACAGAGAGCAAGAGTACAGCCATCTTGAGTGGCCTGACCGTGCGGTGCTCTTGTGGTGCTCTTGGTATGATCAGGTTCTTACCTTTGAACTTCTTTTAAAAGTTATTTTCCTTTATTAACTCATTTACTTTTCACTTAAATTCTTCCTGAATACATTTTCTTTGGGTGTGTGTGTGCGTGTATATACTGGAAGATTAGTTGCCTGTGTAATTTAATTTTAAAAAGTATTTCTTAAGACTTTAATTAGACTTAGACTGTTAATATGAGAAAATTTCTTCAAAAGTCTTTCATTAAGAACCCCAAGTCCTTCCTCTCCTCTTTGTCCAAGTCTATAAAGTTTGAGATTTCCAGAATCTTAGTTTCTCTCTAATGATTTCCATTCAGGTTTAACCTTCACAGTTCATTTCAAGTTGAGAGATGCTTGAAATGGTTTAATTAAACCTTTAACTGAGTAGTAATTGATTTATTATTTTGGCCTCCTGTTATAACATGAAGGTTCCTAAATCCTCTGGTTTATTTTATAGCCTTTTAATCTCTTCTGCTCGTGTTGGCAAAGGTCTGCAGAAGAGCCTTTTATTTTTCTCCCTTCTTGCTAATCAAATCTCTGGCTCTGGTCCAAGGAAAAAATTCCTTAACGGACCAAGTTCATTCTCCCTCTTGTATGTATGTATGAGTGTGTAAAAGAGAATGTGTGCATGTGTATCTGTGAGTGTGTGTTAGTGATGGGTGAGTGCATGTGTGAGTGGGTGAGTGTGTGTGATGGGTGAGTGTGCGCTGGGTGAGTGTGTGTGTGTACACACTTGTTCATTCTGATGGAGGCGGGGACACTGGGCTTACCTGAGCAGGAATTTATGTGGGTCTGCTGAGAGCCGGGTTTTGGTTCTTCCATCATCTTCCTCTTTCATACTTCTAATAGGAACTGTTCGTTTCTCCTTTTACTCTCTCCCTTCTCTCCCCTTCCCCTTCCCTCCTTCTTAATTTATTCCTTAATTGCACCTGCTGTATGCCTGGGTGCTGTGCTAGGTGCTGGGAGCACAGAGCAGGCCCAGGCACTGTCCTGCTGGTGCTGCCTCCTGGCTGGTGGGTGGCATTTGGATAAAGAGGCGGTTTCAGTGCAGTGGGGAAGGTGCTTCTCTGGGATTAGGTTTGGGCTGCTAAAGAGGGGGGACACGTGGTCTAGTTGGAGGGTGAAAGGAGGCTTCCCAGGGGAGGTTGGCGTCTAAGTTTAAATCTGTGTTGTCTCTTCTGGGCACTTACCACGAGTAAAGTCACTCTGAGTGTGTAGGCATCTTGGACTCGCTGTCCCAGGAGCCTCCGAGCCCCGAGCCCTCTCGTCTGCTCTGGCAGGCAGCCTGGGGGCAGCGGGCTCCGATGGACTCAGGTTTCAGCGCTGGGGCTTTCATGGGATGCTGCGGCTGCGCTGGCGCACCTGCTGCTTTTGTGGGGATTACAGAAAGGTGTCTCCATCCTGGGCTGATGAGTTAGCAGTGGGTGTTCTTTCTGGGTGACCGAGGATAGAGTGCTCAGGGCTGACGCAGGCAGTGCAGGGCGCTCCGCCTGCTGGTGGAGCCTGACCTGGGACAGGGACAGGGCTGGGGACAGGCCCCCGCCTGCCCTCTGTGGCCCTCACGCAGGGGTCAGCTTGCACCACAGCCACGGAGGGGCTGCTGGTGGCTTAGGCAAGTGGCTTTTGTTATCTGTTAAAGGGGGATAAGATATTAGCCTTTTTAAAAACGGATTCTGAGACAAATGCATGTTAGTACCTAACGTCTTAGAACCTGGTGTGTGCACGGTGCCCTTCTAGCCCTCCCACCCCCTGTGTATCCATCGGCTGTTCAGGTCGGGAGTTGGGTCACACTGAAGCTTGTGGCTGGGTGAACTATCATCGTTTTCCCGCAGAACTCAGAGTAGAGGTCAAAATGTGCTATTTCTATGCTCCGATATTAACCTAACTGGCGTGGATGTGAGGTTCACGGACTGAGGCAAACAGATCTGGGTTCAAATCCTAGCTTGGCTACTTCTGGGTCTTGGGGCAGACTGATTCATTTTCTTTTTTTTTTTTTCTCAGTTTTTTTTAAAATAATTAATTTATTTTTGTCTGCATTAGGTCTTCGTTGCTGTGAGCAGGCTTTCTCTAGTTGCGGCGAGCGGGGCTACTCTTTGTTGCGGTGCACGGGCTTCTCATTGCGGTGGCTTCTCTTGTTGCAGAGCATGGGCTCTAGGTGCGCGGGCTCAGTCGTTGTGGCACGTGGCTCAGTAGTTGTGGCTCACGGGCTCTAGAGCACAGGCTCAGTAGTTGTGGCGCACGGGCTTAGTTGCTCCACGGCATGTGGGATCTTCCTGGACCAGGGCTGGAACTCACATCCCCTGCCTTGGCAGGCGGATTCTTAACCACTGCGCCACCAGGGAAGCCCTGATTAATTTTCTTAAGCCTCAGTGTCCTCTGTAGAATGGGAAATCCTCAGGGATTTGCTGGGCAATGCACGTGAAGGGTTTAGCATGTGCCTGAGGTGTATGTGCCTAGTGATTATTAATTGTTGCTGTTATTTATGTGGCATTTCCACGTGATCGCTGCTAAACCACAGGGAGCAGTCTTGGGGTGCCCTCTGCCTCCCTGGAGCCTTGCATTATAGGGCAGGCTGCAGCCTGTCCTGTAGAGGGGTGCTGCGTCCCTGAAAACCTAAATGCCCCTAAAAGCCCCACGGTCCCTTGTTTCTGACATCATTCACTGTCCCTCTGTTGCTGCCTGGGCTCCTGGGAGCTAAATGTTGGGGAGGCTGACTGTCAGGGCCTGGCAGTGTTAGTGGTTCAGGATATTCCTAAATTCTCGAGTTGGTGTGGCTGGAGGCTGAGCTGCAAAGTGGGAGTTGGAAGGCTGGCTTTATCCTTGGTCTTAGGCAGAGTGGAATTTATACACCTCTAATTCTATATTGGCTTTCTCGGTGCGTGAGATGTTTTAAAATGAAGAAATCGAGGCAAAAGTGCCTTAATGAACAAGAATGGGTGTACGTCGAGGAATCACACGATCTAACAGTGGACGGACTGGGAAGGTAATAGTGTCTTCAGAGAGACAGTCCAAGTCAGAACACTCACGCCTGTAGCCATAACAATGCGCAGTCGCCATATGTCGATCACCTTCTAAGTGCTGTGCTCAGCATTTCAATGGACTGCTTTTTATCAATGGTGACTGTATAGAATAGAGGCAGTTTTGTGTTTATTTTTCATGTTAGAAACTGAGGCTGGCGGGGATTTGAACTTAGGCCCACCCAACTCCCAGCTGCTGTTCTCTGCAGTGCACCTCTTGGCTCCACTACCATGTCCAGAACTGACCCGAGGGCCACAAGACTCAGCAGAAAGATCTGGGCGGTGAAGAAGGAACCCAGATCCTGGGTCTGCCAGCTCAGTGGAAGGTCCTGGAATATGTGCCAAGTCCCTTCAACCTTTGGGTCGGTCCTTCATTTCTTTTCCTATCGAGGAGTTAGATTTGCTGCATCCATCTCTGAAGGTTTTTATGAGGATAAAATGTGATAGTAGCTGGGAAAGTGCCTCACAAACTTGAGTGATGTACACATAAAGGGCTTATGTTATTAGATTTTTGATAATGTTGAGGTTTCTTTCATGATGCTCATGTCATCTTCTGGGCTGATTCTTTCCGTCCTTTGCTAGGTCAGGTCTTGGCTCTACAAGGATAATTTTCTGCCTGTGAGGAAGTTGTCCCCAGTAGTGGATTTGGGACGGGGTCGAGATGCACCGTGGCTTGCCCCTTTCTTCCTCTTGGAAACTTGGGACCTAGGAAATGCCTTGTTTTCGAAATGCATCTTTTCCTGTTAAGCGGCTGATCAACGTGTATTTCTGTATTAAGTATCTGCTACGTCTCCAGCTCTGCCCGAGATCCTGTGGGACCCAGGGTGTATGATGGAAGGTGGGGGGAGAGCAACACAGTCAGGAAATGGTGTGGGTGAGCTTGCACACGTGTGTGCCTTACACGCAACTGTGGGGCCAGCCAGGGTCGGCCGAGCTGCCTCACAGAGGAGGTACTGAGATGTGAACTGGGCCTGGAGTTAGGGTTCTGATTGGGGTGCAGGAGGGCGCACAGCACAGGGAAGCAAAAAAGAGGCAGGTATTCCCTCTGCATATTTAGGGAGGCCTAGAACACTGCCCTGAGTGGTTGAGAGAGAGAGCGAGCACGCATGCGCGCGTGTGTGTTTCTGTGTGTTTGTGCACGCGTGCGCACATGTGTAGGGTGAGCTGTGTGATAAAGGGCCTGGAAAGCCAGGTCTCAGAGTCGTGGGGCAAAGTCCTCAAGAACGATGGAAAGTTCTAGAGCAAGAGAGTGGCAGTGAGACAGGGGGTGGAGGCTGAGAGAGACCAGAACAGAAAGCTGGACTCTGAGATGCTGTGCAGGGGTCTAGGTGAGCGGAGACGGGGTGTACGGGCAGGTGTCTTCAGGACAAAATCCACAGAGTTCAGTGATGCCTGAGTAGAGGAATTCAGGGAACAGGAGCAGGAACTGAAATTTCCTCCATTCAGACGCCATTAAAATGTGTCGATTTAGAGGCGACAGGATTTTCCTCGCCCCGTTTTGCCTTCTCCGCTCTTCTGTACCATGGGGGTAGTTGACAGCAGCAACTCGTTTTCGGTGCTTAAATGATTCCAAGTGCGTTTATGCATGTTTCATTTTTAGCTAACTAATTGGTCTTGAGGACTGAATTATGGATGCAGCAAGATGTAAGATTAGTTTTGTCACCGTCGTGTTAGAGGTTTTCCAGAGCTTTCAGGGCTGATTTTATGTTTCTTCCTTGACAGCAGATTGCACCCTGCTTGTTGGGGTGCAGTCACCACGATTTACGGGGTGCCCACTGGGTGGGACACCGGGTCACATAAAAGCTGGGGCATAAAAAGCCATCGGGACGGGACTCAGTCTTCAGGGGGTCCTGCCTGTGGGGAGACACATGCATGACTCTTGGGTCCGGCCGGCCGTGCTGCACTCCCGCTGTGCAGGGAGAGGGGTCGCACCTGTGGGCACCGCGGCTGCCGCCTGCTCTGGGCGTCCCCAGGGAGAGGGCGCTGGGTACCCTGCTGCCATGAGTGCCGAATCTGAACCTGAGGGGAAGGGCACGGTTTCTGCAAGACTTTGCCCAGGATTGCTGACGCCAGCCACAAATTTGAGGGCTCCCAGGGCCACCCACGCTTCTGCAGCTAGGTACAAGCTTGAGGCACCCAAAGGACTCCCTCAGATTGGATAATTTTCTAGAACGACTCACAGAACTCAGGAAAGCACTGTGCTTGTGATGACAGTTCTAAACAAAAAGGGTACAGGTCAGAACGAGCCAAAGGGGGAGATGCCTGGGTGAGGTCAGGACCGGGAGGGGGTTCCAGACAAGGGGCTTTCGGTCCCCCTCCCACACCCGTGGTGTCGTGGACGCCGCTGCCTTCTTCTGGCTACATTACATGACAGGACTCGAGTATTTCCAACCAGGTATGCTCGCCCAAGCCTTTGGTGTCCAGAGATGTTTGGGGCTCGATGACACACTGCTCACGTGGCTGTCCCCCAGTCTCCAGCTTCTCCTGGGGGTCAGACTAAGACCTCTCTTCTCCAGTTCATCCAGAGGTCGGAACTGACCTGACCTGTTGCAGAGCCCCTGAAACAAGTCACAGCGTTAGTCCTGTGGCTAAAGCCCCTGTGCACATGGGCACTGCTGTCAGGCAGGGCCTTCCAGGGGCCTAGGGCTCACCCCCAGTGGCTGAGGGCAGAGGCCAGAGCTCTCTACGGGTAAAGCCCCTTCTTCACTACACAGCTGCATCCTCAGGACATTTCAGAGGAGGACCTTAGTCTGCATGGCGGGGTGCGGAGTCTGGCATCAGGGTTGGGACCACGGTCTCCTACAAACTGTTAAGCAACACGTTTCTGCAGCTCAGCGGATGGGACACGAGGTGGGCGTTTTGTAGCCTCTTCGCGAACTCTGCTCCTCTATTAACTGCTGCTTCAGTAAGTTGCTGTTGTAAAGAGTAATAAGGAGGAGAATTTTAATGACTTCGAGGTGAAGAGTTTGTCCTCACTGCACCTCCCTTTCCTCACCTCCCCCTCCAGCCTCCCTTCCGCATTGGCTGGGCCTCCTGTCCACACAGCTGACATTCTCCTTGGTAAAATCTCAGTGTGGCCAGAGGGATCCAAGGGGCTTGTGCCCTTGCTCATTTGTTCTGGTCTCTTCGTTTGCTTTCTTGTTGTTTAGTACTTTTTTCTCCCCTGTTCCTGACCACCCCCATCCTCGTCTCCGACATGTCCGGTGAGATAGAGGGAAGGCAGTGACTGTGTGTTGGGCTGGGCTGCCCTGGCCATGGAAGGCCCCGGTTCGGAGCTCTAGGTCAAGGGGGAGCCATGCTTAGCACTGCAGCTCAGTGGAAACTCTGCTCTGCAGGGAGCTCCCCGTCTCAGCTCCTCCCCCATGCTGGTGCCTGATCCCTCTGAGCTCTTGGGGACCCCACGTCACAGCAGGCTTCTCTGTCCAGAGCCCTCATTGTCACGCTGCTCTTTCCCTGCAGACTTTGCTCAGGAACCTTCCTGCCCTCCTCGCCCGCCCCATGGTTTTCCTGTCTGATTTGGGAGCACAAGTGACCCACTTAAGGGGTCCTCACGGTGGTAGCAGTGGGCACTGTGGCTGACGTTTCCTGGGCAGAACCGTAGCCTTGGGGAGAGCAGGAGGGAGCTTGAACGTGTCATAATTCCGCAGATGACATTCCCTCAAGATGGTGCTAGAAGCTAGGACCCTTTCTCTGCCCTGATGTTCAGATGCAAAGAGGGCTGCTGACATGCCGTGCCTTAGCCAGACAGGTGGCTCTCCAAAGAGGGCACGGCGGCGAGGCTGTGCTGGCCCCCTGCTTGGCCTCCTCTGGGTACCCCTCAAGTCACATCACCTAAGACACACCACTCCACCTTCACACAACGGCACGATGCCCCCTGACCCCACTCACCCATCTTAATTCCCACCTTCCCTTGGAGACAAGTGCCTTAACAATGAATGCTAATTAAGAAGAAATACAAGATGAAAAATGATTTGAAACTTACTCTGAAGCAGCTCTGATCATGACATTTAAATCATTTGGTTTCTAGGAAACTTGAAGAATATTGTCTTTAGTCCTGTAATTGGTGGCTTTAGATTGTAATTATTTTTTCTCTTTTTCATCAGAACAATTTGCATCTAATAATTATGATGCCTTGAAATAGTCTGAATAGTTGTGTAGCTCATTAAGAGCATGAAAAGCCAAGCAGCCTTTGAGAAAGCTTTGCAAAGAAGTCCTTAGCAAGTTTCTGAGAACTGGATTTCAGTGGAAATGCTGGGTCATAAGGAGCCTGGTTTGTGAACTGGGGGCTAATGGTCACAACTTAAAATCCTCCCCAGGACTTCCCTGGTGGTCCAGTGGCTAGGACTCCACACTTCCACTGCAGGGGGCATAGGTTTGATCCCTGCTCGGGGAGCTAAGATCCCACAGGCTGCTCGGCCAAAACAAAAACAAAAACAGAAACGTCCTCCCCGCCTTACAGAAGAAGCACGTGCAAAGGTTCTGATAAAGTGATGTTCTTTTTTTTTTTTTAAATTAATTTATTTTAGCTGTGTTGGGTCTTCGTTTCTGTGCGAGGGCCTTCTCCAGTTGCGGCGAGTGGGGGCCACTCTTCATCGCAGTGCGCGGGCCTCTCACTGTCACGGCCTCTCTTGTTGCGGAGCACAGGCTCCAGACGTGCAGGCTCAGTAGTTGTGGCTCACGGGCCCAATTGCTCCGCGGCATGTGGGATCTTCCCAGACCAGGGCTCGAACCCGTGTCCCCCGCGTTGGCAGGCAAATTCTCAACCACTGCGCCACCAGAGAAGCCCTAAAGTGATATTCTTAAGTCACATTATTACAGAATTGATTATACAATAGCATAGAGGTGCAGAGATATTAGCACTAAAGATTGTTTGCAGCTGTTCATTTCTGGAACTGCTTCAGACTTTCCTCTTTTAATAAAACGTGGAACCAAATGTATTTCCACACTTGGAAATTGAGTGCATGCCCTGCACTGTCGCCTCCTGTGACTACATGGTGCCCTCTTGCTTCCTTCATAGAGTTTTCGGTCATGAAGAGGAAGAGAGGCAGGCCAAAGGGGTCCACGAAGAAGGCCAGCCCCGAAGAGGAACTGGCGGAAAACAACGTTATTCCCAGCGGGGACAGCCCGCGGGCCCCCGAGGGAGGGGGCAGCCTGACTCCCAGCAGCCTGGAGTGCAGCAAGTGCTGCCGGAAGTTCTCCAACCCACGCCAGCTGCGGAAGCATATCTGCATCATCGTGCTGGACCTGGGCGAGGAGGAGGGAGAGGCTGGTGAGTGCTGCCCGAGGGCCGACCGTGTCACCTTCTGATAACTCACATGGATGTAACTACTCACATCCGTGTTTACGGGTTCACTTGTTACTTGGAAATCGCACATATTTAGACATGTCCCACCTATCTGGAAAGTGCTCATTTTTGCAATGATTACTGACTGTTACTGTACATCATCTTGGAATCGAGTGTATCATCTGGTAGCTGATGCCCCCAGAGCGCAGGTCACGGTGGGTACTTGAGTAGACGCTTGCGGGGGCGTTGCAGAGAGGCCCAGACAGTCTCTGTGCTCTCGAGCTTATGTTCGGGGTAAGACTTTTAAAATGCAAAGTGTTACAGGATAATAAATCAGGAGTTGAGAAAGTGTTCTGATGGGAATTCCGGACTGAGCCTGGTGTCACAGTTTGGGTGGCATTTGGAGTAAAGGAGGGAGGGTGTCTCAGTGGATGAGTGGGACCATGTGAACAGAAGAGCAGACACTGGGATGCTCGAGGCCCCAGTGAGTGATCTTGATGGCCTAGATTGTGGCAGGTATTCTTGAAGAAAGTAAAGAATACCAGGTGCTTCCTCCAGGTAAGTACTTAGCAAGGCTTCAGCTCTGAAGTAACTTCTAAAAGAGGCCGAAGGACATGTGAGTGTGAGTAGGGAACGTCACCTAGACGGCTTTCTAGGAGGACCGAAACGGCAAGATTGCACCAGAGAGCTGAGGGCCTTTGCTGTCGTGCTGTCGTTGTTGTTTGATTCTTGCACCATTTTTGAAGTTTTCAAACCACGTCTGAGAATTTAGGAAGTTCTTACTGTGTTTTGTACCACGCCAAGCATGCAGTTCTGGTTACGGATTTGGGCTTTGGACTATGGCTGCCTGGGTTTGAATCCTAGCTCTAGTACTTACTAACTTCATTCTGCTTTATTTTCCTCATCTGTAAAATGGGAATAAAAACAGCACTAGCTAATATGATTACTCTGAGGATTCAATGAGACAGGACTTCGTACAGTGCTTAGAACGGTACTTGCCGTTTCAAAAGCACCCCATAAGACTGACATGTGCACACTGCTATACTTAAAATGGATAACCAGCAAGGACCTACTGTGTAGCACAGGGAATTCTGCTCAATGTTACATGGCAGCCTGGATGGGAGGGGAGTTCGAGGGAGAAAGGATACACGTATATGTATGGTTGAGTCGCTTTGCTGTGAACATGAAACTGTAACAACGTTGTTAATCGGCTGTACTCCAATATAAAATAAAAAGTTAAAAAAGAAACAGCCCATAAATGTTAGCTGTTACTGTTACTCATAGCCATATGGACACAGTGCTATTGCTGGCCTTCCTGTTTTATAGATAAGAGCATTCAGACACTAAGACATTAAGCAATTTGTCCGGGGTTCTTTAGCTAGAAAGGGATCTTGGCCTTTGAACCCAGACTGTCTGACTCTGAACCCCAATTCTTAAGTCCTAGAAACACCTCCCAACAGTGGAGCAAGACACTTGGTGTGTAAAATCCTAGCACAGATTGGGTGAATTATTGAGATAAGACCTCACCTCATATTTATCAAACATCTAGGTAGGTGGCCAAGGCTCATTGCCAACACCTGTTGCAAGTTGTAGAAAACACAAAATGTTGTTCTTTCCTTTAAACTGCTCTTAAGGTGACCACGTGAGCTCTTACTAGGCTGCAGGGGCTGATGCAAATACTGGACACGGATTCAAACAAGGTAAGGCAGCGGGCTGGCCGCCGTCCCAAGATAGAGCGTGAGTACTCACCGTGTGAGAGACGGGGCAGGAGCACGGTGCTTTCGGAGGAAGCAGCATCTTGCTTCAGAGCCTAATGTCCTTTCGGCAAATACACAGAGTTCTAGCAATAAGGTGGCCGATGGCGGAAGGGTTAGGAGGCCACGGCCCTGCACCTGAGGCGCTCATCTCCAGGGGATTCGTTCCCTCCGGCCCTGCTCATGCAGTTGCTCCCCTCCTCTCTCCACCCACGTCCCCTGCCCTCTGAGTGTGTCGCACGCGCCCACACACGCACCCCGCCCCGGCCCCCGCTCTCTTTTTCTCGCACAAATACTCAATGGTTGTCTCGTTTTAACCAGAGGGGCCAGATCTAGCCATCAGGGCAGCTCTGCGTGTACTGGCCCGAGTCCTTGTGAGAACCCAAGTCTCTCTGCTCGTTCAGGGCTGTCTCGTTGAGAGTCTGTTTTGGTGTTGTGCCTTCACACGGCTGACTTGTCCTGTCAGTCCCCCTCTGAGAGACTCCTGGGCTTTCTGCACAGTTGTGGTTAGAAATCAGGGATATCCTCTTCAGCAGCACCGAACATTCTGGCTGTTGATTCCTCCGGGCCTTAGGCCTAGATCTAACTTGGAGGGCGTGTGAGAAGTTCAGCCCGGTCCGTGGATGTTCCCCCAGGCTGTGCTGCCCTCGGGGATTTCTTCCCAAAACACACTTCTGCAGTGTCTCCCCTTCACAGGAAAGTGCAGACTCTTCACCTGGGTATTCACGGCCCTCACTGAAAGGATCTTTCATGGAGCTCTGCGGCGTCACTTTTCCATGCCATATAGTATTCCGTTGTTCATGCCAACCACGGTACATTTAGTGAAATTTAGGTTATTTCCATATTTTTTGCTGTTATAAATATTGCTCTAATAAACATTCCCTTGTGTATATGTATGCATTTGTGTATGTGTATATATGTGTATGTGTGGATTATTATTTGTTATTTTTGTAGAATAAATTCCTAAAAGTAGAACTACTGGGCCAGAAAGTGTATTACATATAGCCAAATTGCCCCCTAGAAAGCTCACACCAATTTAGATTCCAAAAGTATCCAAGAGTACCAATTGGATATTATCATTGTTATTTGTTTTCTTTTTTAATACCTGGAATGATATAAAAAATACTAAGAAGAAAGTAAAAATAATCCAAACTTTCACTGCCTAGGTATAAGGTCTATTACACTGTGTAAAAAAAGTGAAGAAAGGTCTTTCTCACTTCTATGTATGTTCATATACATTTTTCAGAAATGAGGTCATATATAATGTTCTGTGATCTTTTTTCACTCAGTAATGGAGCAGATAAATTTTTCATGTCAGTATTTTTTCTTTAACAAGCTGTTTTGTAGCACATTCTACGTTGCAGATACTGTTCTCAGTATTTTACAACTATTATCAATAGCTCATTTCATTATCATGGCAACATCATAGGCACTATTATCATTCCCATTTTATAGACCAGGAAACTGAGGCACAGAGAAGTTCAGGAGTTTGCTAACATCACACAGCCCGTAAGGGGTGGAGCTGGACTCTGAATGCACATATTCTGGCTGCAGGGTCTGTGCTTTTGATTGCGATGCTCTGCTTTCTGACTGAAAACAGTCAGTAAATGTAGATTTTTGTCATTTTTAAAGGCCACGCAGCATTTCATTGTGTGCATGGGCCATAAGTTTTCCTTCATTGGTCTCCAGTTGATTGACACTGAATATTGTTTTAAATTTTTCTCCCTGATTAAAAACAAACGAACAAACAAAAAACTACTGGGGTGTACAATCGAGCATGCAGTTTTATTTTATTATTACTGTATTTGCACTTGTGTCTTTATTATCTTAGGTAAATACCTAGTAATGTAATTCTCGGGTTAATAGGACATCTTTTAGGTCACATATTTTATGATTCCATGTATATGTAATATTCAGAAGAGATAAATCCATAGAGACAGAAGACTGTTGGTGGTTACCAGGGGCTGGAGGAGAGGGGAGAATGGGGACAAACTGCTTAATGGGTACAGGTTTTATTTTGAATGATAGAAAAGTTTTGGAACTAGATAAAGGTGGTGGTTGCACAACATTATGAATGTTCTAAATGTCCCTGGATTGTTCACTCTAAAATGGTTAATTTTATGTTATGTGAGTTTTATCTGAATAAATCATATGACAACTTTAGTTGATAAAATAACAATAAAACTATTTGAACAAAACAAACAAACAAAAAATAGGGCATCTTGGGCTTCCCTGGTGGCGCAGTGGTTGAGAGTCCGCCTGCCGATGCAGGAGACATGGGTTTGTGCCCCGGTCTGGGAAGATCCCACGTGCCGCGGAGTGGCTGGGCCCGTGAGCCATGGCCGCTGAGCCTGCGCGTCCGGAGCCTGTGCTCCGCAACGGGAGAGGCCACAACAGTGAGAGGCCCGCATACCGCAAAAAAAAAAAAAAAAATAGGGCATCTTTTATGTTTTGACACATACGCATGTTGTCAAGCTACCCGGTAGACTGTGTCTATCTGTTATTTTTCCGACGTTGGCTGTGTCCTCATATCCACCTTTACCCTCTTTATCCTGGGTTGTGTCAGTCTTATCCTGTTAATCTCTAGTGTGAACAATTTTCTTTAATTATTTTAATTTGCCTCTATTTGGTCACTCGTGGACTCTCTCATTGCAGTTATTAGGGGTTTTTGTTTTGTGTGTAATTCAGGGCATTCCTCGCTCACGCCCTTTACTTGTTACACTTTTAGATCACCATATATTCTGAAAATATTTTCCAGTTTTATCATTTTTCTTTTAATTTCATTTGTAGAATTGCTTCCTTTGTCTTTTGCGTTTTACTGTAGTTTTAAATATCAGCATTGTCACTACTGTCAAATATTTCTTTTAAATTTCTTGCCCTTTTTATCATAGATTAGAACACTTACCTATACCCCAAAATAATAAACAACCTTCTATATATTCCTCTGTTATTTGTATGGTTTCATTTTTTATCTATATCTTTGATCCTTCTGGAAATTGTATTTCTGTGAAAGTTGTGAAGTAAGACAGTTATATATATTTGATCAATAACTAAGGGGAAAGGAATGATCTTCATAAGCACAATTTGAGAAAGTAATAAGGGTCTGCTTCCAAGTCTAAGAAACGCTTTAAAAAATAAAGCTTCATATTTTGAAACAATTACTGGAATAATAGGAAGTTGCAAAGATGGTAGAGAAAGGTCTCATGTACCCTTTACCCTCTTCCCCCCAGTGCTGACGTCTTACATAACTACAGCACAATGTCAAGTTCAGGACCTTGACAGTGAGATACTGTGTGCGCCGTTCATCATTCATCACACGTGTAGGTTTGCGTAGCCACCGCAGCAGTCGGGAGACAGGACTGTTCGTCACCACAGATGTCTCCCTTGTATTCCCACTTTATAGTTACCCTGCAACCACTGATCGCCAACCCTGTGATTTTGTCATTTCGAGAATGTTACACCAACTGAGTCACACAATATGTGACCTTCTAGGATTGGCTCAGAAAACCCCCTTTTCAAACCAATTTCATAATTTTATAATTGAGGAAGTTGAGGTCCAGAAGTGATGATTATCCAGAGTCACACAGCTCCTCGGACGTAGGGCTGGGTACCATCCCATGTGTCCCCACTCCTACCCTGTGGCTGGCCCAGCTCTACCACGTTTGTGTCTTAAAACCAGTCTCATTTCTACTTCATGGATGTTGATTTTGTTCATTTCAGTATATCTCTCTCAGCTTTTTCTCTAACCTCATGGGAAATGAAAGTTCCATCCTGTATGGTCCTGATGTTTATTTCCTATTCTGTAATTAATTAGGCAATCTCTTCAGCAGTGGCAGACAGGCACAGTCCTTTCTAATACGATTATCAGCTTCCTCCAGTGCTAAGCTGTATAGAAAATGGCCTCGTAGTCCATTGATTTGAATGACCTAAGTGCACTTTAATTTAACAGATACCAAATGGAAAGGTAGAAGCTCTGGGTGTTTTTCCCTTTCTGGCCACTGCTAAAGCTTCTAAAATATGCAGAAATGACCTTATGCCCAGCTGCCTCGTGGCTGACATCGCTGTGATGATTGCTCCATGTTCCTTAGTTTGCCAAGCACAATATTACAATTTGGAAAATTCTTGCATAATTGTTTTAATTCATGCTCTGTAAAGAGCAGTTTAGTGACATTTTAAAGAATTGACCTTGACTCTTTTGCTTGTTAAAACAATTAGAAGAAAACAAAATAAGCTTTCTCCCTACACTGAACCATGGCAAGTTAAAATAATACTTTTTTTTTTTTTGCTGTATGCGGGCCGCTCACCGTTGTGGCCTCTCCCTTTGCGGAGCACAGGCTCCAGACGCTCAGGCTCAGCAGCCATGGCTCAGGGGCCCAGCCGCTCCGTGGCATGTGGGATCCTCCCGGACCGGGGCACGAACCCGCGTCCCTTGCATCAGCAGGCGGACTCCCAACCACTGCGCCACCAGGGAAGCGCCCTAAAATAATATTTTTGATATATATTAAACATTTATTTACTTACTTACTTACTTTATTTATTTGTGGTACGCGGGCCTCTCACTGCTGTGGCCTCTCCCACTGTGGAGCACAGGCTCCGGACGCGCAGGCTCAGCGGCCATGGCTCACGGGCTCAGCCGCTCCGCGGCATGTGGGATCTTCCCGGACCGGGGCACGAACCCATGTCCCCTGCATCGGCAGGCAGACTCCCAACCACTGCACCACCAGGGAAGCCCCCTAAGATAATATTTTGATATATATATTCAACATTTATTTATTTTATTCTGAATTTGAATAATAAAAGAAACCAGGAAAAGAGATTTTTTTTCCCCAATGACATTATGTGGAACAGCTGGTGTTTTTGAAAAACACTTTGCAGCCTCTACAGAAATCAATACGTCAAGTTTAGAAAAGTGACTTCTGAACCTTTCTAAGCTTGTTATTTCTGGGGTCATTTTATGCTAGGAGAGTTGCAAAAATTTGCTCTTATTGTTAAATCCTCCTTAAAGAAGACAAGGCATTTATTTTTTATTTATTTTTAAATTAATTTTTAAAATAAATTTATTTATTTATTTTTGGCTGCGTTGGGTCGTTGTTGCTGCACGTGGGCTTTCTCTAGTTGCGGCGAGCGGGGGCTACTCTTCGTCGCGGTGCGTGGGCTTCTCATTGTGGTGGTTTCTCTTGTTGCAGAGCACGGGCTCTAGACACGTGGGCTTCAGTAGTTGTGGCTTGCGGGCTCTAGAGCGCAGGCTCAATAGTTGTGGATCACGGGCTTAATTGCTCCGCAGCATGTGGGATCTTCCCGGACCAGGGCTCAAACCCGTGTCCCCTGCATTGGCAGGCGGATTCTTAACCACTGCCCCACCAGCGAAGTCCCCAAGGCATTTATTTTAAGATCTTCTTTAAGATGCACCTATAATCTTCATGAGGATTTTTTACAGCAATATTTCAAGTGTCTTCTACTATATTTGTGTTAGCAAAACAGCTGACTTGATAAGTAGCTTCTGTGATTGAAAACTGTTTTGAGTGAGTAGGGTTTGAAAATTTGCAGGTGGAAAGGTGGAGCAGTGTCAGTCTCTGAGTAGAACACTTTTCTCTGTGGAAAGATACAGAATGGTAAATTCTGTTTCCTCTCGCTGCCTTGTGAACCCTTGTTTTATCTCTGTGCTAATGAGGGGAATGCAAAGTGCAGTGGCCTCCAAGCATACATGGTCCTCAGCATGCTTGGAAATGTGGGACTTTGGGACAGTTAGTGTCACCTTTCATGGACCCCCCCTCGTCCCACTTTCCTCCTGCCCCACCTGCTTTGTGAGCTTGGGCCCGTCTGTTTAGCCCTTAACTGTCGCGGGTTCTGTTGGTGTGGGCCAGGGTACGCCCTTACAACCAGTCTCCCCCATCGCGGTGGCCACACAGAACCAAGCTTTCCTTCTTGTTCTGCTGCAGATTCTCAGGAGGCTCTGCTCACCCAGGGACCCAGGCAGAGAGAGCAGTCAGCATCCCGAACACAGCTGGTCACCGGGCAGGAGGGGAGGAGAGCCTGAGGGTTTCATGTCAGCCCGGAAGTCACATCCCTTCCCTGAAGACAGCCCGCCCTGATGCCCACCGCTGCTCAGAGACAGTCCAAGCTCCTCAGGAACCTTCTAGGTTGTTTATGTATGACCTGGCAGCTGCCGCCCTGTACCCTGATTCCTTACCCCGTCCCATGGTGCCCACCTACGACTCTGTAATGAACATCCAGAGGCCACAGTGCCCTGTGCTCTCTTGGTTTCTCGTGCGTTGTTCGTTTTGCTTGGCAGGCCCTGCTTCCCTTTGCCCTCTGAAAAACTACACTTGTCCGCAGCCAGTGCTCGGTAAATATCATGTGAATGAAAGCATGAATCTTCAGAGAGCAGAAACTAGGACTGTGCAGTGTCTAATGGGGGGAAACTCAGCATGTTTCATCACTTCATTTGCGTTTCTGTGCGGAGTGGGTCACGTGACACGGGAGAGGTCCCGGGTTCGTGCTGCTGACTGTCTGGCCGTTGTACTGGCTTCCACTCAGCTTTTGCCTCTGTAGTTGTTTTCCTTCTTTCCTCCTTCTCCCCTGCTCTTCACATTTCAGGTTTCCGCTGTCATTCTTTTCACCTGTGTTTGAGGGTTGCCTGTGAAAGTTACCCCTCCTTTGCTGGTGCTGTGGCGTCATCTGAGCTAGAGTCTGGAGTCATCCTTGCGTCCTCCTCTGGCTCACTTCCAGCCTGCCGACTCCCCACGATTCTGGAGCCCTCGGTCGGTTTCCTCTCCGGGCGTCCTCCCTGCCCTGGGTCTGGCCTTCTCATCTCTCATATGGACTCTTTGCCTAGCAGACCGGCTGCTCCACTTCTAGACCTGCTCCCCATAAGCTCGCCCTTCACAGAAGGATGTCACGTGCTAAGGTGACACGTCATGTTGTTGCTGAGAGTCCTCCCGTGGCCTCCCCCGCTATGTGGAGGGGCCTCACCTCTGCCTGCTTTCCGCCCCACGTGCCCCATGGGCTCTTTTGCACAGGCAGCTTTTTCTTCTTGGAAAGCTGCCCTGAACCCTCTAAGCCAGCTCCCTAGCTGTTTCTCATTCTTGAGGCCGGCGCGGTGCCCTGGTGCAGGCAGCCCTGCTAAACGTCCGCTGAAGGAAAACACCTGCACGTGACCTTTCTCTCTCCAGTAGCTCCTGACACTTGGAATAAATTTCAGATAAATGAGAATGGGATCCATTGCCAGAGTTGTTTATGGAAGGAAGAGAGTGTGAGATCTGCAGCCTTGAGCCCTGACAGGCCCCAGAGACGGCCCTGGGTGAGCAGACTGTGGGTACGGCTCAGGCTGCTAAGTTTGGCAGATGTTTGTTTACATGCTTCCATAATTCCAGAGGCGAGCTGGTCCAGAGCTTCCTGTAGGTCCACAGAGTCCTAGACCCAGGTCAGCGGGAGCGTGATGCTTGTGGGCCCCAGCTGGGCCCCGCAGCGGTGATGGTGCCTCCTCTTACCATGTGCCCGTCTGTACCAGCTGCTGTCAGGGTGCTGAGCCTCTGTTCTCATCCTCCTGCTGGGTGCTGAGGTAGGGCTGCCGGCTCATCGCTTAGGTGAAGATACAGGCTCTGCTAGACAAAGGAAGCTGCCCGACGCCAGCTAGTAATTACGTGAATCCTGGTCCCTTCGACTTCCGAGCTCCAGCTTTTGTCACGTGGATCCAGCCGTCTTTGAGTGCTGGTCCTCTGATTCTCCACCTTGCCCTGGCCCAGAGTCACCTGAATTAAACCTCCAGTCCCTTTGGTGACTACGTGTCCCAATGTGAGACACGTGACATAAGTCAGACGTGGAGCCGGCCCCGTGCTCCCTACTACAGACCTGCTGTGACTCTCAGGTAATCAGAGGGCACTCAGTGCCATTTTTCACGGTGGGGGGCAGGGGCTGGGGGAGAAGAGGAGCTAACTGAATCCCACCCAAGCAGGGCTTTATGGAATATCTTGTCCAGCATCTTGGAGGCCGGCCTCTTGTGCTGCAGCCCCTTTGCGTCGTGCTGTCTGCAGTTCAGGGGGCTGCCTGTATCCCGCCTCGAGGGACGTGATGGGAGGGATGGAGCCTGTGACTCAGGGGGCCTTTGCTCCAAGTGATGGCTCGTCAGACAAGTAGCAGCTACTTATTTCCCCACCCCCCATTTTGAAAAGGAGTCTCTCTCTCACCATTAACAACCCGAGTACTGAGAAATGCTGCAATGAATGGCCCGTGGCCCAGCGGCCTTTAAAGCCGGACTTACTGCTGTGCCTGGAGCTTCCCAGCTGCTGAGGAGCTGTCTGAAGCCAAGGGCTGAGTGAGATCCCTGCAGCGGCCGATCCTCTTCTCTTTTTTCTCCTCCTTCCTGAGCTTGTTGCTGGGCACTAAGCCAGACTTTGGAGATCAAAGCGAGTCAAATGAGTCTCTTCCCTTGAGCAGCTGAGCCTGGGGAGGAGGACCAAGGGGTGAATGGATACAGTACGATGGAGGGGCCAGCCCAATGCAGAGGGGGCAGGGCAGGACCGCGCCCCCGCGGGTGTATCCTGGAGGGCTCCCTGGAGAGAGGGGCCGTGAACTCCACGTCTAAGGCTGACATAGGGGGCGGGGGAGGGGATGGGCTAGGCATTTCCATCAGGATGGCTGCTGCGAAAGCCTGCAGGTGCAGGGCTGGGGGCGTGTTTGAGGAATGCTGGCTAGTTCACTGTGGTGAGTGTGCAGTGAGGACAGAGTCACAAGGAGACTGACGGCCTCATGCTCTGCAGGTGCTTATACTCATAGTTTCCTGTCTGTGGGAATGCTGTGCTCGGAGCAGGTGCTCGCCTGTCCTTCCCTCGGAGCAAGAGAGACAGGAAGACTTGAGAAAGCCTGAGGGGAAGAGGGAGGGTGAGAGTGATGCACAGTCAGCAGGTTCGATAGAATTATCTTGGGTTAATAAGTTTCTTAAACTGCTGCATCAGCAGTGTGGCATGACTCAGTGGCAGAGCCCCAGAATATAATCCCATATCAGGCTGCTGTTCTGACAGCCGTTCTGGGCTTTTTATTAATGTGGCTGATAACACTTGACTCTCTGGGGTGTTCTGAGATTTAATTAGCTCTTGGGCAGTTTGGAATAGGTACTTTAGAATATCAGTGCTGTGTTGATTATAAATGAGTGTGTGTGAACTAACTGCTACAAATGTGTGATTGCTCCTGTGGTTAACTCTTCATCTGCCCTTTCCTAAATCAGCGTGCCTTGCTTGCATGTTATTCCATGTCGGGGACTCTGCGAAGTCCCTTGGGGAGTTACAGGGTAAACACAGACACAGATCCCACTGCTAAGAGTGGGGCGTTGGAAAATGGAGCAGTATCCCTCCCAAAGGAACTCCTCTAGGACAGGAGGGCATGGTGAGCAAAGAGCAGGGAGACTTTGAGATAAAGGGCTCTTAGTTGAGAGCTTTTGTATCAAGTGAGCTTCGTTTTTCTTAGTGAAGTCAGAGAAGCTCGTCAGAGTTAAAGGAGTGTGTGCGTGTGCATGTGTGTGTATGGTTAGGAGCTGAGAAGAGTGGGAATATTTGTGAACCCCTGCTGTAGATCTTTCATTAATTCATCGGAAGCATTGATTGAGCACCTACTGTTTGTGTACCAGGCGTGCGGTGGTTGCTGGGCTATGTGATGTCAAATGAACGGAAGTTTGTGTAGTAAAGTTGTTCAGAGTTTGGTGGGCGGGGCAAACAGATGACACTGACACTTTGGGGTAAGTGTGATGAGCACCCGCAGAGGCCACATGGGATCTTAAAGGAGCTCAGAGACGGGACTTCAGAGGCAGCTTGAGAGAGCAGGGCAGGCCAGGAAGGGCTTGGGCAGAGCTTTGACGTCCACATGGGCCTGGTGTTCTGTAGGGTGGGTGGGGCTGGAGGTGAGAGGAGGCAGAAGGCGGGGGAGGCATGTGGAATGCAGCCTGGCAGAGGGAGTAGCATCCCGTAAGGCCTGGAGGAGGCTGCTGGCCGCATGTGCTTGTGGGGAGACTGTAGGAGGCTGGTGCAGGGCCTGGTGGAGGGTCTGCAGTATCTGGTTTCAGCAGTGGCAGTGGGCGTCAAAGAAGGGGGTGTATTCTAGAGCTGCTGAGGAAGTGTGATTCCCAGGCCCTGGGCACAGGTTGATGTGGACAGGAAGCAGGAAGTTGTGGGAGGGAGGGGGCCAGGTTTTGGCTCAGGTGCTGGGGTGGAGGGTGGCCCCTGCCAATCCGGAGAACCCAAGGGAGAAGCAGGTTTGGGGGAGAGAGGATGAGTTTGTTCTGGTCACACACTGAGTTTGGTGGACTCTGGGTGTCCATGGGGGTGTCATCCACCTGGGTGTGGGACCGGCAGGAGGCCCCTTCGTGGGTGAGGGCACGTGTGGGTGGTCAGCAGGGGTTGGGATGGAACCGAAGCAAACAGCCGTGTGGCTTCCTGAGGACCCTGGTGCCGAGCATCCAGAGGGAGAGAAGAGCAGGAAGGCCGCCTCAAAGGGGGAGAAGGACGGGATCAGCGATGGTCAGTGACGCAGGGAGAGTCAATGAGACGAAGCTGGGGTAAGAGTCCTTTGGTCTTGGGAATGTGCCTTGTGCTGGCCTGAGCAGGAGCCGTGTCAGTCAGGGGTGCTTGACACGGCCGGGGTGAAGATGAGATTTGGGGGCCGGAAAGAGGGGTCATGTAGAGATGACTGAAAGCGTCGCCCCGTGGAGCTGGCAGCAAACACGTGGCGACTTGAGAGTTTACTAAAGGGATTATTTGTACAGTGTGGGCAGGTGTTGGTCCTGGGGGAGGCTGGGGACAGTGGGGAGTCGTTGTCACCCGAGGTGTAGAGGCAGGAGAGAGCTGCAGGGAGAGCTGCAGCCTTTGCAGGGAGGGGGCCTGGAGAATATCGTCCCCTGCTCCCCTCCCTCCCTCCTGTCTTCTGCTGGTGATGGAAGCCAGAGGGCGATGGAGCCCCTGTGTGACCCGTACAGGTGAGCCTCCGGGAGCTGGGTGGAGACAGATGAGGGTGGGCCTGGAGGGGCAAGTGGAGACTTTCTAGAACACCGGGGACACTGGATCTTTGCTTATTCCCCTTAGAATGGAGCACATGCTTGGTCTCTGCTCCTTAAGCAGGGCCGCCTTCAGTTGAAGTCAGGACACCTCCCCGCGTGAGGGCCCCGGGCGCTGTCGTAGGAGTCTCAGCACCGAGGGGCGCGTGCACCCACCTGGGAACTCCCGCTTCCATGTTGCAGTGTGGTCACTTCTTAAACGCCGTCTTTTCAAAAGGAAATGAAATGTAAAGAATTCTGTCAGTGTGCTGTGGTTGAAGAGCAGTGAGGCACAGATGTCACGACGTTGAACAATACCGTTCCCAGGACGTCAGTGACTCCGCAGAACATTCCGGGCTAGGGGGCGGGGTGAGGCGGCCCTTCCTGCGCCTCTCCTGTTAGCAGAAACCAGCCAGAACCACCGCGAAGCCATGACCCCAGCCCAGCCCAGCCCTGAGCTGCACATGTGCATCTTCAGGCAGGAAGTCACTGGCCCCAAACGCGTGCAGCCTGGGGGCAACTGCAATTCCCGCCGCCCCCCTGTGAGAGGACTCTGTGACCTTCCCGCACTTGAACCTCACAATGACTCATTTTGCAGATTCGGACCCTAGGTTTAGAGAGTTCCAGACTGGTCCAGCTCGAAGGCAGAGCTGGAGTGTAGCTCACACACCCTGACTCTGCGCTGGCCACTCAGAGCAGCGAAGGTGGTGAAAGTGGTATTTGACAGTCCCTCCTGCATCCTCATCTACTTGTTTTAAAGCTGAGGCACTTGCGGCTGAGATTGGAGGGCTGGGAGGGCCGTGGAGGGGGTAGCTAGTGGGGGGCTGGCTTGGACCCTACCCACTTTAACCAGAGCAGTCATGCCCTTTTATTGATTGTTTATGTTGAAATTGCTTAAAGAATTCACTCAAAATGTCCTGCTGCTAAAAAAAAAAAAATGTTTGAAAACCACATCCTGATGCAGTGGCGATCACAATTGGATTCAGATGGTGGTGCAGCACGGTGTGAAATTTGCTGGACAAGGGCACTTCAGCCAAGCACCGCATATGCCGGAAAAGCACATTTTATTAGAGCCTTGGAGGAAAAAGTGAAATGTAAGAAGGTTGATTAAAAAGGCACAGTGTGCACATGCAGTAGAGTTACAGGTGCTAGTTAGTGCTCATGAAAGTGCTTTGCAGACTGTAATGTGCCTCTCAGAAGATAACGTCGTGCTATTACAGTGGTACAGGTTACCTCCCTCTCATGACTATTGACTAAAGGAAAAACACCAGACCCGCCTAGACGCTGTCAGATATTTCAGTCTGAAACCCAGTGTTGCTGATGAGATTAACACTGACCTTCCTTCCTGTGCCCTAGCTGGTCTACCGGGGGCGGGTTGATGGTATCCCATCTCTTCTGCCTTTTAAGCATCTCAGACAGACTTCCGCTCTTGATCTCACTTAAAATCACATCCTGCTTTCTTTTGGATAGAGTCTTTTGTAGAGCTCAGTGAAGATATTACAGATGTTTCATACAATTTGAAGATAAAATACTACCTTAACATTCATTGCGTAATGAACACATGAAAGTAGCAGCCTGTCTGGAAGGCGGTTCATCTGGAAAGCACTACCTAGAAGACGTGGAGTGGGACCCGGGTGCTCCCTCACGCCCAGCCCCCCTCACTGTCTTCATTTTCCATGCTGGGTGTATTTATTGAAAGAGATCCACTTGCTGCCCGTTCCTCACCAGGCACTGTGTCAGCCCAGGGAGTCAGCTGGGCGTTCTCTGAACCAAGAGTGAATAAATTACCCCAAATTACCCATTGGCATCAGCCCGGGAGCCTGGGTGTCAGCTGGGGTTCTCCGACTGTGTCAGAAGAGCCACCTTCCGTTAGCCTTGTTCATTGCCAGAGGGTTTAGTCTGTCTCAGTGCAGGGAAGATAGACATTTACCAGTTTGAACGGAACAGAAACTCTAGTTTTCTTCACTTTCCAAGAATTGCTTCTTTGTAGCAAGGAGCGCGGCTGCAGAGCAGAACTGGGCTGCCATCGCCAAGCATGACAGGACTTTAAATGCCTGGCCCTGGAAGCGGGGGCCGGAGCGGCCGTGTGCTGCACCAGGGCTGCCAGCCGTGCAGTCCCTGCATGGTGTGCGTTCATGCGGGCAGGCGGGCGCCCAGGTGGGCCGTTCATCAGCACAGTGATCAGGAGCAAATGGCCTCTTGCTGCTTCTGGGAACTCAGCTGAGGACGCACTGAGCAAGTGCCGCCCTTTATGTTCTCACCAGCCTTCAGCACAGATGGACCAGGGCCCTGTCAGAGAGGGGAGGGGGGAGGAGAGGGGCTTCTTAGAAATAAGACCAGGCATCATGGTGCATGAAGAGCCTTTAAGCTGAGCACCATTCCCCACGGAGAAAGCAGAGCACTGGTCGTGGACCTCACTTCTCGGCTGACCAGCCAGACCCACATGTCCTCTTGGTCCCCGTAGGACAGTACTAGGCTTTGCCACTTGACCGCTGCCTCTCACCACGGGGCCCGCTGTTTGTTGGTTCCTCTCTGGTCCTTTGTCGTCCAGGGTCTTCACGCTCTGCCCCTGCCTGCCCCTCTTCCACCTCTCGGCTCCCCTTTCTTATACGCGGTGTTTTACCCGGAATTACCTGCTGTTCCCTGCACGCACACGCTTCTGTTCTGTAGCGGCTGTGTTCTTTCCACTGTGCTCCAGTCGTCGAGGAATTGGGTTAAGATAACTCCAAGAATCATTTCCAAGGCTGCTTGTACAGTGTCTGCCACGTGGTGCCTGGATCAGTGGGAAAACTTACTGTGGAAACTTCTGGAAGCTCTCGAGAGTGGAATGTAGCTGAGTGGGCTGTGGATCCATGTCGCATGGGGCCACAGGGAATTGATGGAGGGCGTGGGGGCTTGGAGGTGCACGTTTGGGACAGTTTTGAATGGGGTTGACTTCGCTTATGCTCCCTGCAAGCTGCCCCGGCTGCAGGCAGTTACTGGGGTGGGGATCCCAGGAAGCAGGAGTGAGGTGTGGGGAGGGTGAGACAGGGAAGGGGGAGAGACAAGGGTTTGCTGCTGGGTTCCAGCTGTGGTCACTGGGCGTTTGACTCTGCCAGGATCTCGAAGCTTCCAGAATGTGTCCCAGAAATGTGCACTCAGGCCGGGAGCCCAGAGTGGCTGTGCATTGCTTCCCATTCCTCCTTGGTTGAGGGTCGTCCCCACCACGTTGACCCGTCTCCACCTCTGGGCAGCAGGGGCCTACCTCGAATGCTTCAAGACACCTGTGCAAGCTTGAGGTTGGACGCTGGGGTGCAGGGTGAGCCTGAGTGTCCACTGTAGCTGCTGCCAGGGTCGTGTATGGGCCTCGGGGACATGGTGAGAGCCCCGCTGGCATTTGCTACGGGGAGAATCAGAGCCCATGCGGGCACGGAGGGTGCTGGTGGCTGCCCAGGAGGTGGAAGGTGCATCTTCTCCCGTCGCCCGCTGTCTTACTCCACGTTTTCTTTTACTGTCTTGTACTGCCCGCCCCTCCGCCTCCTTTCTCCTGCCGTCCTTACATAGCAGCTCCATCTCCCTGTTGGGAGGGTCTCAGAATTCAGAGATGCAGAGCTTGTCTGATTTGACCCCCCATGTGGTTCAGTCTTTCTCACAGCATCACGATTGCTACGTGAAGCTCCTCGAAAACCCTCCTGAGAAACGCATCTCTAAAGCCACCTCTCCCTCGTTGGATGGCTCTGACTGCTGGAAATTTCTTCTTCTGGTGAAGTCTGTTGCTGACCTCTACCCATTGGTCCTAGCTTCGCCTTTTTGAGCACAACAGAGCAGGTCTTCATTGTGTTCTAGGTTAGGTCCTCTGCTATCGGTCTGCGTCAGGCTCAATAAAATAACAAGAAGACACAGACCCAATTTCCTGGAGGTCACAGCACAGATGAGGCATCCAAATAGATAATTGCAAAGCAGTGTGGGAAATCCGACTGTTGATAATGTTTATTTCTTGGTGTGTGTGTATGTGTGTGTGTGTGTGTGTGTGTTTGTGTGTAAATCTGAACTGCCTTTGTCATCTGGACAAGCAGGGGCCTGTGGATTGGGTGTTAGATGTTACGGGGACCTGCATGCAGTTCCAGGGGCTGTAGTTCAGTATAGTTGGAGCCTGAAGGGGTGAGCAGATGAGTACATGTGGGTGCATACTTGGGGATCTTGGCCTTGAGGGTGCAGGGGTCGTGGGAGAGATGATTGATGGCGAATCTTGGAGGACTTTATCTAGCACTTTCTGCTCATGGAGATGGGAGGGAAGCCATTGAAGAGTTTTAAGCAGGGGAGTGACAGGGTCAGATTTGGGTTTTAAAAACGATTCACTCTCTGGTCAAGATGGAAAATGGTTTGGAGAGTGTGTTAGTCGAGATACTTTCAGTAGAGGCATCAATTAGAAACGAATTGGAAAGTGGGAATGTCCATTCTCCCACATCACAGATGCATGGGGATCGGCGGTTCCAGGGTCGGGTCGGGTTGGGTCGGAGGGGTGCAGATGTACCATTGCCGTCCCAGGGTCCATCCTTCATTCGGACCCTCAAGGTGTCGACCTGGGCTTTCCCTTGATCTCTTGTAGGTTCTGGGTGATTGCCTCAGTTCCAGGCAGTGGACAGTAGTGATGCCCAGTGAAGGAGAGGTTTTCTTAGGGAAGGAAACTGTTCCCAGAAGCCCTTGGCAGCCTTCACCCCAGACCCTGTTGGCCACGCTGGGGTCCTGGAGTTCCCGCTGCCAGGATGGCTGGAGCGGCTTCCTCTGTCCTGGGGACCGGGCCGGGTGGCTGAAGCAAGGACACGAATAGGAGCTGTGGTAATCGTTGGGCTGAGAGACCGGAGTCCCATCCAGTCTCCTCATCTCCACCTGGGTCAACTCCCATGTCTTTAGCGGGTTTCAGTCCTCCAGACCTTCTTCCACTCCTGTCCACCATCCTCGTGCACCCAGTTCTGCAGTGTATTCTTAACGTACGATGCGTAAAGCTGAGTCCAGATATGGTCAATCCAGTGCAGAGTGTGGGGAGTGTAACCACGATCGCTTCAGCTACTTCGTGGTCATGCCGGCTGACATCGTGTGTATGCTCTTGGCTTTTGTAGTTGATTCATGATGTAAACCCAGATTCACCTTATGGCAAGCTCTAATTCTTGTTTTTTTTTTTTTTTTTTATATAAACGTTATCTATTCCTGCTGTGTCATCCACGTATTGAATTGTAATCTGTGGTGAATTCTTTTATAAAGCGTCATTTTTAAAAGCAAGAAGTCCTATAGTATGTTTCTACCTCTTTATAGCATCCAGCATATTCTATATTTATGCACACCTATCTCTTAAAACTACCCGATGCAGATCAAAAATCAGAAAACATCAGGTAAGCATCGGCAGTGACTTTGGGGATACCGTGTTTTGCCCCATTCTTCAGCTTTTTAGGAGTCATTGTGTTCTTCAAGGGGTGGATATATGTAACCGTCTTGACTTTTCCCTTTGGCCTTGCAGAGTACACTCTGAATCATGATCTCATTTACTAATATTTCTTTTCAGTTTGCTGTTACCATGTTTGGTGCTGACACTAATTATATGACTAAAGACCTTTTTCCAGCAGTTAAAAAAAACCCATGACTGTTTCTACCAGATCTAAAAATGTCCAAGCACCTGGATGATTGGGACAAGCGTGAAAAGACTCTCATTTATAGAACACAGAAAATTGTTTGTTTCAATCCACCTGCCCCATTAGCCAGGTTTTTTCCTGGCCTCGTCTTGCGAGAGATTTCCTCCAGCCAGCATGCCGTCCTAGGAGCTTGCACTTCTCCATTTTCTGTCTTCCTTCAGGCGTCCATCGGTAGGTTTCTTTGTGGGTCCGGCTGTGGACAACTTAAATCACGGGAAGCACAGGCTTCCTGAGTTGCCTCAGGCTGTCTCCCTCTGGTTTCTCCCTTTTCTCCGGCTTCTGCTTTATGACTTCCTGGTTCTGACTTCACCTCCCTGACAACCCCTATTCCAGCGCTTTCCAAGCCTGCACCCTGTGCCTGTCCCGTGACCATCCACCCACCCCGTGTTCATCTCTAACTCAGGGCTGTGCCGAGTGGGTCCTGTCTCTTTGTTAGAATGTTCTGAAGAAGTAGTTCTTGGGCAGGCTACTGCAGGTTTGTGGCTGTGATTCTTGGAAAGAGACAACTCCTGTCCTTTCCTTCCCCGTATTTCCTTCTCACTTAGGAATTGGGAATAGCACGCACTCCTTTATGCTTCACTTTGATATGAAGTGTTTCTTACCCCTCAGGCTGCAGGGCTTTCTAGAGCAGGGTCTGGGTCTGTGCCCTGTCAGTCTTCTTTAGGTTACTTTTATTTATTTTGTAGCTAAGCTTGTTTTCTTTTTTTCTTTAAACATCTTTATTGGAGTATAATTGCTTTACAGTGGTGTGTTAGTTTCTGCTGTATAACAAAACCCTGTCAGCCTTTATATCCACCGTGCCTGGCACATGGAAGGCACCTACTAACTGGAAGATGAGTAACTGAACAACTTCTTAGGCTGTATATCTAAAGAAGACCATGTCTTCTCCGCAGTGTTGATTGATGATAGATGACACTGTGGGCTGGTTGGCTTCATGACAACAAGATGAGTGGCTCCACCTGCCCTGTCAGCTGTATCCTCCGTGCCCATGTGGTGGCCTGTGGCGGGGGATGATATTTATTGAATCACGTGAAAGACTGAAGAAGCAAAGATGCTGCCCGAAGTGGTAAAGGGGCCTGCATGGCACCGTGGACCAGTGTCTGTATCACACGTGTATGTTTCCTTTACTGTCGTCCCGTAAAAGGGTTGGGGTTGTGTGCACTCCCTGACTCCATCACTGACATAGGAGGATATTCTATGCATCTTGGTATTTGCTCCTTAGGTAACGAATCTGACCTTGAACTGGAGAAGAAGTATAAGGAAGATGATCGAGAAAAGGCCCCGAAGAGACTGCGGACTCAGAGAGTGGAGAAAGTCCAGAAGGTCTGCTCGGGAAAAGAGGCCGCGCAGATCTCCGGAGCCAAGAAGCCCATCATAAGTGTGGTTTTAACGGCTCATGAAGTGATTCCAGGTGAGCAAAGCAAGCGGGAGGGGACAGAGTGGGACTCTGTGGGCGGGGCTGTGCCGCAGGCAGCCTGACAGCTGGGGCTGTGATCCTGAGCGGCTTCCTCACTGTCGGACTGTCCACTGAATTACCCAGTACCTTGGGATGATGGCTGACCTGTCACTGCCCAGGGCTGTGGTGGACGAGCGTGTCCAGAGGAGAGGGAGTGAGGGCTGCCCCTGCTGCTGCCTCCGCCACCTCTGCAGCCACGACCTGTCCTTGTCGTTTGAGTGGCCGCTCACAGGAGCAGTGGCCAAGGAGAGTGTCTTTTTCTTTGCCCCCTCACCAGCCCCTCTCCTGGATGTCCTCCCCGCCCTTACCGCCCCATCCTACGTGTAAGACCACTCGCACCACATGGAGGTTGGCGGCTTCTCCAAAACCCTCCACCTCACTTTTTTTTTCTTTTTTTGCATTTTTTAGTGGGTTCATCATATATTTTATGATACTAGAAATTCCTGTCTCCTCTTCCTTAAACATAAAATAGCCAGTGGATTTCTTATACTACCCTTTTTTAAAAAGTCTCTTCCAGGAAAGGATACTTTAGACAAAAAGCAGTATGATAGTAGATTCCAAAGTATAATAATGGGTTTTTTCCTATCCATTTGAGGTGATAGCTGTTAAATAAAATTTTGAAAAATGAAGTTTAGGATTTTGAGGACAGCTAGAGCCTTTTTAAACATCTTTTTTCAGTGCTAATAGTATTGATAACTCACTATTTAAAATGAAAACGCTGAATAAATGCCTCTTGATACTTCAGTGCAGGGTAAGGTAATCAGCAGAGAAAAAGCCGTATAAGATTATGTGACTAGAAGTTGTTTCTGGAAAGTCACTTTGTCTGCCCCACCCTACTTCAGAGAAGTGTTATTCCGGGAAATGGAAATGCCAGGAGAGAGCTTCCTGTGTTTAGCTGTCTTTAGAGAAAGTTTCTATAATGATTTCTTAAGAATTGATGGTAGTATTCTGAGATTTCTGTAAGGGGGAGGGGGTAAAAAGTGGTTAATTTCCTTTGCTATTCCAGAAACGAGAGGTAGATTGGAGCCTTTTCTTTAGTGCACTTGATATATAACGTGCGTGTGCGTGTACCCTCGTGCACATACGCTGCTATAAACGGTCTTTGATCGTTTCACATCCTGGACTTGCACGAATAAAGGTAACCTTTGAGTTTTCCACTCCAGACCTTTCATTTCACAGGGTGGACACAGAGGTCTGGAGGCGGGAGGGTGATGTCATATTTGGGACCAGATCCCAGGCAGCTTAGATTCCTGTTCACAGTTGATTCCACTGCTCCATTCTGTCTTGACGCTGTTTTACATTTGCGTAAAGTTTAACACATGTGGATCTATGTGAAATCTTGCAGGAAGCATGTATGTGTATATGGATCTAGTTTTTTGTTTTTTAATGAGATCAAGTGAAAATGTATCTCAGAAGAAGGTTTTGATTATTGGAAAACTTGCCCTTTCCCCCCAAACATACACATGCACACACACACACACACACACACACACACACACACACTTACACACACATGCATACATGTATACAAACACACAAGTTAAAGGTGTGAACTGAAGGAAAACTAGTCCTTTGCATGGGTGCCACACAGTAAAGAAATGTGCTTCCCAGGCTCCGTCCCCTGCTCTGGGGGCAGGGGGTGGTCAGGGCCCTCACGGCGCCTCTTTAATACGTGGTGCGTTATGCCTCCATCTCAGGTGCTACCAAGATTGTTCCGGTGGAGGCTGGGCCCCCGGAAGCAGGAGCCGCAGACCCCGAGGCCGCGGTGGCCGACCTGGCGCCCCGGAGAGGGTACCAGGAGTACGCCATCCAGCAGACACCCTATGAGCAGCCCATGAAGTCGAGCAGGTAAAGCGTTCTGTTCTGTGCGACTCCAGCCACCGCTGCAGAGGGCGAGAGATGGGCGTGTTAGCTTATCAGGACGCTGTGTGCAAACCCATCTATGAAGGGTTTCGGTTTCTTGACTGAACCTGAGAACTAGCCCCTCCATTATGGCCCTAGAGTGCTGGCTGAGCCCAAGCAGCCTCTGTGCGACGCGCGGCAGATCAGCAAGATGCTTGGGAAACGCAGCGCCTCGGCTTAAGGAAGGTGGAGCGTTCTGCTTAAGGCAGATGTGTGCTTCATCTGAATAAAAAGAGGTGTGAACAAGGCCTTACTTAGTAAATTAGCTGATTTTCATAGCTCCACAATTTATAATGAAAAAGAAAATCTCTCTTTCCCCCCTACTTTCAAAAGTAGCATAAGCATCCTGTAGAAGGTTCCAACCTCCGTGTGATGTGCAGTTACAGTAACACATAGCGCCTCTTCTGGTCGTGGTCACTACTATAGACATCGTGGTTCACAGGCCACCATAAGTTTTTCATGATATACTAAAATATAGCACTTTAATTTTGTTATTTTTTTTCCTAGCATAAAATACCAAAGGCACTGTTATCAACCTATTTTTTTAAACTTACCACACCTTGACTTTTTCCTTTTCAGTACATATTTTTTTTAAGTGTGTTTGCTGTCATGTAGATGCACTAGTTTATATATAGCCAGTTTTTGCTTGACGGACAAGGTTTTGGTTCCTCCCTCTTTCAATACTTCTTCAAGACTTCCTGTGAGATAAATTGCTAGAATTGAAATTGCCCTCTTAAAGGATACGAGTGCTTAAAACTTGAATCGACACTGAAAACTGTCCTCCAAATACATTGGGTGAGTCGATGTCCCAGAGGGGACTAGCCTGCATGTCCCCCCACCCTCCCTGTGGTCACCAGCTCAGCTGTGATATGTACCTGCTGACGTAGATCAGCAAACTCTCATCACCTGAGTTCTGTACACCTTTCCCCAGCTGAGGGGAAAGACAAAATGCCAGTGCAAGTGGGCTCCCTCTGTTTCTGGAAGAGGGGGAAGTGAGGTGTTCTTGATGAGAGCGTAAGCTCTAGCACCAGGCAGACCTGGGTTGGCTCTAGGCCCTTCTACTGGACTTCAGCCCAACAGATTAAACACCTTCTATGTGCCAGGCACTGGGGATGTGAGAGAGATTAGGACAGACATGGCCACTGCCTGGATGAGGCTCTGCTGTGAATGGACACAAATGCTTTTGCCTCTGAGCCTCTCTTACACTGGCCACAAGACTGTCCAGTAGAATCTGACTTAGTTTAGTGGAGGGGAATAAATGATACCATATGTGGAAAGTGCTCTTGTTGAATTATAACATCATGTCATCTGGGT
Organism: Lagenorhynchus albirostris; assembly: GCF_949774975.1. Taxonomy (NCBI): domain Eukaryota; kingdom Metazoa; phylum Chordata; class Mammalia; order Artiodactyla; family Delphinidae; genus Lagenorhynchus; species Lagenorhynchus albirostris. The sequence continues at coordinate 75,033,772 of NC_083111.1, read as the reverse complement.
GCTTCATTCATCTGTAGCCTCACTCCTCTCTTCTTGCAAATGTGAGCAACTGAATTAATCGATAAAGCTGTAAAAATATGCACTCCTTTGGCAACACTGAAATGGAATTAATTTTGAGGATCTTTCTTGTCTCAACGCAGGTTGATCTGTAGACCTTAGTTAATTATCTTCATGATATTTCAAGGTCTGTTGGGGAGGGTTTCAGTTCAATGCTAATCTAGTTACAGGTAAATATACTCAGTATTTAATCAGTAGATTGAGGCTGTATTCCTGTTGTCAAGCATTCTATTAATATTTTATAGTCTAAATTGTAAAACATTTACGAAAGAGGCTTTTCGTGTGACGAAAGTCCGGAAATCTATAAGGAAAAAAATTATTTGTAATCTCACTACCCTAGGATAAGCACTGTTAATATTTTTAATGTTCCCTAAGATAAGCAGTTAATATTTTTAATGTTATTTCCTTCCAGCCTTTTTTCAGCCCATATATTTTATAAAATCGGGTTTATATTTGGTTTTTTCTGTTTTTTTTTTTTGCGGTACGCGGGCCTCTCACTATTGTGGCTTCTCCCGTTGTGGAGCACAGGCTCCAGACTCGCAGGCTCAGCGACCATGGCTCACAGGCCCAGCCGCTCCGCGGCATATGGGATCTTCCCGGACCGGGGCACGAACCCGTGTCCCCTGCATCGGCAGGCAGACTCTCAACCACTACGCCACCAGGGAAGCCCTCGAATTTATATTTTATGTGCAGTTTTGTATCCTGCTTTTAATACTTAATCCCATTGTACTTACTTTCCTTTGTTACTCAAATTATTCACAAACTCTGTTTTGTAGTGACATGTTGTAGCATCGTGATCCACGACTCAGCTTTCCACATTGCAGCCAGTGAGCTCTTTGTAAAATGCCCATTTGATTGTACCCTTTAAGGCTTCACATTGCTGTTAGGAGAACTTGGCCTACAGGGTCTTCCACGGCTGCCACCTCTCCAGCCTGGTCCCCCTCCTGTGCTCCCTCTGGTTCTCTGGGCTCCAGCATCTGCTCCAGCCATCCGGGTCCTTTTTATTTCCTTGATCTCTCCTGCACGTGCCTCTTCCTCATACTGGATGCCTCCCCTCCCCCTCACTTGGTTAACTCCTGTTCATATTTCAGCTGTCTGCTCAAATGTCCAGTCTTCAGGGCGGCCTTCCCTGTCCCCCAGACAGATCAGTCTGCCTTGACCTGGGCTCCTAGAGCATCCTGCCTTTTTCCATCACAGGGAGCTGGTGGTCCTTATCTGCTCATTTATATGGTTACCAGGCTGGCCCACCACTTACTATAGAAGGTGCACTACAAGGGAGCATAAGTTGTGTTTGTTTTTGTCCCCATTGTGTCCCCAGTGCCTGGAATACTTTTTTGAAAGAATGAATGAATGAATGAGTGAGTTTAAAAAAAAAAGAAATGTCCAAACTAGTTCCCTACGTTGGAACCTTCAAGCAGCTTCTACTCTTAAACTATTGTGAAAACTCATGCAATGAGCACCTTTGCTTGAATTTCGTATTCTTTCTTTCGCTAGATTCCCAGCAGTGGAATAACCGGATCAAGGGGTCTGATCTTTTAAAGCTCTGGCTGAATGCTTTCTAAAATGCAGTGGGAGAGAATGCCTCTCTCAATGAATAGGGGACATTCGGAGTGAAATAATGTGGTAGGAATCACCCGACGTCGCAGCTCTGTGCATCAGCCCACGGGTGCAGGCTTGCGCTTGAGAGCCTGGTGCCGGCGGCTTGGCCACTTCTTCCGATTCATCACCCTTGGTGGGAGGCAGCACTGAGGGCTTGACCAGGTATTCAGGTAATAATACGAAAAAATTAGAGTCAGAGATGCTCCTAAGACCATTTAGACCTTGCATTAGAGAAGGAAATACTGTGACTTGTTTAATTAATGCTGTGAATCCAGAGTTTCTTCCTCCAGTAAAATGATCACCTTCTGGGTATCTGTGTCATTTAAGAAAGGTCCAAATTAGTTTCCTTAAATTAGCCTTGGGTTTAGCATGCAGGCTTAGTACTGCCTTTCAGATTTGAATGTTTCAATTACAGCATGGGACTTCTACCCTCTGGTGTTTATGGACCGCAGTCTGCTTAAATATTTTTCATTTAAAACATAAGGTAACCTGTGTTGGTCAAACACAGTTGTATGGATAGTTCCATAAATATAGACTTTACAGTTACAGTGGGTACAGCTTAATGGTGTCTGATTAATGGCACTAAATGATCGTCAGTGTTTCTGAGGACCTACCTGGATAACCTAGGCAGAATCCCGAGGGAGCAGTTATGGAGAGAGGAAGCCTCACCTGCCTCACAGGAGGTCCGCATGTATGGTCCCATCGGCGAGGGGGGTTGGTGTTCACGGTGTTTCCAGGCAGTAGGAGGATGTGGAAGAATGTGCAGGTTCTAGTCTGCTTGGGTTCAAATCCTGGCTTCACCACTTACTAACTGTATGACCTTGGGTTATACTCAGTTTTCTCACCTGTAAAATGGGCATAATGATAGGGTTGAAATTAAATACTTAGCAAAGAGTTTTGAGTATTGTAAGTACTCAGTAATTGTTAGCCGTGATTACTATTACCATCTCATTCGGCATCCACGTCGCCGTATTGAGAGAGAAGGGACCCGTGAGGCAGACCAGGCTTTCATTCTCTATCGCATACACAAAATCTAACACAGTGCTCGAAACGCACAGGCGAGTGGTAATAAAATGGCAATCACTTATTAATTAATGATGTCTGAGTTTAACAAATGGCAGTTGAACAACCTTATTTTCCCTGTCTGAGTTCTGAACCAGACATTGCTGGAGGAGGAAGAAGACGGGGGCTCGCACGTCAGGCCCATGACTGGTGGAGCCATGGGAGAAGGGAGCCTGGGGCAGGTCACACTGAGCTCCCGCTGGCTGTCCTGCGCGTCTGCCTCCCCCCACCTCGGTCCTTGACTGCCACCGCCAGACTCTCCTGGCTAAGCGCCTACTGTGTCACGTGCTGTCCACAGGCAGACGCCTTCTCACCAGAAAGGCAGGAGTGAGCACGGCTGTGGAGGCTTGGTCCTGTTCTAAAGTCCCCGCTCAGATACGCCAGTTCCCTTTTCCTGGGGAGAAGTGAGGATGTGGAAAAAGGCCAGGGCTCTTTCACGAAAGAGTGGCCCTCACGTGGAAACTTGCAGCAGAGAGAAAGAGTGTTACCCTGACAGTTGATGGAATGAATAGGCGAATCTGGATGATCAAAACTATTGAACAAACCCAAGCAGGTCGTATCTAGTTTCATGGAGCAGACTGAGTTCATTCCATTAAGACTGGTCCTGTTAGAATACCTCGGAATTCGTCTGGGTCAGCTTTGGAGCACCGCTGGCTGCCGTGTGCCTAGCCAATGACACATCCCTCTGCCTTCTCTTGCCTCCCTCTTCCTTATTCTGCATCCCTCAACTCAGGCATCTCCTCTGCCCAACTACCTTCATCTGTGTTAGAGGGCGCCTTCTCTCTTGCCCGCACGTGCACCTGTCGCCACTCGCACACTGTCCTGCAGCCGTGTGCAGACCTGTCTCCTATCTCCCAGCACCAGGGCAGCAGGGGCCCGGTCTTCCTCTCCGTGTGCGCCTGGTCCGCTCTACGTCTCCCCGTCCTGTTTGTTGATGAATGAGTGCATGCGTCCGTCCTCAGCCCCTTTTAGCTCACTTTTAAGCCTTCGGTGTTCGGCAGCTGGAAGGAAGTAGGGGTCATCAGGAAGGTGCCGGATCTCCACCCGTAATGGTGCTGTCTTCTGTTTCTAGGCTCGGGCCCACCCAGCTCAAGATCTTCACCTGTGAGTACTGCAACAAGGTCTTCAAGTTCAAGCACTCGCTGCAGGCCCACCTGCGGATCCACACCAATGAGAAGCCGTACAAGTGCTCCCAGTGCAGCTACGCCAGCGCCATCAAGGCCAACCTCAACGTGCACCTGCGCAAGCACACGGGCGAGAAGTTCGCCTGCGACTGCTGTTCCTTCACCTGCCTGAGCAAGGGCCACCTCAAGGTGCACGTGGAGCGGGTGCACAAGAAGATCAAGCAGCACTGCCGCTTCTGCAAGAAGAAGTACTCGGATGTCAAGAACCTCATCAAGCACATCCGCGACGCGCACGACCCGCAGGACAAGAAGGTCCAGGAGGCCCTGGACGAGCTCTGCCTGATGACCAGGGAGGGCAAGCGGCAGCTGCTCTACGACTGCCACATCTGCGAGCGCAAGTTCAAGAACGAGCTGGACCGCGACCGCCACATGCTGGTTCACGGCGACAAGTGGCCCTTCGCCTGCGAGCTCTGCGGCCATGGGGCCACCAAGTACCAGGCGCTGGAGCTGCACGTCAGGAAGCACCCGTTCGTGTACGTCTGCGCCCTCTGCCTCAAGAAGTTCGTCAGTTCCATCCGCCTGCGCGCCCACATCAAGGAGGCGCACGGGGCCGCCCAGGAGACCCTGGTCTTCACCAGCTCCATCAACCAGAGCTTCTGCCTCCTGGGGCCCGGCGGGGACATCCAGCAGGAGGCCCTGGGCGGGCAGCTGCAGCTGGCGGAAGAGGAGTTTGTGTTCCAGGGGGTGAACGCACCCAAGGAGGCGGCCGGCGCTGGGGACGCTCGTCCCGAGGAGGGGTCCGAGGCCCCAACAGACGTGCCCGCCGCGCCTGTGTGCTCGGCCGCCGCCCAGGCAGACAGCGCCGCCCCAGCACCCTGCGAGCTGGCGGCCTCCGCGGTGTCCTCCGACCTTTGTCGGCACGCGGTGGTTTCCGATGAGTTCCTGTTGAAGAGTGATCCCTCCTCTGCCGAGGCTCTGGCTGCTCCGGAGAAGACCTTGCACACCCAGCAGAGAGGCTCCAGTCCAGCTCAGGGCCAGGACGTCACACCACTGCTGTCCAAGGCCAAAGGCGCCGCAGCAAACCCGGAAGCCCAGGGCGCCAAGAGCCCCCCGGCAGAAGGGCAGCAAGTGGCTGCCCTCCCATCCGATGGCCCAGAGCCCGGCAGGGGTCTCAGGGCAAACCCAGCCGAGGCCTCAGACCCTCCTCCGGGAGCTGGTGGGAGGGACGTGGCCCTGTGCCGGCCTGACTCTTGCACGCCCCTCCCCGAGCACCGGGCGGGCATCACTGCGTTCATGAAGATCCTGGACAGTTTACAGAAGAGGCGCATGAATACCGGCCTGTGCGAGAGGATCCGGAAGGTGTATGGCGACCTGGAGTGCGAATACTGTGGTAAGGGGGGCGCCGGGGCGCGAGGCTGGGGGCTGTCTTCCCAGCAGCCCCTCCCGTCCCCGCCTGGCTGTGGGTCACCTGGTGTTTGAGTTGAGCTCGTGTCTCTTTGCACAGAACGCCTTCTAAGTGAGCTAGCCGTCATTCGTAGATAGCGATGTGCACGGTGGTGCGTGCAGTTCAGCACGTGAAGCCTGTGAAGGCAGCCAGGATGGCGGGACAGCTAACCGTGCTGGCTCCGTCAGGCGTGCAGGCGGACGCTTAGCCCACGGCCTCTGCCAGAACTTTAGCCAAGAAGCACCTTTCTTGTGGCACGTGACAAGTTTAAAGTCGAGCTTTAAGCTGTGGCCATGTCCTAGATGAGCAGAGAGATCACAGAAGTGGCAGCAGCTCTTTGTAGGGAGACCCCGAATGCAGCCCTCCCAGCTTGCCGTGAAAGCGTGGCCTCTGGTCTCGTGGAGAGCTGGCAGGACAGGATGTAGATGGCCCAGGTGTCAGCAGAGTTTAGAGCCTCGTTGATTTCACGCGTGTGCATAAAGGTAGTTGGCACCGTAACTGGTCCTCGATAAACATCCGTTTCCTCCTCTCCCAGCTGTGACATCATGCAGAAGTAGTAGCACCCTTAATATTTGCCACCTGCCACCTTTGAAAAGTCATGTCCAGCCAGAGATGTGGTGCAAAGTGTGAAGGGTGACCCGGACAAGCATGAGAGGGAGAGAAATATAGTAGTTAAAAAATAATACTGATTAAAAGAAATCAACTTCAGGATAAAAGAAACTTCCTTGTTCTCATGTGAAAATATTTTTTTAGGCAAACTTTTTTGGTACCAAGTGCATTTTGACATGCATGTCCGCACCCACACCCGGGAACATCTGTATTATTGCTCCCAGTGTCATTATTCTTCCATCACCAAAAACTGCCTTAAACGCCATGTAATTCAGAAACACAGTAACATCTTGCTGAAGTGTCCCACTGACGGCTGTGACTACTCGACTCCAGATAAATATAAGCTGCAGGCACATCTTAAAGTTCACACAGAGCTGGTAAGTAGCGCGCCCGAGCGGCAGCCCCGTCTCCCCTGGGTGCTCCCTGCTTCCTCACAGTGATGCATACGGAGGCGCCCGTGCTCCCCGTGAGCCCAGTGTGCGCGTCTTCCCTGGAAAATGGGGAGGTCCTTCTCACGAAGCAGGCCCTCCACTTTACAAAGGCCTCCATCCCAGGGGTCACAGGGACAGCCTCACATATGTTGGAAAAAAGATTACATTGAATAAGTTTGCTTTTCTATGCCGATTTTTAAGCATGGGAGAAAGTCTGCAGAATAGGAGTAAAGCAAGGGTTTCTTAAATGACGTTTTAAAGAACCCTTAATAACAGGGATGATAATAAGAATAGCCGCCACTAAAAGCTGTTGAGAGAGTGAGTTAGATGATGCCTGTCAAGTGCTAAGTACGGTGTTCCGGTCATAGTGAGAGCACAGTAGACGCTGATGGCCACTGTTGTCGTATTACTGTGCTGTTTCTTGGAAAGTCTATGGAAGAATGTCTGTAAAGCACTTTTAAAAAAAGTGATATGTTAATTCAAGGTGCTGTTAATATTCATGGTGGCAAAATGTGTTTAATTCTCTGGTGGGTGTTGAACATGTGACACGAGTG